>NC_037352.1:39261780-39564810 GCF_002263795.3 Bos taurus | reverse complement strand
ACCCCCTGGATGTGAGCAAGGCTGCAGAGCCTGCCCCAGGACGCACTCCAGGTGGCGCCCACGCTGCTGGCCAGGGCCCACACTTGAGCCGATCAGATGTCTTCTCTAAGGCATTTACGTAGAGTCGGACACGACTGAGCGACTTCGCTTTCACTTTTCACTTTCATGCATTGGAGAAGGAAATGGCAACCCACTCCAGCGTTCTTGCTGGAGAATCCCAGGGACTGGGGAGCCTGGTGGCTGCCGTCTATGGGGTCGCGCAGAGTCGGACACCACTGAAGCGACTTAGCGTAGCAAGGCATTTACGTAAGACACGTGTCCTTTCTTAAGAAGGAAGTCTTTGGCTTCCAGAGAGGTTCATGGATTCCACACACACAGCAGCTCCCAGAGCACACATTCAAAACGTGGTTAGGACCTTAGTAACTGGTGACAATGAGGTGGCGATGATGCCATGTGATTTAATTCGTTAGAACCGGCTAATGGACAGTGGCCAGGGTAACACGGAGCATCCCTGAGCGACCAGCTTATTCCCTGGATGGTTTGGACATCGTCCACCCGGGGCCAAGTGGCCAGCTGGCCTCACCTCTGAGCGGCCTCAGCCCCAGCATGACTGTGAGCAGCAGTACCCCGGATGCAGAGAAGGGCTGCGGGAGTTGGGCCTGGCCACGCTGAGTGGGCCTGATACCCTGGCTGGGGGCAGGCCGGGGGCTGCTGTTGCTTCCCTGATGGTCAGGTCCCCAGGACCCAGGGGTCTATCCTGGGACACACCAAGAAAACGCACATGATGACCATCACTCTGGGCTGCAATCTGTTTGCGGTGCTCAAAGTTTACATCCATTCGTGACTGGAGAACCAGCTAAAGAACCCAGAGAGCTGACAGATATACAGAATCACCTGTCCTTCGATTTAAATAGTCTTCTCTTCAAGTTCATTAAACGTGAGGTGGGAAGGACCCTTGAAGGCCCAGCAATGTGCTGTGTGCCAGCCCTGAACCATCACCAGAGTGGTCCTTTTGCCCCCGTGCGAGACCTGGTCTTAAACACCCCAGAGACAGTGAGTCCAGAAGTCGTCCCTTGGACACGGCGCATCTGGGAGCCTTTCCTGATACCGGTGTCACGTCTTTCTTGCCTTCGTTGCATCCCGCGGTCTTCCTCGAGCATTTTTCAGTTGCCCAGTAATGTCAGAGCTCTCACTATGAACCCACAGCATCTCACTTTCTAGTGGGACAGGCTCCCGGGGGCGGGCCAGGGGGATCAACCTGCAGAAGGGCCTCTGTTCAAGGAGGAGGCTTAGCCACAGGTGGCCGCAGACGAGGGGCCACACGCAGAGCCCACCTGCCCTTGTTCAGTTGCCAGAGCAACAGAGCCTGGGCAGAGTGGGGTGAGTTCTGCACTTTCACCTGAGTCCGGTTATCTTGGAAACCAGAGCCAAGAAGCCCACGGCTTGGGACCCGCACACCTCCCGCTTCAAGCTGCCCGGAGCTACTCGGGGTGCATGCCCGCTCCCCATCCTCTTTCAAAGGCACCAGGGCATTGTCAGAAGGGAGACTCAGCCCTTTGGTTCTTCTAGGAGCCTCGGAGGAAACACTGTGTTTCTCGCTCTGGCAGTTGTGAAAATCAACCCTGTCTGGGTATGAAGGCGTGTTGGAAGTGGTTGCTGCTGACGTGACCTTTCCTGAGCTGTGGCAGGATTTAAATCTTCACCTTCCCTCTCTCCTCTGTGTCCAGAACTTCCTGGTGCTCCATCCAATCTGGTCATTTCCAACATCAGCCCTCGCTCGGCCACGCTCCAGTTCCGACCAGGGTACGATGGGAAGACAGCCATCTCCAGGTGGATCGTGCAGGGACAGGTATGGTCACCCTGAAGCGGAGAGCTGCAGTCCCCGTAGAGTGGTGCAGGGCCTGGAGGTGACAGGCAGCTCAGTGATGCCTTCGCAGGATAGATGACCCCTGGCTGGGGCGGCCTTGGATGCTTTGGGGGGCAGTGGCGTTTGGAGGAGGAGAAACGGAGACTGGAGTGGCTGGGGCGCCCGGGGCAGACGTGGGAGCAAGCGGGGACACAGGGTGTCAGACTGGACTCTTACAGGATAACGGAGGAAAGGCTGGCGGGGGCGCACGTGGGAGTCACGGTTCGGTTCAGTTCAGGCGCTCAGTCATGTGAGTCGTGTAACCGTGGGACCCCATGGACTGCAGCACACCAGGCTTGCTGGTTCATCACCAACTCCTGGAGCGTGCTCAAACTCATGTCCATCGAGTCGGTGATGCCATCCAACCATCTCATCCTCTGTCGTCCCCTTCTCCTCCTGCCTTCAATCTCTCCCAGCATCAGGGTCTTTTCCAGTGAGTCAGTTCTTTGCATCAGGTGGCCAAAGTATTGGAGCTTCAGCTTCAGCATCAGTCCTTCCAATGAATATTCAGGACTGATTTCCTTTAGGATGGACTGGTTTGATCTCCTTGCAGTCCAAGGGACTTTTAAGAGTCTTCTCTAACACCACAGTTCAAAAGCATCAGTTCAGCTTTCTTTGTAGTCCAGCTCTCACATCCATGCACGGCCACTGGGAAACCATGACTTATGGACAGGGAGGCCTGGGGTGCTGCAGTCCATGGGGCCGCAAAGAGTCGGACACGACTAAGCAACTGAACTGAACTAAATGGAAAAAGCTTTGATTATACTGACCTTTGTAGGCAAAGTAATGTCTCTGCTTTTTAATATGCTGTCTAGGTTGGTCATAGCTTTTCTTCCAAGGAGCAAGCGTCTTTTAATTTCATGGCTACAGTCACCATCTGCAGTGATTTTGGAGCCCAGGAAAATAAACTCTCTCTCTGTTTCCATTGTTTCCCCATCTATGTCCCATGAAGTGATGGGACCAGATGCCATGATCTTCATTTTTTGAACGTTGCGTTTTAAGCGCGCTTTTTCACTTCCCTCTTTCACTGTCATCAAGAAGCTCTTTAGTTGTTCTTCACTTTCTGCCATAAGGGTGGTGCCATCTGCATATATGAGGGTATTGATATTTCTCCCGGCAGTCTTGATTCCAGCTTGTGCTTCATGCAGCCAAGCATCTCACATGATGTCCTTTGCATATAAGTTAAATAGGCATGGTGACAATATACAGCCTTGATGTACTCCTTTCCGAATTTGAAACCAGTCCATTGTCCCATGTCCAGTTCTAACTGTTGTTTCTTGACCTGTACACAGGTTTCTCAGGAAGCAGGTCGGGGGGTCAGGTACTCCCATCTCTTGAAGAATTTTCCACATTTTGTTGTGACTGTGTGCCTTCCACACAGTCAAAGGCTTTGGCATAGTCAATAAAGCAGAAGTAGATGTTTTTCTGGAACTCTCTTGCTTTTTCTGTGATCCAGCGGATGTCGACAATTCTTCTGCCTTTTCTAAATCCAGCTTGAACATCTGGAAATTCTCGGTTCATGTACTGTTGAAGCCTCGCTTTGAGAATTTTGAGCGTTACTTTGCTAGCGTGTGAGATGAGTGCAATTGTGCGATAGTTTGAACTTTCTTTGGCATTGCCTTTCTTTGGGATTGGAATGAAAACTGACCTTTTCCAGTCCAAGAGGCAGTGATCAAGACTGTTATCAAGACAGTGATCAAAACGGTTATCCGAGGAGGTCTTCCAAATAGCTGGGAAAAGAAGAGAAGCAAAGGCAAAGGAGAAATGGAAAGATACACCCATCTGAATGCAGAGTTCCAAGGAATAGCAAGGAGAGGTAAGAAAGCCTTCTTTAGTGATTAATGCAAAGAAACAGAGGAAAACAACAGAATGAGAAAGACTAGGGATTTCCTCAAGAAAATTAGAGATACCAAGGGAACATTTCATGCAAAGATGGGCTCGATCAAGGACAGAAATGGTAGGGAGCTAACAGAAGCAGAAGATATTAAGAAGAGGTGACAAGAATATACAGTTGAACTATAGTAGAACTATACAAAAAAGATCTTCATGACCAGGATAACCACAACGGTGTGATCACTCACCTAGAGCCTGACATCCTGGAATGCGAAGTCAAGTGGGCCTTAAGAAGCATCACTACGAACAAAGCTAGTGGAGGTGCTGGAATCCCAGTCGAGCTATTTCAGCTCCTAAAAGATGATGCTGTGAAAGTGCTGCACTCGGTATGCCAGCAAGTTTGTAAAGCTCAGCAGTGGTTTGGTATAGGTTCCACCGATTTGATGGTGTCGTTGGTTGCGATTTTTCCTTTAATTCTGTATCACAATGAGCAACAGAACGGACTAAGACGGTTGTTTGGTACAGTCTGAATGGATGAACCTGCGTTTACTCAACAGTGTTTATAGCATGTGTTTATCTCCAGGCCCTAGTCTGGCATGAGGAACGCAGCGGTGAGCAGAAACAGACGCCATTTGTGCACTCAGGGAGGAAGGTTCTGTCTCAGGGGAAGGACTTTCAGGTTGCTGGGAAAGGAACAGGAACTTTCTCTGTGGGGGACAGATGGCTGGAGTGCGAGGTGTAGGGAGGAGCTGGGGGAAGGTCATGGGGAGCCCGGGGGTCCTTCTTAGGAGGACTTTGCACGTGACTCAGAGCACGATAGCAAGAGAGCAGGACCCACAGGGCTCATGCGCCAGGGGGAGGGTCCCACCGGCCTCCATGGATCCCACCTGCCCCGAGGCACCTTGTTCCACCCAGAGCAGAACAAGCTGACACCAAGCCGCATTCCGAGAGCGTAAGTTTCCAGACCCTTAACATCAGCAGTAAGACCCTGGTGGTTTTCATGACTATGCTTGTGCTCTGTTGCAAGACAATTCGATCCTGGAAACTTGGCCATAAATCAGGGCATGGATTCATCTATGTCTTCAAAACTTTCATTAACCAACAGTTTCTGGAAGCCTCTGCAGGATCCTGACAGTGGGCCAGCTAGTTGGAACCGATTGATCAGTGTGGCTGGAACAATTAATTACTTAGGAAAGGATCACTGAAAAAATACATCCCCGGGAAATGAAAACCGAAACAATAAAAGCGAGCTTGAAAACGCATCAACGAAAATAAAGGAGGAAAACCATGGTCCCTCCTGGAAAGCAGAGGAACAGAGTCGGCCAGACAGAGCCAGGCACGCACTCCAAGGAGCACAGAAGCCAGGAGCCCGTCCTTACTGTTCCTGGACAGCAGTACCACCAGGCACAAAGGGCAGACGCTGTTCAGGGTGGGCGTCAGGCCAGGCTGGGCGGCGGGAGTGGAGATGCACCTCTGCTGGCTCTGCTCGAGACCTGCGTCCTGCGCCCCCGGAGCCAGCCCTGGGAGCGGCCTGCTCCTGCTGCCGGGGCCCGCTCGCCAGGATGGTCACGGGCTCCGGGTCAGGGAGGGGTCCTTCTTCTGTCCATGGAGAGAAGGTGATGGGTGAGCACATGGCACCTCTCTGCACATAAAGTGCATGCACGTTATGCTTCTTTCTACAACAGACCTATTAATACTTGTGTTTTTAGTATAAAACATTCTCAGCGTGCCCAGACGGAACGCGCTCCCACACACCCTTCACCCACACTCACCTCTTCTGTTCTCTACATTCATCTGGTTCCTCTTTCTGTTATCGCTGGAGCAGTATTTTGTTTGTTTTTTTTTTCAATTAAAAAAATTTAGTAAAGTATCATTGATTTACAATATATATTCCTTTCAGCTGTACACTATTTTTGCAGATTATACTCCATTTAAAGTTATTATGAGATATTGTCTGCATTCACTGTGCTGTGTCTCGTGCTTCAGTCACTCAGTCGTGTCCGACTCTCTGTGACCCCGTGGACCTCAGCACGCCAGGCCTCCCTGCCCTTCACCATCTCCCCGAGTTTCCTCACACTCATGTGCATTGAATCGGTGATGCCATCCAAGCATCTCATCCTCTGTCGCCCCCTTCTCCTCCTGCCCTCAATCTCTCCCAGCATCAGGGTCTCTTCCAGTGAGTTGGCTCTTCACATTAGGTGGCCAAAGTGATTTTTTCAGATTATACTCCATTTAAAGTTATTACAAGATATGGGCTGTATTCACTGTGCTGTACACTAAATCCTTTATCTTACTTATTTCATGCCTGCTACTCTGCTCCTCTTCTTTTAAATTGATGTGTAGTAGCTGTACAGTATTACATAAGTTACAGGCGCACAATATAGTGATTTGTGATTTTTAAAGGCGATACTCCACTTACAGTTATTATAAAACATTGGCTCCATTCCCCGTGGGGTGGGCAGCTTGTGCTCCTGTCCAGAAGCTCTGGGAGACCACCATCTCCCCGCTCCCCTCGCTTGTCCAGGCTATTGGCAGCGCCCACTTGCTGAGGTCCTGGGACGAGCCAGGCATCATTATCCCCAGCTCCAAGAGTCCCCACGTTCCTTTCTCCACCTGCAGAGCCAGCGGTGGAGGGGCAGGTCCTTCTCAGGCTGCCACTGTCTCTTTCGTCTCTCTCCCTGACCCACTCTCCCGCCTCTCTCTTGCATTTTCAGGGTCGATTAGACCCACCCAGATAATCCAGGATAATCTCCCTATTTCAAGGCTCTTAACCTTAGTCACATCTGCAGAGTCCCTCTATGTGGGGTGACCTGCCTGCAGGCCCCAGGGTTCAGGGCGTGGACCTCCGGGTTAGGGGAGACGCTTGCAGGGGGCCTTCTTCCACCTAAAGGCTGCTCTCAGACTTTCGCACACTCCTTCTGTGTTTATGCGGCTGAGTCTCGGCTCCATCCCTAGGAATGGGATTTCGGGACCAACAGGGAGTGTAAACTTTCTAGACGTTACCAAAGCTTTCTGCTGCAGATCATACATGTTGCATTTCTGTCAACTATGTATAGAATTTTTTGCCATGCGAAAAAAAATTGAAGTTTAATTTATCAATCTTTTCTTGCAAGCATTTGAACGTAGAGGCCTTAGATAGAACAGCTTTCCTCATTCTCAGATCATAAAGGAATTCATCCAGTTTTTACCACCACTTCTGTGATTTCATGTTTGCATTTAGGTCTCCATCCATTTGGAATTTGTTCTTTTATATGAATGATATGAATCCATATTTTATGATTTTGCAAGCAGCTGTGTAATTGTCTCAAAGCTGTCTATTAAGAAGTCCATTTTTCCCCCCTCCTCATTTGTAGCATTAAATTCCCATGAGCACGTGGGTCTGTTTCTGAAATCTTTATTCTGTTCTATTAGTCTGGCTGTTCATGAAGTAGCTGCACATTGTTTAATTAGCAAGACTTCAAAATGTGTTTCAGTGTGTGGTGAGGTCTTCACCACCCCCACCATCACACACACGCAGGCGCGCGCACACGCCCGCACACTGCCTGACTTAGGTGGCGTTTTTCTCACCTTCCTCACGTCTCGTGACGTCGAGTCTTTCCATCCACGAACACAGCATGTCTTTCCACCATCCGTCTGTTTTCATCGGGTGTTTCCTTCTTAGGAAAAGCACTGGGCTCTCTCTTCTTACCTTCACTCTGCTCCTCAAAAGGCAGGGCAGCTGGGGGGAAATCAGTGTGCCCCGAAAGCCATGATAGGAAGAATGTGGACTTTGTACCAGCCGCCCTGGCCCCCTTTTCCTGCCCCCTTTCCCAGCTCCGGGGTCCTGGGCATGTTTAACTCCTGTGCCAGCTTCAGGGTGCTCACCTATAAACAGGGTCAGCAGTGCCATCGCAAGGCCGGCATGAGGATTAATGGGCGTCTGTGCACTTTGACTTTTCACTTTCATGCATTGGAGAAGGAAATGGCAACCCACTCCAGTGTTCTTGCCTGGAGAATCCCAGGGACGGGGGAGCCTGGTGGGCTGCCGTCTCTGGGGTCGCACAGAGTCGGACACAACAGAAGCGACTTAGCAGCAGCAGCAGTGCATCTGAAATGGCTTTTTCTGACTGTTGCTGGCCTGTAGGATCACAGTTGATTTTGGAATTTTATTTTTTTAATTTAATGAACTCTCATGTGTTCTTGGGCTTCCCTGGTAGCTCAGCTGGTGAAGAATCGGCCTGCAATGCAGGAGATCCCGGTTCGATTCCTGGGTGGGTTAGAAAGATCCCCTGGAAAAGGAATAGGCTACCCACCCCAGTATTCGTGGGCTTTCCTGATGGCTCAGATGGTAAAGAATCTGCCTGCAACGCAGGAGCTGTGGGTTTGATCCCTGGGTCAGGAAGATCCCCTGGAGGACGATATGGCAACCCACTCCAGTATTCTTGCCTGGAGAACTCCGTGGACAGAGGAGGCTGACGGGCTACAGTCCATGGGGTCGCAGAGAGTCAGACGTGACTGAGCGACAAAACAAATGTGTTCTGAGCGCTTTTCCACATTCACTCATTTAATCCTCGTACTGACTGTGAGGAGTCACTGTGACCCCTTCCTGCAGACAAGACCAGAGGGACTGAATCGCACAGCTCAGCCCAGGAACGGAGGCGGCCCGAGCTGCCTGGCCCCCGGTGCTGACCTGAGGCTACGGCTGTGTCCTAGCCCAGCCCAGCATTAGGGCCTCACGACCCAAAGCTCCCAGAATCTCTCGTTAGTTTGTTAATTCTTCGGTCGTTTCTGTAAAGAAGTCACGTCACCTGCTACCACTGACAGTTTTATTTCTTCCTTTGAAACCTTCATATCCTTTCTTTCTGTTTTGTTTCTTTTTATTGATTGTTCTCAATGGACGGTCTGGATCCCCCGTATCATATTGAATCACAGCAGTGATAGAACAACCTTTGTTTTATTACTAACTTTAAAGAAATTCGGTTAAGGTTTTATTATCAAGCCTGACATTTACAACATTTATGGTTGGTTTTGTGGGGAATTTTTGGTATTTTGTTTTTACAGCTAGCTTATATTGGGTTAAGACAATTCTTTTCTAATCCTGCTTTGCTAGGAGTTGCTTTGGGGAATTTTGGGATTAAAAAAAAAATCATAAAGAAGTGTAATTTTGTCAAACTGTGTCTTGCATCTATCAAGTTGTTCGTGTTTTTTCATCTTTTGTCTGTTGGAAAGATGATTTAGGTTGATGTTCTAATGTTCGCCAGTCCCAGTGTTTCTGAGATAAACACAATTTGATGTTTATAGTGTTTGATTCAATTTGGGTTTAAGATTTTTGTGTCCATGTTCATAAGTGAACTTGGCCTTTTCTGGCTGTTGGTCTGGCTCTGAAAATCGAGCTTACTTTCTCACCAGTTTTCATAAATAATGTTGTGATTGCTCTGAAGGGGGAGGTGAGAGGCAGGGGTGCTGACACCCCGACCTCGCCAGCACAGACAGGAACCTGGAGATCATCTTCCTAAGATTCCTGGGGTTCTCCATCCCAGCTGTGCATTAGCGGGTGGGCAGATTTTAGCACCCAGACCCCCCCCACACACACACACACAAATCACTTCATGAGCATCTCCAGGCCTGAGGTCCAGGCACCTTCCCATTTGTACATGAACAAGATGATGTAGGTCCCCCGGGAGACACAGCAGGTTAAGAGCTACCATGTCTCCTGCTCGGGTCCTGTCTTGGGGGCCCCTGCGCGGGGCCTGGAGGGGCTGTGTCAGTGATCTAGCCTCTTCTCAGGTCTCTGCCTGGAGGTTCTGAGGCTCTGGTTCCCTGAGGAGGACGATCCGGGCAGGCTCCCTGCCGCTTCCCCAGGCTGCACCCAGCATCTCAGAGCAGCCCCAGCAGGGCAGGTCCACAGCTCAGAGTGCTCACCGCCAGCTCACCATCAGCCTGTAGCCACTTCTTAAAAGTTTGGCACTGCCCTGAATTCATGTTTACCTTTCACCTTGAAAATATTTCAAAACTGCATAAAAGTTGCTAGAATACCACAAAGAAACAGCCCTCCACCCACCCAAACTCTCCATCTGAGTCTTGTCAGTTGTGCCTAAATGTCCTCGGTGGCAACAAGCCCCAGCCCAGGGCCGCGCGCCACGCCTGGCTGTCCTGTCTGTCCTCGGTGGCAACAAGCCCCAGCCTGGGACCGTGCGCCACGCCTGGCTGCCCTGTCCGTCCTTCCCAGTCACCTGTACTAGTTCCTCGGTCGTTCCTCGACTTTCTTGACTTTGACATTGTCAAAGATCACAGGCCATTCATTTCCTAGAATATCGCTCAATTTGGATCCATGTATTTCTTCACGATTAGACCCAGATTATGCACCTTTGGTCAGAATGTCACCAAGGTGGTGCTGACGCTTTGCACTGCACCCTGCTGTGCGTAGTGGGACGTGGAAAGGCCCGTCTGTGGTGGACCTGGTTTTGCCCACCCGATTCTCTCCCCTGCACGATGAGTGAGTATTCTGTGGGAGATGCTTCCAGATTGTGTGAAAACCTCATTCTCCGTTCCACTCACCTCCTAGAGAATCATTCCCTGATTAGGTCTTGTAGAATTAATTAGTATAATGAGGCACCCAATTGTGACCTTTCTAATTCAATCGTTTCTTCTACATTTATTGACTGGACTTTTATTGTTTTGCTTTTTTTTTAAGCTTTCTCATCTCACTTGTTTGTTTACCTCAGTGTGGACTCATGGCTTCCTATTTTACATGACAGATTATAATCCGTTTCGATCATTACTTTGTCAGTGCGCGAGGCCCTCCCTCCAGCTGGCTTCTGTGTCCTTTTCACAAGTTCCGGTTATTCCAAGGCCCTCCTTACTTTCTGGCACGAGATGTTCTAGCTCATCTCACTCCTTCCTTTTCTTTCTCAGCCATTTATCTGAGGAACTTTGGATCTTTTCTGCAGAAAGTGGTATTTAGAAACCAAGACCTGGGCGCTGGATGTGCTCACGGCTCCTGGGGTGTCACTTCTCCGAGACCCTGCTCACAGGTCTGCCCCCGGGTCTGTGTGTCTGTCTACATAAGCTGAGACGCACTGGCTCACAGCAGCACCTCCAAATACAGTTCAGTGTGTGTGTGTGTGTGTGTGTGTGTGTGTGTGTGTGTGTGCGTGCGCACGTGTGAGTGTTAGTAGCTCAGTTGTGTTCAACTCTTTGCCACCCCATGGACTGTAGCCCGCCAGGCTCCTCTGTCCGTGGGATTCTCCAAGCAAGAATACTGGAGCAGGCAGCCGTTCCCTTCTCCAGGGGCTCTTCCCGACCCAGGGATGAAGCCTCCCACATTGCAGGCGGATTCCTTGTGATCTGAGCCACCAGGGATGCACGCAGTTCAGCACCACCCTTCACTCATCCACTCCCACACTGCCGCCAGCCTGACTTTTCCCCCGGTGCTCTCATTCTATTTACTTTCTTGCTGAATCCCCCGTGTGTGGCCGATCCTCTGAGATGACCACCCTGCTTGGACACTTTCTCTGCCCACCTTCCTGACTGGGCTCCTTTGCACTATGCTTCTGGAAGGAAGAGTGAAGGCGGCCCTGAAACCTTTGCAAACTTAAGCTATCAAAATCTAAAGTTAGCCATTATCTCTCTCTTCCTCCCAGTGATACAAGATTCTAAAATTCTTAATTCCAGTGGAGTCATACTTGTGCCCAGCATTTCAGTCCCACCTTCTTTCCTGTATCTCCAAAGGCTGTGATGCCTATTGGCATCTTTTCCCACAGTCAGCGCTTGCTTAGATTTCACAGCCAGTGTGCCCGCTGCCTCACTTCCCACTCTGTTGGCCTCCAGGCACATACCTTTCTCCCCCGTACGCTCAGCTGTGCATTGCTCATGTGTCTCTTACACTCTGTCCAGCTCTGCTCTGGCTCTCAGATGGGAGGTTATCTGTCTGCCGAATCTTCAGAACTGGAAGTCCCTCCAAAATAGTTTGTCTAAAATATTTTAATATTAACTCAGCAAGTCTGAAAATTCTGGTAGTACAGACGGTTGGAACTTCAAAAGCAGAAAGGAAATGTTTTCCCTTGAAACTCGTTATCCGAACCATTTGTGTTTCAATGTTCCTAGCGAGTAAATGTTCATCTATAAAAAGAAACTTGGATCCAACCCACAGGGGAAAGGATTACAGACTTTTCCTGGCCAAGAGGAGACTGGAGGATAAGTGTTGACATTTCATCACTTGGTGCCTGGGGCGCCCTGAGCCACCCCCGTCCTAGAGCTGACACACACTCGGCCTCTGTGATGCCCCTCCTGCCTGGCGGACGAGACACCACGCTCCTCAATCCTCTGCACCGACTCCGTCAGCAGACGGCCACGGGTGTGTGCTGTGCTCATCCATCCTGTTGATTGAATTAGTCAGAACTGGTTTTCATTCATATACTAAGTTATCCCAAGAAAATCTCACAATGATGTGGCAAAGGTTAGCATGGATGTCCACTTTGGGGCAAACGAATCCTACATTTATTTATGAACTGCTCCTAAGTAGCCTCGAAGGCATGTTACAGCAGGGGGTCCATTCAAAACTCAATGAAGGGGGCTTCCCTGGTGGCTCAGGGGTAAAGAATCCGCCTGCCAATGCAGGAGACGTGGGTTTGATCCCTGATCCGGGAAGATCCCACATGCTGCGGAGCACCGAAGCCTGTGGGCCAAGCCCATGCTCTAGAGTCCATGCCCTACAACAAGAGAAGCCGCCACAGCGCAAAGTTCACACACCACATCTAGAGAGTAGCCCCACTCGCCAGAACTAGAGAAAGCCGTGCAGCAGCGAAGACCCAGCACAGTGGGAAAAAAAAATAATAGTAATGAAGGAATAGGCATCTCTTTAAGGTCTTGGAAGGCCCTTCATTGCTAGGCTGGTGTTCAGTTATCTCAGACTGAAGGCAGAATGCACTCTGACCCACCCTGCTCATCTGCTAATACACACGTGGCCCCGTCCGGGGAGTGAACAGACCCGCAGCCTCTGAGACCTTTCGAGAGGCCCCATCACCCCTCTCCTGTATCAGAACCGCCTTCCTGGCCGTCATCACCTTCCACATATCACCCTCCGACTCACCCCGGGGGAGGGGCCGCGGACAAGGCCCCCGAGGACACATGGTGTGCAGAACGACACTGTTGGTGATGCAGAGGCTGTCAGCACAGGCCTCGGGACCAGAGAGGCTGGGCCTGGAGCCCCCGCTCCGCCCTCCCGGCTGGGCGGCTCTTGGTGAGTCGTCTGCTCAGGTGCTTTTGTGGCAGAGCAGGACTGACAGCAGCCGTCTCGCGGGCTGCTGGAGCGTCGGGATGTGTGGGCATGTTTGCATATCCTGGAAGTGCATGGCTCCGTGTTCTGTGGACACGAGACTTTACGAGCAGAGTCTCCTCTGAGAAGCCCGTCAGTGCCTCAGGACAGGGGGAGCCCATGTCCACGTCACACTGCCCCCCAGGAAGCCTCGGTGCACCCCCGCCATTCCTCTGAGAATGTCTGGGCACATTCTTTGGCCCAGGCAGGCTCCACACTTCCTAAACTCAGCGTACTGGCGCCCTGGAGACCATGAGTGGGGTATATGAAGCCTTCTGAAACATTCCACACCTCATTCCCTTCGCATGGATGTGGGTCAAGCCCAGGCAGCTGCTCTCTGCACTCACCCAGCTGCTCATCTGAGAAGCGGTCAGCGCCTCCTGCCCTGTGCCTGGCCTCGGGCTGGGATCCCCGGAGTAATGAGACTCAGGGGCAGGTGGGCCACTTAGCGATTCATCGCGTGGAAGGCAGGGGGGTGATTTATAGAGGCTTGCTCAGGGTGCTGGCTGAGGAAGGAGGCCTGAGTCCACTCAGGTGGCTGTGGAGGTCCACAGAGGGGATGGCATCCTGGCCCACCCCACAGGGACCACGGCTGCTGGCCAGGGAGGGCAGAGGGCAGCCGGGCAGCCTCTGGGAGCAAGGACCAGGCTACGCCAATCGCTTCATGATGGGACAGCCTCTGCTCTTCTTCCTCTGATCCATATCTTTGCAGAAGTTTCTTTTGAATTCTGACCGTTTTTTAAGTGTGCCGAGAAGGTTGCGTCCTTGGGGTTGTTGCCGGTGAACTGTGGAATCAAAGACCCTCATCATTGGGGTCATCATCAAGGGGGAGGAGCCCCCTTGAAAGGCCCTGAAATAAGCTGATGCCCAGATGTGGGTTAATAAAATTGTAAACAGCCGTTTTCCCAGGTAACTCTGGCCCTGTAATGCTTCACTTAATCAGTAACCTTTGACTGGAAAGTGAGCACAACCTCTCTTCCCACATTTTCACGGCACACCAGGAGAGGAGAGACTGCAGACGGCACGTGTTTTCCCTGCTCCCGCGCCCGCCTGCCCACCCGCCCGGAGCCCCTGCACCCACCCCCCATCACAGCCGTGGGCTGAGCTCTAATAGCCAGAGTCACCCCAGCTGCTCCCAAGCCTGCTCTGAGCATGGTTTTCTGCCATGAAGATGCTGGTGGTAGCGCCTGGGTGCAGATAAAAACTGTTTCCATCGGAAAGAGGAAAGAAAAAAAAAGCTCACTTAGTGTGTATTTGTGCATAATAGTAGCCATTTTCTCAACGGGAACGGTTTCAGGGAGCGTTATATGCTCATAAAACACAGCATGGCCTCTGAGTGCTGGTCTCTGTAACTAAAGAGGAGCTGGGGTGGAGGGCCGGTGCCTGGGGCCCCCGGGCAGGGTGCCCGCAGAGGCCCGAGGCAGTCGGTGGGGCACAGGGCTGGCCGGTGGAGACCCACCTTCCTCCCGCAAAGAAGGTGGGGGCTGGACGGAGGCTCTGTCTCCCCCTACCACCCCCCCCCCCCCGAGGTGGATCCAGGCTTTGTTTCCTCTCCTGATGGCCGACACGCTTCCCCAGAGAAAGCTAGACGAGTCCTGTGGCCTCGGGGGCTTGGCTACCTCAGGATAACGCTGGGAGAAGGACACCGCGTTGAGAGCCTCCATGCCTGCTTGTATGTACTGAGCACTTAATAAACACAAGCAGATGAGAAAACTGTGCAAGTCAAGGCAAGTGTTTGGACTCAAAGAGAGCAGCCTGCGGCAGCGTGGCTCCAAGGAACGACTGTCCTTGCCCTGGGAGTGCTCCCGGGATGGGCTGTGCAGAATGCACAGCTCGGCCCGGAAAGTACTGCCGTCAAGCCAGCTGCCAGGCCAGGCCAGGCCCACCTGCCCACCCGAGGGCAGCGTCCTGCTGACGCTCGGCTCGGGAGGTGCTGGACTTCCATGGTCTCCGGTCAGAGACCCGAGGTGGCCCGCGTCCCTGGCGGGGGAGGAGGGGTGCTGGTCGGGAGGAGCAGCTCCCGCGGCCGGAAGCCGGCCCGGCTTGAGTCAGCTGAGCGTCCAGAGCGTCCAGGAGCTCGTGGAGGAGTCTATTCACATGGAACCAGGACCAGGCCACATCCGGCCCAGGAGACTGTCCATCCTTTGCCTGTGTATCCATCCACCTGGCTGCCTGCCACCTCCCACGGCGTGCTCTGTCTATGGCAGGGTCACAGGTCAGATGTCCTTCGTCTCATCCCCTCGAGCTCTGGAGTTGGGGATTTCTAATCGCTGATTTTATCTCCTCCTTCCCTCATCATGGGTGGTGTCAGTGCTGTCTGCGGCCCTCCCGACAAGGGGCTGCAACATTTCAGTTGTCTAAGCCTTCACTGTGGTGGAGTCTCTTTCTCATAATAGGAAGGAAAAGAGCAGCATTTTTCCTGAGCAGTCTGTCACGTGTGCATACGAGGGCTGTCGTCACTGACGGCTCCTTCAGGAGTGGCTCGGCCATCAGGTAGAGTTGCCGAGATGGGGACAGCTCGGTGCCGGTGTGACGCCTCTGCCCGAGCGCGTGCGTGCCGCGGGGATGGGTGGCAATGGCGTGCACACGCGGGTATTTCACAGTGTTTATTGTTTGCTTGATTGTCCATAGTAACACCCTTGTGAGGACTTTGCTCTTATTCCTCGACTTGTGTGGGAAGACTGCACAAGATGAGTGGTTTGAAGTGGCTTTTTGTTCGTTACGTCTATCAGGTGCTTTTAGTTCCTATTACGGGACTTTTTAACATACCACAGGAGGAGGAGACACTGCAGCCTAAGGGGCAACTCAAGCACGACCGAGGGAAGCGCTTTACGACAAACGTCACTTTCAAGAAACAGAGGTCAACGTCCGTATAAATCACCCCTGTCAGACTGAATTAAGTTTTACGGGAGTTATGTTTTCCTGTTCTTTTTGAGAACCGCTCAGATTCTTTCATCCTAATTCTCTTGTTGAGATTTTAGATTTGCCTATATGTTTCATTTTTCCCATCATTAGGTTTTCTATTTGCTTCTTCCAGTCATCCATTCATCCAGCAAACACGTATTGAGCCCCTCCTGTCACATTGGTCTCCAGACTCATGCCACATGCTAGATTACAAAGACGGAAAGCTTTCAGTCCCCACCTCTAGAAACCCACAACTGGGGGAGGGGGTATGAGGAATGATTGAGATGTAATAATAAAATGAGGCTTGTGAGAACTGTTATGAAAAAAAAAAAAAACCATTGCCAAGACAGCCTTGGAAAGAAAATGGGTAACAGAGTGGGATAATCAAGGAGGGCTCCACGTAGGAGGTGAACTTATTGTAGTTTGATGGGGAGCAGGACACTCCAAGCAGAGAAAATAGCAGAGTGACAGGCGCATGGCCCCCAGTTGTTCTAAAATGGAAATTTTATTATTATTTGGGTAGAGTGAAGCCAGGGGTCAGGAGATGTCTGCCTGGAAAGATCGTTTGTTACTCACAGTTCCCGAGAGGAGGGGGCACGGATGCCAGGCAGGGCCGCACGGGGAGACCCCAGGGCGGCTGGAGGCAGAGGGAGGGCGGGTCAGTGTGGACCAGAGACCTCACTGAGGTTTCTGTGGGTGGAGTGGACAAGGCGGGGTGGGCAGCTGAGGACTGGTTGGTCTGTATCTTTCCCACAGGCTCCAGGGCACAGGGCCCGTCCCCATTGCGTGAAACCTGCCCAGGGTGGAGAGGACAGGTGGATGGTGGCCCAGAGGCTGGGAGCCAGTGGAGGAGGGGTGGGCGGCGGGCTCTGGGTTGGCTGGTTTGCACAGGGAGGTGTGCTCGCGGCTGAGCTGTTTACTGTCTTTAGGACCCAGCTGCCTGGGGAGGGGCGGTCCCTGCAGGGTCGGCAAGGCCCCAGTGTCCGGGTCTTCGATACAGAGCGAGAGCTGTGGCTGGTACACGCGGGGAAGGCTGAGCCGCAGCGTGGTTGGGCGGCTGGGCTTGAGCAGGCAGTGATGGGAGCAGGCACCGGAGGGGAGGAGGGAGCCGATGTGAGGCCTGCAAGGCCTTGCTGAGGGGGCTGTGCTCCTGAGAACCTGAGTTTCCCGGTCTCTGAGCTCGAGCCAGGGTGTCCCAGCACTTTGCATGCTTGCCCCATCAGCGTCTCCCGGTGGGCCTTCGGGGCTGTCCTGTGGTCGCCACTCCAAGGCCAGGTTCCCGCATCACATGAGCAGGAGGCGCGGCTTCTCGGGTTCCTACCCCTTTCCCAGCCCCTCAGACTCCCACCCCACCGCACTTCATCAGTGATGGCGCCCAACCCTCGCCGGCATCTCGGGGTCTTAGCAAGTGGTACGACACCGCGCAGAGTGCATGGAGATGCGGGCAGTCCTGTTTGCCCTAGAGAGGGGGTGTGTAAGTGAGAGAAGCGACGGACACAGAACCATCCCCCCAACGCTCGTGGAGGACGGTGGGAAGCCAGCTTCACGTGAGGGCTGAGTGGGAGCTGGGTGCCCGGCTCCCTTGGTAGCTCCAGGGAGATGCAGAGGGAAGGGCTGAGGCTGGTCCCACACCTCCCTCCCCACCCCGAGTCATAGAGCAGCTCTTGGGTGGGGGGCTCAGGCCACACACAGTGGGTCTACAGACTCAAGGAAGGCAGGCCCCCAGGGGCCCCCAGTGCAGGGACAGTCCTGGGTCCAGAGTGGCTTCCAGGAGAAGCCTCTTCTTGGGACGGGGGAACTTTATGGAAAACTGGTTCCTAGGAGGATATTTCAGAGGGAGTGTGAATAAAGTGGTAGAAACTCCAGCACCCGGGGGAAGTAAGAGAAGGGAGGCTGGGCAGCGGAGAAGGCCCTGGGCCATCCGTGGGACCAGGGCAGTGAGCCGGGCTGGAATCTGCGGTCGCCAGGGCTGTTCACTGGTGCGGGGGCTGGGGACAAAGCCCTGAGCCTCTGGAACGGTCACATCACAATCCTCCTGCTTCTGAAGACAGAAAGAATATGAAATAGCTAAAAAGTAAATGAATCACCAACTGTCAGGAGGAAGCCAGCCTAGGGCTGCTTCCCAGCAGGAACCTCGGCACAAGCTGGTGTCGGGCAGTGCGGGGTGGGCGGGGGAGCTCATTAGGGTCGCAGGCTGCCCAGACGCTTCGGGAACTGGCCTTGAGTCCCTTCCAGGTCTGAGTCCCGCCCTGGTCGTGCTGCAGCGGGGCGGCCCATCTGACCCCACCTCCTCCATGCCCCCAGCTGCCCCTGTGGGCAGCTGGGTGTGGGGACGCCGCTCAGACCACAGGCTGCTGGACAGGCAGGTTTTCCTGCTGACTCCGGGGTTCAGCTCAGCAGGCTTCCATGGCATGGATTCTGGAGCTTTCTCTCTCCTCCACTCTGCATAAGAACAGGGCCCCCTCCTCCTCTCCCCTCCCTGCCCACAGCTCAGCTCCACGTGCCCCCTCTCCACTCTCCGTCCCCTTGTGGATGAGGTTAATGCCTCTCTTCTGAGTGGCCATCGATCCCCGGCCCCTGGGATGCTGAGCTCATCAGGGCCGCAGGTGGCGGGGACACCAGAGGTTCTGCCCGGCGGGCTGGTTTCCACCTGACTTCTCAGAGGCAGGGGCTTCCCAGGGCAGGCAACTTGGCAACCCTGATGAAAAACCCACTCAGCAGGGGTGGAGGGTCTGGGACCCCAGGCATTCAAAGGGCAGGCGGGTCTGAAGGAGCCCCGCCTCCGGGGTCGTGGGTGCCAAGTGCCTGCCGGGGTTGGGGACAGCAGCCCAGAGCCCTACCCAGAGGATGCAGGAGGCCGCGACTCCTGGGGCTGCAGCACAGGACGCAGGGCTCCCTGTGGATGCTCACGGCTGCCCCCCGCTGAGCAGCATTTGAGATGTATGGCATATCTGCTCTCGTCCTAAGTATTGCAAAGTGCTGTTTGTTAGCTTTAAAAGAAAAAGAAACAAACAAAAAAAAAAATTGTCAAAACCCCAGTTCCCCGTTGAGCTCTGATTGTTTTATCTATCATTAGTGAGCGCTGGTTGCTTCTAGAACGCTCCTTCCTGACGGTCTTGGAATCTAAGCAGAGAGCCTGAGGAGCCCAGCAGGAAACACAGGCCTTGGCTCCTGGCAGAGAAGTGCCCCCTCTCTTTACTCCACGTGTAAACCGCTTGTTACGGAATCTCGACCCCCCACCCCCGAGGTCTTGGAGCTCAGCGCTAGGCAGCCCGTCTCAACGCTGATTTTGAAATCGTGCACGTGTGTTTGTATTAACACATTCATCCGTATGTTAATAAGCCAACCAGTTGGGCCCTGAGTTTGGGCTGGACCCCGGTGGGGGTGTTGGGGCTTTGGTGGTGAGCCAGACCCTGAACCCCTCTCAGGGGCTCGTGAGACGAGGGACAACAAGCGGGGAAGGCGCCTCGGGAAGGAGGCGGTGGCGGGTGGGGGTGGGGCACGCTCCGCTGCGGGGGGCTGGACAGGGTGGGCGGACAGTGAGGACACGGACTGTGCGGCAGGTGGCTTCTGCTGCCGCTGCGAGGCTCCGCTGCGGGGCCGGCCGTGCCCACACCCGTGGCCCGGGAACGCCGCGTTCCCCGAGCGGGAGGCAGGCCAGGGCCTGTGAGTGAGCACCGCCCGAGGCCCCTCTGTCTGAAGGCCGCTGATGGCGTCTGACTCGCTCAGCAGGGTCCGGCCCAGACGCTGTCAACTGAGGTGCAAAGCTGCAGAAACCGCAGGCCTGGAGGTCCCGTGCGTCACCCTTCTGACCAGCGTCACGCCCGACGCAGCCATCTGCTCGCGGCCCCCCTGCCTCTCTGGGCTCCAGACTGCCCCTCGGGTGCTCTCCCCGAGCCCCGTACCACCCGCCGCTCCCTCACCCGCAAGCACTGGGAACCTTTGCCGGGCACGTGTCTGAGCGAGCCTGGGCGTGACCAGCCCTGCATCGGGCTCGCGGAAGGTGCCGGAGGGCATGGAATTAGGGCGTCGCCTTCTGTGGCCAGTTTTGGGGGCGGCGTGGTCCTGTTCACGGAGGTGTCCCTATGGCCTGGTTTCGGTCCAGATTCCAAGGACTTCATCTCGAAGGCCCGGTTTCAGTCCAGATTCTAAGGACGTCGCTGGCTTTGTGGAGAAGAGCAGAGAGCGCACGTGTTTTGGGGAGGTTCGGGTGTTGAGACTGTGTGATGCTCTCGAGTCACAACAGATGGGCTCATGGGGAGAATGGCCGACGGGTCCACGTGGCCGTGAAGCACCCACCTGAGCCCCGATGATGTGGCCTCCATTCAAATCCAGGTCTTTTAAAAAAGAGCGGTAGACAGGAGGGGAAGTGTGACTTGGATACCCCAGCCCTACACTCTTCAGAACTAAAGCCCCACAGCCAAACCACAGCACCTCCTATGGGGTCACAGGCTAAGGCCGGGGAGACCTGGGCCCCTGAGTGCCAGGCCCTGGACCCCGGCCGCCCTCCTCCCGACGTCCCTGCCCCCCAGCCGCTCGCCACTTCGCTGCCCCCTGAGCTCAGTACCCGCTCTGACATCCGGATCTTTTCCCCACCATGTTCTTGGCTGGTCACCGCCTTTTGCACTTCTGATGTTTTCTCATTGAGGTGAAATTTGTGGCGAACATAAAGTTGACCACGTCGAAGTGTACGGTTCACGGATTGGTGCCTCCACTCCGGCCTCCACCCCCACCTGGGCCGAGATGTTTCAAGGCTCCCGAGGCAATGCCGCACCCACCTCCCCCGCCCTGGCGCCCAGCCGTCTGCTTTCTGCTCCTGCGGGTCCACCTGTCCTGGGTATTTTATGAGATGGGATCACGCGGCGTGGGGCCTCCGGGTCTGGTTGCTCTCGGCATCACGCCTTCAAGGCCCGCCTGCGGTGCAGCAGGGGTCAGCGCTCCGCCCGTTCCGTGGCCGGGCAGCGTCCGTCCTAGGGCTGCACCACTGTTTCCCTGTCGACCATGGACGGGCACTTGCGTGCTCCCCGCCGGGCTGCTGTGAGCAGAGCGTCCATGAACGTGTGTGCGCAAAGGTTGGAGAGCCAGCTTGCACTTCTTCGGGGTGTAGACCCAGAAGTGAGGTTGCTGGGTCGCATGGTGGTTCTGGGTTTGCTGGAGGACCTGCCGAGCCGCTTTCACGCTATGAATGGAGAGGGTTAGAGTTTTGTGTTTCGTTTCTCTGGGACTCGCGCCGCCCGGACCCATGTTTGCTGTCCCCTTCTGGTCTTGCATGCTCCAGTCCACCAAGGTCCTTCTAAATCCTCATGCCACACACACATCCCCCCCCCCCACCCCCGTGACCGCCTGCCAGCTTGGTTTCTCTGCAGACGTCGCGAGCGCATTTCCTGTGCTGTCCCTGAAGCCGTCTGTGGGGTGTCGCCTGCACGGGGCCCTGGTCGGCCCAACTCGGCACCGCCTACTTGGCCTGAGGCTCTCCGTGCCCACAGCCTTCCATCTGCAGGTGTCCCCGGGCCCCCGACCCCCCAGGCCTGCACAGGCCCAGCACCTGCCTGGACGGGGTGCAGGGACCTGCAGAGAACGCGGGGGGCTTCCCAGGCAGCTGGTGACCAGTGCCCCCCACCCGCACTGTTGCTGTCTTGCGGGGTCAGGTCCACTGGTCCACAGGGCAGGCAGCACAAGCAGGGCGGTCAGACTGGCTCGGGCAGGACTAGAAGCCACTCGGACGAGGACGGGCATCGGGAGAGGTGTGGCTCGGGGTCAGGCCGGGTGGTCCTGGAAGGGCTGAGAGCACCGCCTGGGCAGCTGACCGGATGGGATCTCACGGACAGGGACTAAAAGCAGCAGCAGAGCATCGCGCAGGACAAGGGACAGGCGGGCTTCAGGACAGAAGGTGTTGGGTCAGCTGTGCTCCAAGGCAGGTTTTACCACCTCAGCTAGTTCCCAGGGCAGCAGCCGGGTCCCCTGCACAGGGACCTCCAGAGGCCCAGCCAGTGGTGGCGTCTTCGGCGTGCGTTCGGGCAGAAGGGGTCAGGGTGGAAGCAGGAGGCGCAGCAGGGGAAACAGCTCTGGACCCTCTCTGGGGACACCCAGCCACTTGGGCCCCGTGGGGCTGGGCAGGTCTTCTCTGCCAGCTGGTCCCCTGTCCACAGGCGACCTGAAGGCAGGTCCTGTCCCAAGCTCTTGGTCTGAGTCCCCGGGGCCAGGTGTGCCCAGGCCCTGACCGCGAGCTGGTGACTGAAACCCCCAGACCCAGTGGTGGGGACAGAGGGGTCCCTGCTCAGAGGCGCAGGTCGGGGGGTGGGGGGTGTGCGCTCACGGGACTGAATGCCCCCTGCATGAGGGGTTGGCCAGTGGGCTCAGCCCCAAATGGTCCAGCGGGTCCCAGGCCCTCCATCCTGCAGGTTGGAGCCATCGGGGACGAGGAGGAGTGGGTCACCCTCTGCGAGGAGGAGAACGAGCCGGATGCCCAGATGCTGGAGATCCCGGACCTCACGCCCTACACTCACTACCGGTGAGAGCCACCCACCAGGGCCCTCTGTCCTCAGTGGTGAAACCCAGCTGCACGCGTGCGAGCGAGACGCTTCCAGCCACCGTAGCAGTAAACTGAGCTTTTCCAGGCACGAGATGCTGTTGAGTGTCGTTCCCAGAGAGACTGTCCCTGCTGCCAGGCCAGCAGCGTCCCTTCCACCAGCTTCGCTGGCCGGGCAGCCAGCAGGCATGGCTGGTGTATCAGGCTCCGTAGCCAAGACCCACGTGCTTGGAGATGTAGGTCTTTTTTTTTTCTTTTTTCCACAGAACCCCACCTCTGGGGCTGTTAGGGTGCTGTGTGTGTGAAGAGCAGACGTCCTTGAGACACCTGCCTCACCCTCCCCGGGTCCCGGAGGCGTGGGTTTCACTAATCAAGCACTTAACGTGCCATTTAACCTTTGCCTCTTGACCCTGAAACTTATCCAGGCAGTAAATCCTTGGCCCAAACAAAGGACAGAGTGTCGGCGGCTGCTTGAGATGCCATGACTTCCCGTAAGATTGAGGGGAGAGAGAGGATTTCCAGTTATCTCGGATGCTGGGTGTGATAGCCTCACTGTTCTGCCAGGATGGATGCACTTCATGTGACCGGGGAACAGAAGACTGAGAATGACTAATTCAGGGAGTAAAAGGGGAAATTATATCTTTGTGAAGAGCACCGTTTCAATATAATACCAAAGTGAGGGTTTTTGGTTTTTTTTTTAAAAACCTAATGAGAGGTGCTATTGAACCTACGCTCATTTTAACATCCTTCCTAGTTTAGAGCAGATGAATCAAGATTCACTCGTTTTTAGGGGGAAACATTCAGCGTAAAGTGAGCTGCCGAGGCCCGTGATGTGCCATGTGAAACTGGCGCGGGGCCTTGTTTCCTCCCATTTTCCCGCGTCCCCTCCCCGCAGGTTCCGCATGAGGCAGGCGAACGTCGTCGGCGCCGGCCCCTTCAGCCAGTCCTCCCGGGTCATCCAGACGCTGCAGGCCCCCCCGGATGTGGCCCCCACCAGCATCACTGTCCGTACTGCCAGCGAGACTAGCCTGCGGCTCCGCTGGGTGGTGAGTCGGGGGCGGTGCTGGGGGGAGCCCGGAGCCTAGTCATCGCTTCCTCCTGCCTTTGTCCAGGTCAAAGCTAATCTCATCATTAAACCAAGAAGTAGCGCACCCTATAATTAGTGTTGGATCTCAAACCATCCCCAGCTGTCTTATTAATTAGTAGCGTTACCCACTGGCTTCTTGGAACCAAGACATATTCTTCAGGGAAGAAAGTCAACCATCCCACAGGCTCGACCTATAAGTCCTTAAGCTTGGTCGACACGGAAGGGGTCTGAAGTATTTGTAAGAGAGCCAGCTTGATATCGAATCAGAACATTTGCTCACAAAATTAAGCCACAATATATTAAAAGAAATTAAGTTCAGCTAAAGTTACTGACAAGGCTTCCTGTAATTAACAGAAGAAAAGTTCCAGGGAAAAGTTAAAAAGAAAAAGTCCAAGAATATTCACCCCAGAGTAGCTGTTCCATGGACTCAGCCCCATAAGACAGGCTGGTGCTTGGGGACCCTCATGGGGGGTGGTTCCGAGACGGGGGCCCACCACAGACTGTTGTCTGCTTCCAGCCACTGCCAGACTCTCAGTACAACGGGAACCCCGAGTCCGTGGGCTACAGGATTAAGTACTGGTGCCCGGACCTGCCCTCTGCGGTGCTGACCCAAGTCATCAGTGATCGGCTGGAGCGGGAGTTCACAGTCGAGGGGCTGGAGGAGTGGACCGAGTACGAGCTGCAGATGCAGGCCTTCAATGCCATCGGTGCCGGGCCCTGGAGTGCGGCCGTGCGGGGCCGGACCCGGGAGTCGGGTGAGTCGGGGCTCCGGGCCCTCCCGTGTCTCCTGGAGGAGGAGTGGGCCCAGGCTCGGTGGTATCTCACTGACTCATCCTTACCCACCCCACACCCCCTACTGTGTCTTTCCTGAGTAATTAGGTCAACCTGCCTCAGAGCCCGTGACACTGCTTTGCATTTGATGATGGATTCTCCCAGGGGCTGGACTTGCGTTGTTGTTTTTAACTAGGGATGATTTCACCACCAGTGCTCGGAAGTAGGAGCGTACGGAGACTGATGGGATCTTTTTGACGCACAGTGTTCAGGAATTCCTCCCGACAGTTGTGCGTGTGGTGTGCTGAGACACTTTCCTCTGCCCCAGGAAATAGACCCTCAAAGTCTGTTGCTTTCGCACAATGGGAGTTTCTCTTTACAGCGTAAGATGGGTGTTCCTGTTAGTGACTCCATGGGGTGATTTGAGGACCCAGGCTCTGCCGTCCTGTAGACTAGCTGCCGTCTCACCCAGTGGCCAGAGGGGAGAGATGAGCAAAGGGTGGGCGCCTCTGCCTCTTGACACCTACCCGGAGACAGCTCACAACCCTTTGCTTACTGCCAGGAAGGGAGGAGAGCTTCCAGAGGTCACTTGGCAGAATGCTTATCTTCTAGGTTCCATGGCCAGACTGATCAACAGCAGTTTGCAGGACCCTTGCTGGCCTGGTTTGAGCTTGTAGAAACACAGAAAAGAGTGTTGCTGACACTCTTTAAAGACACACAAACCAGCTCTTTCCGAAGGTCTGAAATAGTGAGGATTTCTCCTGAAAAGAAAGACCATCTCTGCTCTTCAGCTCACCCCCACCCAGGCTGTTCAGCACTTGATGTATCAGGGAACTGGTTACCCTAGACCACGTGGGCTGTTAGAAGTCGGGCTCTGAATACCTTCCTGACCTCCACCCAAGAGGGCTGAGACCAAGGTGGGAAGTCTGAGACAGGAAACTAGCTGCATCAGGACTGAGCTATTTCCCCAGAGGCTTCCTGAGCCCGGGGGAGTCCTGTCTTCTTCATGTCTTATGTCGTATACCTTAATCTTACACGGTGTTAAACACAAATCATATCTAACGTTGACTTGTTTACGTAACGTTGATTCTAAAGCTAGAAATAAATATTAAAGTCTTTCATTATTAAAAGAAAGCATTAAAACTCTAAGTAGAGATTAAAATACCATTTAAAACAGTTTTTCTTAGGGAAAAATAAAACAAAACACAATCATTGAGTAAAACACTATGATTGAGGTAATAAGTAGGTTAGACACTGCGAAAGAGAAAATTGCCAAACTGGAAGCTGAAAATGAGTGAAAATCTCAAAATACAGCACAGAGACATTGACACTGAAAGTATGATAGAGAAGTTAAAAGACAAAGACTGGACTGAGAAGGCCCAACATACATTCAGTGAGATTCAGAAAGGATGAGGGGCAGGGGCAGGGCAATGAGAGGAGGAAACACACAGAGATTACGGCTCAGAAATTACAGAGTTGAGGTAAGACACTGTGTATCAGACTGAAGACTCCTGAACAGGAAAAATAGAAATAAATCTGCACCAAATTGCACTGCCCTACAACTGCAAAATACCAGAGCCAAAGAGAATATCTTAAAAACATTTGGACCCAGGGCATCTCACCTGCAAAGACCATTTGAAACCAACTTCTCAAGAACAACAGCGGGTAGAAGACAATGGAATAATAATCTTGAAGGAACTGTAAGAAAGTAACTCAACCTCAAGCTCTGCACTTAGCCACAGCCTTTTGTTCAGAAAACAATGAAATATCATGTGAAGGTGAAAAAAGTGAATTTTTAAATGGAAAATAATATTTTGGGATAAGTTTTTAAAGAACACTCAACAAAGATGACCAATGGCAAAATGACTGTCTTGAGAGTATCTTTTTGTAAAAATCTTTCCAGCCATCCTTCCAGTGTTCAGACAGAGGATGAGATGGTTGGATGGTATTACCAGCTCAATGGACATGAGTTTGAGCAAACTCCAGGAGATAGTGGAGGACAGGGAGCCTGGCGTGCTGCAGTCCATGGGGTCACAGAGAGTCAGACACGACTTAGCAACTGAACAACAACAACAAAAAACAGTGGTCAGAGGTCAGAGGTCATCACGGCATCTGATGAAGAGGGTGAAGGGGTCTCCAGGGCACGCTGGTGGAGAGTCACAGCTGCTGATGGAGTCAGATGGGGTCGGAGGGAGCTGGGAGGAGAGGAAGCCTGCAGGTCCCTTCTGGAACACGCAGCACCTCCGTGACAATAGCTGTATGTCCATGCTTTAAGAAGCTCTGTGCACAGACATGCTGAAAGCCAGCCGTGGAAGCACCACGCAGAACTACTCAAGCCACATTTACATGAAGTGTCCGGTTTTGATGGGCACTTGAGCTGGTTTCATGACATCTTATGATATATCATATGGGTAAATGAGGCCCTTAAAATCAAAGACACTACATGAGGCACAGCTGGTGCTAAGAGGGAAGCCCTGCAGAGGAGAGAGAAGAAAAGAAGGAAATGCATTTTAAATGGTACTCTTTTTAATGAAAGGGGAGTTTCTAGGATTGTCTCAAAATTCAAGATACCAGGTTGGAAAGGAGTTGAATCTCCCTCAACTTATGTAATGTGCAAGGTTTTTTCCCAAAATCTTAAGAACATAAATATTTTGTAACTAAATGGCAGTTTTCCCTGGTAAGACTCAAATGGGCTGAAATTTTCATCGTGAACACTACCATTTGCTCAGCCTGTCTCCTCGTTGGGAACCCAGCTGCATTCTGGGCACCAAGGCTGAGCTGCCACAATTGCCCAGTTGCCCTCACTCTCTGGGGACATGGATGGCCTGCCAGTGTGTGGTGGCACATGTTACCACGTCTTAGGAAGTCATCTGTTACATGTAGGTCTACATAAGAACTGGGCACTTATGGTCTCCAAAATGAACCGCAGGAGACAATTAAGGATTGAGAGGTGGCCAGTTTGCGTTGCTATGATGATGGCCTCTCTCTTTGCAGAGAAATGGAAATTTAGAACTTAACACTAGTGTCTGGGTACAGTATACTTGCTCCTCTCACCTGGCTCTAAATAAAGTGGAAAATGAAATCGGAAAATTGTAGGTTTACCTTCTCTTTGAATGATAAGTGACACCTTTAATTCACAACTGACGCAAGGTGCCAGCTTCTCGCTCAGTTGTTTTTTTTTAATTAAATAAGCATATGTGTCAGCAATGTCCTGGTAACTGCCTTGGCAGTTACAACACCGAGGGGGAGCCCCTGATGGGCGGAGGACACGAGTGGCACCGTGGGAGCCCCTGCAGAAGGTGGGGGACTCGGAGTGGTGTGTGCGGCCGGCCTGCTCCCTTCAGGGGGCTGAGTTCACTGGAAGCCAGGAAGATTCTCTCCCTGTGACACAAATCTGCTCAAGTGAATTATAGTGTTTTGTTGAATGACTGAATGATGGAATGAATGACCCTCTACTGACGTAGTTGGGAAGAAAAAGTTAATCGACCAGGTAAGCTGGCCAGCGTCTTCTCTCCAGAACTGTCAGGAAGGAGGACCCCATGCTCGGAACAGACAGGCTCCAACAGCGGTGTGTGTGTGTTGTGGGGGCGTTGGCCAACCCACGTGGCAGCTGGTTCGCGCCTGCGCTCTGAGGCCCATCAGTCAGCCTCGTCAGTCAGGCTCCAAGGCCCGTCAGTCAGCCTTGTCAGTCAGCCCCTGGTCAGTCAGGCTCTGAGGCCCATCAGTCAGGCTCTGAGGCTCGTCAGTCAGGCTCCGAGGCCCGTCAGTCAGCCTCATCGGTTAGGCTCCAAGGCCCGTCAGTCAGCCCCTCGTCAGTCAGGCTCTGAGGCCCGTCAGTCAGCCTCTTCAGTCAGGCTCTGAGGCCCGTCAGTCAGCCTCTTCAGTCAGGCTCTGAGGCCCGTCAGTCAGCCTCTTCAGTCAGGCTCTGAGGCCCGTCAGTCAGCCCCTCTTCAGTCAGGCTCTGAGGCCCGTCAGTCAGCCTCGTCAGTCAGGCTCCGAGGCCCGTCAGTCAGCCTCATCAGTCAGGCTCCGAGGCCTGTCAGTCAGCCTCGTCGGTTAGGCTCCAAGTCCCGTCAGTCAGCCCCTTGTCAGTCAGGCTCCGAGGCCCGTCAGTCAGCCTCATCAGTCAGGCTCCGAGGCCCATCAGTCAGCCTCGCAAGTGGGCAAGGGCTGGGGGGTTCCCGCCTCCCAGGCAGTCAGGCCAGGAAAGCCGTGCTTCCAGGCCTAGTTCGAGGCCCGGCCTGCCACTGGGCCCTCTTTGGCCCCTCCGCCTCCATCCCAAACCTGCCGCTTGCGGAGCACCTGGGACCAGCTGGCCAACAACGGAGAGCATCTCCTCCAGGGCCTGCAGGAGTCCTGTCATTTTTTTCTTAAAGACTTCATTACAGCAGCCCCTTGTTTCCTGGGGCTGCTGTAATCACGTGCCCCAGAGTGGTGGCTTCAAACAGCAGAAATGTATTCTCTCGAGGCTCTGAAGGCCAGAAGGTGGAGAAAGGGATGTGAGCAGAGCTGAGCTCCCTCTGGAGGTGCCAGGAGAGGCGGTCCTTCCCCCTCCCAGCTTCTGGAAGCTCCTCGGCTGTGGCAGTACAAACCCAGTCCTGCCAGGGGTTGGGGGTCTCCCCACGTGCACGTCCATCTCTTCTCACAGGGATGCCAGTCCTGCTGGAATAGAGACCACCTCACCCCCATGTGACCTCATCTGACCCATTACATCCCAGGGACCATATTTCCCAATAAGGTCACATTCTGGGCCCAGAGGGTCAGGACTCAGCATGGGAGCTTGAAGGGGCACAATTCAACCCACAGCAAAGACCACATTGCTTTGGTACAGAAGCTCTAGGAAGCAGAGTTGGGGAGCAGTGTCGTCGTGCAAAAATACGTTACTTTCTGTCTTCAGACTGACTACCAGAGGAGCCTTCACAATGGCTGAGCAGAAAGAAGGAAGTGCTCATGTATGAGGGAGTGAATGAGTGAGTGTGGAAGAGAACAAATGAGTGAGTGAGTGAGTGAGTGAGGAAGGGAACAAATGAGTGAGTGAGTGAATGAACGAATGAATGAGTGAATGAGCGAGTGAACGAGTGAGTGAGTGAATGAATGAGTGAGTGAGTGAGTGAACGAGTGAATGAACGAATGAGTGAATGAGCGAATGAGCGAGTGAGTGAGTGAACGAGTGAATGAGGGAGTGAGCGAGTGAATGAATGAGTGAGTGAGTGAGTGAACGAGTGAGTGAGTGAATGAGCGAGGGGGTGGACGCGTGAGGGAGTACATGGATGCATGAGTGAATGGATGGACGGGTGGACGAGTGAGCCAGTCGGCAGGCTGGTCCTGGGGGTGGTCACTGAGAAGGTGTCACAGCCCCATCACGTGTTCTGTGCCCAAGAGTTTCGTGAACTTGACGTGTTCTCCTTTTCGACCGAGGAGGTGCTGGGGGTGCTGACACTCGCTTTGGTCGTTCCTGTCACCCCCTCCCCACAGAGAGGTGCACCATGTAAGGCTCCCCTGCCCCCACCCCGGGCGCAGATCATAACCTCCCCTCCTCCCCTCTCCGCCTGCCTGTCCCCCACAAAGTCCGCGTTTAGAGAGGTCCATGAACTGTGTCTGAAAGTGAGGATTCCGTCTGAGATAAAAGCCACAGTTCTCACCAGTTAATATAAGAATCAGACAAGCTTATTTTCTCTCTGGGTGGACTCGGGTAACATGGAGCTCCTAAATACCCGGGATTTATGGAATTTGTTGCTAATATTAAGGAGATTTACATTTCCATGATACCCCTGCAGGTTTAATCTGATCACTGCAAAAACGCTCAGAGTGCATTGCTATTTCAAGGACAACTTGATTAGAAGGGTAAAAATTAGACCTTTATTTGTAGAAGCCTTTAGACTTCCGGAGCCAATCTCTTTAACTCATTCCTTGCAGTTCCTTCAGCCGCCCCTGAAAACGTGTCAGCCGAGGCCGTCAGCTCCACCCAGATCTTACTGACGTGGGCCTCGGTCCCCGAACCAGACCAAAACGGGCTCATCCTGGGCTACAAGGTACGTGCTCGGGTGACCTTCCCCGCCTGCCTCCCCGGCTGGCGAGCTCGCATGGCCTGTGCATCGCTGGCTCTGGCCTGTTTCCTGGACTTCACCCTCCTCCTCTCATCTCCCTCGTCACTGTCTGGGGTGAGGGTCACTCCACCCTCGTCACGCAGGCCCACGCAAGGCGCTCTGAGCCTAAGATGGGCGGAACGGCGGTTGCTCCCTCTAGTCGATGGTGGCTGATTTTGTACAATGCCAAGGACGTGTCCAGAGGCCCCTACACATGTGTCTGCAGGTGTCATCACCACCCGTGTCCGTCCTGGGGGCTGGCCTTGGCGTCGAGGCTTGGCACCTCCCGGCTTCTCTGGGAGACCTTTCTGGGCCAGCCCTGTCTGCTTTTACCCAGGCCCTCAAAATCCCCCTGTTCTGTGCCGTCCGCTCCCCCAGCAGCAGGGCGGACCTTCCTGGTTTTGACCGTGAGGCCGCGCATGTCATGTGCTGTGGCCTCTCCTTGGGCCGTCCATCTTCTCCATCCCGTTCTGTTTCCTCCTATCCTCACGCCCCACCGCCACCCCGGGGCATCCTGATAGCTCCCTTCTGGCCCGTTTGGATGCAGCACCCCCAGCCCAGCTCTGAGAGCAGCGCCCACAGCCCCACCTGGCCGTGGACAGCCCTCCCTCCCGACCCCCGCCCTTCACTGCCTTCCGGCCACTGCTCCTGCGGGCCAGCTCCCGGCGGGGGGAGCTTTGGGAGTGAGGAGCCGGCGGGCCGTGGAGGGACCGTCTCAGTGCGGCTGCGGCTGCAGTGAGGGCAGTGAACAGCCCCGGGGCGGGGTCTTGGTTCAGGGGTCCCCAGGTCCTCCGAGGCAGGAGGCCCGCCTCCTAACAGCCATGCAGCCGAGTGGCCGCCGGCTCCTTTAAAAGAAGCGGGATGTCTCTGTGTTTGTGTCGAGCCCTGGTTTTAGGGGCTGCCGCCGGGGACCTCAAATCCTGTCAGTTACAGCTGAGCGTCTGGTTCACCCAGCCAGCTGAGGGCTGGGTCATCGCTGCAGCCACCTTCCAGTCTCCAGGAAATTGCTGCACTTCCCTCTTTCCCCAAAAGTGCCAGCGGTTAGGAATTAGATCCCCACGTCCTCAACTAGCTGCCCTGGGGGAGGACGGGTCCTGAGCCCCCCAGGCCCCTCCTCACACACTGCCTCCCCTCCCCGCCCTCGTGTGTCGCCGCTCAGATCCTGTTCCGGGCCAAAGACCTGGACCCCGAGCCCCGGAGCCACGTGGTGCGCGGGAACCACACGCAGTCGGCGCTCCTGGCGGGCCTGGGCAAGTTCGTGCTCTACGAGCTCCAGGTGCTGGCCTTCACCCGCATCGGGAACGGCGTCCCCAGCGTGCCCCCCATCCTGGAACGCACCAAAGACGACGGTACGTCGGGGCCATGCCTCCGCCCTCCCCCCAGGTTTGCTGTCCCCATCCATACCCTTCGGACGGTGGTCATCTTCAACTTAATTTTCAGAACACTCCTTCTCCCCTCGGTTCAGCAGAGGAAAATGAAGCAAAGCTGTTTTCTGACCACAGAGTGCCCCTACGGCCAGTTTCAGCCAGAGTGAGTGTTTACAGGTTAGGGGTGAGCCTGAAAGGCCGGATGGGCCAGGCCAGGACGCCTCAGGCCACTCCTGGTGGCGTTGGCACAAAGCTGCTGAGAAGCCCTAGGTTCCCTGGGGTGGCCCCCTCAGAGGGCATGTTTGAGGGGCTGAGGTGCCCAGGTTCCCAACCCCAGAAACAAATACCTCTTGATGATTGTCTAAACTTTCAGCCATGTTTCTCCACTTAGCAGATGTCAGCCACCCAAGGTTAGCTCCTGTACATGATCTTTGTTAACCAGACTGTGGCAAATATTCTCCCCCCCAAAAAACCCAGGCTCAGATTCAGCTGAAAGTAAGGCACCAGAGATTTTCTTCACCCTTTTACTGAAGGAATTAAATCAGCCTGGAAAGTGCTCTAACCACTGAGATGACACCCTCCTCCCCGTCTGCTGGGAGACAGCCCGGGAGCTGGGCCTCACCTGGGTCAGATGAGGGGGCGCCTCAAGCATCGTTCTTCCTCAGGGGCTGGTCTCAGGGCAGCCAGCGTCTGAAAGGGACCCTGTGGCCTGAAGGCCATGTCTTTGCAAAACTGTATGTTGTGTCCAGGACCACCTGAATGAACAGTAACAGGGGTGTTTAGTAATGGTTCCTCAAACTGGGGAGGGTATTCTTCCCAACGCACAGGCAGGGGAGTCATGGACCGCCGTCTGTTTTCGGCCACAATCATGATATAAACTTGTTTCTCCTTCCCCTCATTTCATCGCGATGCAAGCAATCACCCTTGGGGACAGTGAGGGGCAGAAGCCATGGAAGACAGACCAGACGTCAGAGTTTCCCGTTTTGAGTCGGTCCTGGCGTGTGAGCCCGTGGTCTCCTTCAGTTTATTTCACCCAAACGCAGGGGTCAGAGCACAAGTTTATAATTTAAAATACCGTTCTCAGCTAAGTAGCTCGAGGCAAAGTTCACAGCCCTGGAGTGGCTGTCACGCACGTCATTTTATTTCTATATCGATTGTTCCATGCCTGTTGCCTCTTACCTGGGAAGAGTCAGCTCTTAAGTTCCAATGAGAAGTTCCCACGCTGGCCACACGTTTACTAGGTTGTCCATTTAAGTAAATATATTTTACAGCGTCTACGACCCTATTATTCAGTGGTGCCTGCATACATAGCTAGTTTTTGAATTACTGGTGCACCAGACCATGAAGAAGAACTATGACACTCATTTGTGGACATCGCCTCTTGATTTTCTGGGACGATGCAGGAGAGGGCTCGTGTGTCTGAAAGGCCACTGCTGTAGCCGTGTTATTTGGTCAATCACTGTAACCTCCACTGGAAGTTGGGAGCAACACTCAGCCACCTTCTTCACCTTTCATCTGCCGTATGGACGTCCAGACTGGGAGAGGAGTCAGCTCAGATTGGCAAAGTCTGACTTGATGTACCCTCTACCATGCTACTTAGTGACTGTAGTGGCCAGCTTTTGGCACCACTCAGGACTCCCAGCGTGGTTCATGAGCACTGCAAAAGTCACCTTCCCAAAACTCAGAGTGATTCACCCGTGAGCAGTGTCGTCAGCAGTCATGACTATCCTTGGCCAGCCCACAGGACCCTGCAAAACCCCGCCGTGTACCCGAGTGACATCCCCAGTGGGGCCTGATTCTCGGGTCTTTTTTTTTCCCCCTTCAGCCCCAGGCCCGCCCGTGAGGCTCGTGTTCCCGGAGGTGAGGCTCACGTCTGTGCGGATCGTGTGGCAGCCTCCAGAGGAGCCCAACGGCATTATTCTAGGTAAGGGAGCGGCGGGGACCACAGCTCAGAGAGAAATGACAATTAGATTGATTTCATCCATTTTTATTAGATGTCTAAAAGGTTAGAGAAAAAAAATCCCATCTGCAGCAGCCTGGCGTTTTCTGAGCCGAGAGACCGCAGCCCTGTGTCTCCTGCTCTAAGGGGTTCTTCGCAGAATGAAATTTACATTCTGTTCGCCCAGAATCTCTCTGTTCACGGTTCACGGCAGTACCATCTATAATTGACCTTCCCTCTGCTCAGAAATAACCCAGTTATTTTGATGTGTGTTTGGAAAACAGCGGGCTGGCTTTTCACAGAAGATTCCCATGCGGGCCTTGCTCCAAGGTCCCAGAAGCATCTCTCTGCTGCTGCAGGCCCGGCACCCAATCCTTTGAGGAAGTTTCCCAAGTGAACTGCGTGCTTGGGTCCCAGGGAAGCGGTTTGCTTTGAACTTGGCATTCAGGGGGCCAGCTCTGATAACTTTGATGAAGAGTCTTAATTTGCCCCAGTTTTCCCAAAGGCAGCAGGTTTTATTTTTAAAGGTCATCAGTCCGTTGATTTGTTCACTCTTTCACTGTGACGAATCAGGAGCCTCTGATGTGCCAGGCCTCATGCAGAGGGGGAGGGGAGAGGGAGGAGGGGAGAGAGGGGGAGAGGGGAGGGGAGAGAGGGGAAGATGAGGGAGGGGAGGGGGAGGGGAGAGCGGGGAGGGGAGAGGTGGGGGGAAGGGGAGAGGGGGAGGGGAGGGGGAGGGGAGAGGGGGGAGGGGAGGGGAGGGGAGAGCGGGGAGGGGAGAGGTGGGGGGAAGGGGAGAGGGGGGAGGGGAGAGCGGGGAGGGGAGAGCGGGGAGGGGAGAGGTGGGGGAAGGGGAGAGGGGAGAGGGGGAGGGGAGGGGGAGGGGAGAGGGGGAGGGGAGGGGAGGGGAGAGGGGGGAGGGGAGGGGAGAGAGGGGAAGATGAGAGAGAGGGAGGGGAGGGGGAGGGGTGTAAGGAGTGAGTAAGACGCTGGCGGGGCAGGTCCTCGAAGAGGAGGAACCAGTGACACAACCGCGTGGTCTCACTGTGGGGTGTGCGTGCGTGCTCGTCACTCGTTCGTGTCTGTAGCCTACCAGGCTCCTCTGTCCGTGGGATTATCCAGGCAAGACTACTGGCGTGGGTTGCCATTTCCTCCTCCAGGGGATCTTCCCAGCCCAGGGACTGAACCTGCTTGCCCTGCATCTCGTGCTTGGGCAGCAGGTTCTTTACCACTGAGCCACCCGGGAAGCCCTCGATGCGGGGAGGTTCCACAGAATGCCCTGCAGGGCAGCGTCTCCTGGATCAGGGGCTCAGGGCTGGACGGTGTTTTCAGCCTGGAGCTTGAGGATGAGTGTTGGTAAACAAAACATTGGGTCTACTCACCCGCAGGCAGTAAAGCCAGTCTCCTGACACCGGGCCGTGGAGAAGGATAAAGAGGATAAAGCATCTGCCTGCAGTGCAGGAGACCCGGGTTCGATCCCTGGGTTGGGAAGATCCCCTGGAGAAGGAAATGGCAACCCACTCCAGTATTCTTTCCTGGAGAAGCCCATGGACAGAGGAGCCTGGCGGGCTACAGTCCACAGGGTCGCAAAGAGTCAGACACGAACTCTGCAGCGTTTACTGCCAGGCGACACGCAAGGCGTCAGGGCAGCTGGTGCTCAAAACGCCCCAACTCCCCAGTGGGTTTCAGTCTGGTGGGGGGTGTGATCAGCATGCGCTGTACTGTGGCTGGTGGACGGCAAGGTGACAGGAGGGGTCACAGGGGTTAGCCCAGCACTCCTCAGGCTCCGCAGACCTGGGCGCTGTGTGCTCAAGGTCATTCGGTTATCCAGCGCTTACCGCCTCCCCTGCGGTGGGGGTCTCAGCATCTGTGGAAGAACTGAGGGACGGCACACACTGTTCCCGGGTGCTTCAGAGAGGCGCCCCAGCACAGGACACGGGGAGGGGGCTGTCCCGGGAAGACCCAGAGGGTCTGCTCCGTCACACGGGTGGTTTCCAGAGTCTTGAACCGATGCTGCCTTCCGCCTGCGGGAGCATAATCATCCCTGGGGGGTGTGGGCTGGCCGGGCTGCGAACCCCTGGGAAGGCATCGTGTGCAGGAGGGGCCAGCGGCCCAGACCTTCCCACCTGGGCCTTTGAGGGCCTGGTGTGTCTCCTGGGGCCAGGCTGGCCCTGAAAAATACGGTCCTTCCTCCTCCTCACCCACCGCAGACCCCAAATACGTCTGCTCGGGTTGCAGGTAATTTGACAATCACACCCTAATGCAGTAAAACGTACCACTTACACCTGCTCTCCAGGTGAGGACTGTAAGATTTTGTTTGAAAAAGGGTTTCACTTCATTAAAAAAAAAAAAAAGTTTGAAAATCTGTGCCAAGGGAGTCCCCCAAGGACCTTGAGCAGCTAAGGGATATGATCAGATTTGTCTTCCGGATAACTGGCAGCCGTGAAAGGACGAACAGCAAGGCAGATACTTGCTGAGCCCCGGCTTCATTAAGACACACCCGGGGCACACTCGCCACCTGCACAGCTCGGCCCTGTCCTCTGCGGCCCCGGGAGCCGCTGCTATGTGTGAGGACGGCGCTTCTGAGCCAAGTGACCAAGGACCTGCAGTTTCTGGCCACTAAAACCACAACCATCATCGAGGAGCCTCTGTTGCCGTGTGCATTTCAGACCCTGTGCCGCTGAGAGGCCCCGGGCAGCTGCTCTCAGGCCCCGGGGCGGGAGTGGTCTGTGGAGCTGACGAGGCTCTCAAGGTGCCCGGAGCCCGCACGCAGGCAGGGCTGCCCTCCTCTCGGCAGCCTGTCATGGAAGCAGCAGGACCAACTGTCTGATCACCGCCCACTCCCGGGGGAGCCCCAGCGTGCTGCGAAACAAGATGCACGTTCGGAGCAGAGAGGTGAAGTCCCCCCGCCCGGCCCCCCGGGGGTCCCCACACACACACACCACCTCTGCTGAGACCCGGTGGTCCCGGGTCTGTGATCATCTCCGCGCTCTCCACAGCCCTCCCAGGCCAGTGCAAACCGGTTCTGACAGCAGCGCTCCGCGGAGTGGGCAGAGGAAGGCCTGCCCTTCCCTGTGCCCACACAGACACGTGCTCTGCTTTGTGACCGTGACTTTGAGCTGCCTCTCCTAGGACTTCCCTGAAACCCCGGCGGGGCTCCAGCCTCAGCCAGCGCTGGCGGTGACCCTTCCCGAGTCCCCTGCCAGGAAAGACCCCCATCACCCCCAGGTGCCACTCCTGCTCTGAGAACCACATGAGAGGGCGCCTCTGCCTGCTGCCTCCCTTCCCCACCCATCCCCACCTGGGGTCTCCTCTTGGCTCCCAAAGCTCCTGCGCCCACAGTCACCACACGAGTCCCCTGTCCACAGAAGCTCAGCGCTCACTTTAGAATCATGTGCCCTACTTTTACTGGTCTTTAACTTTTTCTGATCGTGAAAGCAACATGTAGAATGATGATTCAGACCACAATGCAGATAATCTAGATATCATTTCACAGTCCTCAGACTTAGAAGCACAGAAGGTCTGATGGTCCCCGGGAGAGGTGAGGAGGTGGGGAGAAGCCTCACACGCTCTCCCTGGAGCGCAAGCGCAGCTGCAGAGGGGATGACCAGGGCGGGTGCACCCCCACCCAGCCGCCTCCCTCCAAGGCCTTAACTCTGAGAAACCCTCCCTGCTGTTCAGAGGGCCAAACGCACAGAGAGTCACGGCAGACTGCTTTAAATAACAGGAAATTTAGAAAAGAAACAAGTAGAAACAACCCAAATGTCCATCAGTGAGGCGGTGAGAAGGCAAACTGGGGGCTATTTTCACAGAGAAATTACAGAGGCCGTTAGAGTAACGAACGCGTGCTCCAGGAGGTGCCACGGAAAAGCCTCACAAACATCTGTTGCGGAAAAACAAGTTGCAAAAGCATCCACACGGCCCGGAGATGTCTCTGCACACATGAAAACCTTGCAGACACGACCAGTTGTCATGAATGGGTACACACCTGTGGTGAAGCTGAAGCTCCAGTACCTGATGACTCACCGGGAAGACCTTGAGGCTGGGAAAGATTGAAGGCAAAAGGAGAAGAGGGCGGCAGAGGATGAGATGGTTGGATGGCATCACCAATTCAACAGACAAGCTCCGGGAGACAGTGAGGGACAGGGAGGCCTGGCATGCTGCAGTCCATGGAGTCGCAAAGAGTGGGACACGACTGAGCGGCTGAACAACAGCAGCAGCAAAGTCAAGAAAGTCGCGTGCGGACAGGCCCTGGTGGCGGGGTTCAGAGCCCACCAGGGCCCCTCTGTTCCTGCTCTAAAGTGACTGGCCTCCCCTCCCCTTTGTATCCCTCTCCCCAGATTCTCAGTAAGGCGGCCTGAGGTCCAGCCTCAGGCATTGCGTACAGCCTGGGCGGGGAGGGTAACTCAGCAGCCCATTCGCTCCGTTCCCAGGAGTCACGTAGTCCCTCTGGGCCAGGGCTGCCCACCTCAGGGGGACCGGTGATCAGACCTCCCGGGTATCGTGCAGGGCACCGGAAACCCAGAACAGCCAGTGCGGGTCAGCGCCAGCTGGGCACTGTGGGCCTTCAGCGCCTCCTCCCTGCTCTCGGACCAGAGAGGTCTCCTCCGCATCGCTGTGTGTCTGCACTCGGCATTTCTCTGTGTCCATCACGGACGAGTGGCGGGGCTTCGTTCTCCATCGCCCTGGCGGCTCCACAACGGAAGGTTCCTGCTGAGAGGCGCCTTTGGGCCAGGTTACGGGATGCCCCCGAGGTGCTGAGAAGTCTGGCCGTAGAGCTCTAGTCCCCAGGGGTCCTTGAAAATCACAAAACCCCAGGTCAGGAGGGGGTGGGACTCCGAGGCTGCGTAACACAGCTCGCCACCTCCCCCGACGCCCTCCGGGGCTGTGAGGCGTGTAGCGGTAATTGTAACAAACATTGTCTGGGTAACCTGTCACCCGGATATTATTACCACCAGCGCAGCAAATTGTAGATGCTGCGGAAAGACGGGAAAACAGTTTCTAAAGATTCAGATTGGCATTCACGGGGGAGGAAGGAAAACATCTTTTTGCGAGACTCGCTTTACGTGCAGGGACCTAGAGTCGGCGTCCCGACTCCGGCGGCGTGGCCTTCTGAGCGTATAAACACCTCTGCGGCGAGAGCTTTTGTAATCTGTATCAAAACATGTTCTTTCATTTCCGAAAGAGATTAGCAGCGTGAAATACTGGAGGCGCCTACAGGGAGAAACACTTGCTTATTTGCGTAAATATTTTACGGGGAGAGCTCGAGGCGTTTAGAGCCTTCCTTGGAGGGTGCGGTGGGAGCCACCAGAGAGCAGCCGTCCCCCCTCGTTTGCAGCTAATCCACAGTCGCTCAGATGCTGTGAAGCCCGAGTGACGCGTGTGCTCCTCAGACCGGGAGGGTCTGTCCCTCCAGACAGACCAGATCCCACCTCCATGCAATTAGAAGTCAGCCTGCCCATGGGGGCTGAACCTTGACCTTAAGCTTGTTACACGAGGGTGTGCGGGACTCTGCTGAGAATTAGGGGCTCAGCTGAATAGGATCTGTGTTAGCAAACGCGTGGTTTGCTGCTCTGTTGGGTTTGTCTGACCCCCAGCCTCACACGGAGAAGCTGTAAAACCAGCGACCCAGGCAGCGTCCGGGCCAGGCTGATGCTTGCCCGCTCCCCCTTGGGAGATTCAGCCGCTGTGAATTCCCGAGCCAGGAGTGGGCGCTGTGGGACCATCGCCACCCACAGTGCCTGCAAGGGGGTCAGCAGCCCTGTGCCCTCCTCACAGCCTTGGCCTCGGGGCCCAGGATGGTCCCCAAACAGACAATGGACGGAACTCTCAAGCAGACACCATTTGCTACCCAGGAACCACCCAGTCCTGGGAAGGCCTCGCCACCACCCAGGAGGTCCGCCCTCGACTCTCCAGAGTCGCTCTGGGGTCTCTCCACAGTCAGCTCCTTTGACCGAGATGCCCCCCTCCCACCCCCTGCAAAGGCACCCCGTCCTTGGCTGCACCTTCTCCAACTCTCTCCCGGCCCTGGCCTCCCCCGCGGGTGGCCCGGAACCCACCCTCCAGCCTGTGGCGCGCGCCTCTTTCCCTCCTGGTTTTCTAGACGAGCGACGTGTCCTCATCTTCCGGGTGACTTCGAGCTGCTCGGGCTTCTGCAGCCCACTGCTTTCCCCCTGCATCCCCATGGGCCGCACGTGGTCATGGCCCCTCTTAATTCCCCCCGGGGACCTTCCACCGCGGCTGCCCCCGGCCCTCTCCTCTCCGCCCAGGGACCCAGATCCCCGTTCCTTCCTCGTGTGGCTGCACCCTCTGACCTCCTGTCGCTGAGGCTCAGCTCCTGTTTCTGAGCTTGCTGGACCTGGGACCAGATAACGAGCCTTTTCTGTGCAAACACCCCCGTCCTGCCTCGCTCCCAATCCGTGTTCCCGAGTGTGTGGGCCAGTGCTCCGCGGTAGCTCTTGGCTGCTCCTGTACAGAAGGCTCTCTCCTGCTCATCGAGCCTGTGTTGAGGTGAGGTGTGGGCGTTCATCCTCATGGTCACGGCACCGCAGAACAGGACGGCAGGGACACGGTCCCTCTTCTAGGGCAAAGGACAGGAAGGTGCTCCTAGAGAGGAAGGTGCTCCTAGACTCCAGGGCGGAGGCATTTTCTCCCAGGTGCTCCTTGTGACCTGGATCAGAGACTAGCCCAGGTTTCGCGTGGTTCTCCGGGGTCGCCTGGAGCCCTCGGGGCTAGGCAGAAACGCCCCATCAGTCCAAAAGAGACAGAGGACAAGGAGTGAGTGAGGGGCCGTGTGACGGAGCCCACACGGGCAGGTGGGGGTGAGGTCGAGGGTCACCCCGGGGTCGTGCCCTGAGGGGCGGGGCGGGGAGTAGGGGTGGAGCCTTTGGTGCAGGGCAGACCTGAGCCCACCCAGGGGGCAATCAGTGGGTCCCGTTTGGATCGCAGCTCACAAAGACGTGCCTTTGAACAAAATCTCGGTTTCACCCCAGGATTTTTAACTCCAGCAGCAGATAATCTGAGCAGAAGTGAAATGTGATCAAGAACAAACGATAACAAAAGCACATCAGTAACCACATCTGAATCCTCATTGATTCAGGCTCACCGGCAGAAGGTGATTTGAATGATCAAGGCGTCTTCATCACACGTGACTCTCTGAAATACAGAGGGACACGTGAAGGGCCCGACTGCCGGCTGGTGGGCGCCGTGAGGGGTGGGGGGCCCTGGGATGCCTCGTGTTAACGGCAGTGTCTCCTGCGGGCCCCGTGCCTGGGAGGCGCTGGGCAGGTGGTATCTGCTCCCCCGGCCGTCTCAGGTGTAGCCATGCCTTCTCACAAGCTGCAAAAGAAACCTGGTCAACCCAGAGCTGCCCAGAAGTTCAGTGTGCACACACACAGGGCCCAGGCGCCAGGAGTGCATATGTTCACCTGTTTTTAACACAGAGTTCCTTTCTGCCTCTCTGAGGGCAGAGGGTAGGGTTGAGTCCCTTCTTCACGAGGCGTGGTGTTTCTTCAGTGGCCGAGCCCACTCACCCTGGGGACACGCCTCCCTCTTGAGGTCTTTAAAATATTATGTTTGATCATGTTCTTGGTGTTCTGTGTCTGCCTCTGTAGTCTTTGCGTTTGGTCATAAAGTTCAGTTTGTCTTGGCAGAATCAGTTCAATTCAGTCGCTCAGTCATGTCTGACTCTTTGCGACCCCATGAACTGCAGCATGCCAGGCCTCCCTGTCCATCACCAACTCCTGGAGTCCACCCAAACCCATGTCCATCAAGTGGGTGATGCCATCCAGCCATCTCATCCTCTGTCGTCCCCTTCTCCTCCTGCCCTCAATCTTTCCCAGTATCAGGGTCTTTTCAAATGAGTCAGTTCTTCGCATCAGGTGGCCAAAGTATTGGAGTTTCAGCTTCAACATCAGTCCTTCCAATGAGCACCCACGACTGATCTCCTTTAGGATGGACTGGTTGGACTCCTTGCAGTCCAAGGGACTCTCAAGAGTCTTCTCCAGCACCACAGTTCGAAAGCATCAATTCTTTGCAGAATACCTTTCCTTAATTCCTTGCCGTAGTTCAGCTACTTTCGTACGGGGCACAGGCTGACTTTCCTCCAGTGGCCAGGTGGACACGGGTCATTGGCTGTGTCCCATCACAGACCCCCCCGTCCCCTATGAGACCTGCTGTAGCTGCTGTGGAACCATGTGCCCACGTGGATGGCACTGCCCGCCCCCCACGTCTGATCTCCCCGGTTGCCCCTCTAAATCTGCTGAACACAGGCCTCACCCTGCGCCTCAGTCTCCTCGCAAATCCCGACAATGTACAAATAATAATACGGCACATGAAGGCTGGAGCAGAAGCCCTGAGGTCGCAGCTGGTGTGGGAAGGCGGCTTACGTCACTGGCAGCAGTGACTGAGCTTCAGGAGAGAGCTGGGGGTTAACAGAGAAGAGATGTACATGTTCTACAGAGTAATGGGGAGGAGAGCAATGACGTAACTGATCAGGACGGTGTGACAGGCAAGGGGGGCTGAGGGAGCAAGGGGGAGGGTGGTGCTCCCACCAAGAGGGCGCTCACTGCTGGGCGTGCAGGAGGAGGGCTTCGCCCAGGTGGGCACGCTGACCACGTTGCCCTCCTTTTCCAGACACCAGGTGTCCGGGTGTCTCAGAGCTGGGTCTGCAAGTCCTCTGCCGCTTTAGACGCAGAGGCCTGGTCCTTAATGATGTGGTCCTTAATGACGTGACTTTGAGCAGCCATGGGCCCGTGATGATCAGGGCACTCGGAGAGACGGTCTGAGCTGAGGGCCCGCCTGGAGCTGATGTGCAAGCCCCCTCCCGCTTCCTTGACTGCGGGGAGAGCTGTCCCTGGGGGAGCCCCCGACCCCACCTGCTCAGAGCCATGGGGGTGAGGCTTCTGGGGAGCAGGAGCGCTGGGGTGGCAGGAGGAAGAGGGGTGTGCAGACAGACAGACAGCAGACACACGGGGCCTGAGCACAGGCATGAGTACCTCCAGGGCGGCCTGCTCCGGGGAGAGGGGCACTCCAGGCAGGGAGACCCTTGGGGGTCGAGGGCAGAGCTGCTAGAAGGTGGGGGTGGGGGCAGAGAAGGCACCGCCCTCTGTGCTGCTCCTGAGCGTCCTCCGGCCGGGCCACGGGGAGGAGGTAGCTGTGCTCGAGTCAAGTTCTGCAAAGGATGCAGAGGGGGCCTAGCGCCCCGAGGCCCCCTTCATCCCTGGGCCTGGCTTCCCTCTCAAGGGCCCGGCCTGCAGCTCAGATGCCGGCCTGGGAGAGGGAGACAGCGCAGAAACCCGGGGCTCGGTGGGGTGTCCCGGGTGGGGGCTGGGGGCTTCCCTGTGAGGGGGGTACGGCTGACCAGCAGTCTTCGTGCCCTGCTCCCCCAGGCTACCAGATCGCCTACCGCCTGGCCAGCAGCAGCCCCAACACCTTCACCACCGTGGAGGTCGGCGCCACTGTGAGGCAGTTCACGGCCACCGAGCTGGCCCCCGAGTCCGCGTACGTCTTCCGGCTGTCGGCCAAGACCAGGCAGGGCTGGGGAGAGCCGCTGGAGGCCACGGTCATCACCACCGAGAAGAGAGGTGAGACCCAGAGGCCCGACTCAGTGTCGGCCAGCAGTGGGGAGAGGCCTGGTGTGCCTGGGCAGGGGGTAGGGGGTGGGGGGTGGCTGTGTGAACTGCGAGTTTATTAAGCACCTCCTGAGTCCTTCCTGGAGCTGGACACACAGCTTGTCCACACAGCCTGACACTCACCACAGGCCTACATCCTCAGCCCTGATGTCTGGGGTTCAAGGAGAGAGACTGCCCCTCCTCCCCCTCCCCCTTCTCCCCTCCTTCCCACCAGAGGTGCCAGAGCCCCCTGCCGGCTCCTCACCGCCCCCCACCCCCGCCCCCGGGAAGCAGTTAGGCCAGCTCCCACCACAAGGCAACCGAGAGCCCCAGGCCCCGATTCTTGCTTTCCTCCTCAGGGTCCACGCAGCCCCTGCTGAAGGAGCAGGAAACGGACAGGTTTGCTCAAGGTTTGGTGTGACTTAACTGAGGCGCAGACGTGAACTCCCTCAGGAGCAGCCCTGTTCTCCACCCTCCAGCCCCCAAGTGCCCCTGCCTCCCTGCAGCCCCCGTGGCTCAGCGAGGGGCCCAAGAGAGCCAGGCCCCTTCCCGTGGGCCCAGGAGGGGACTCGGGCTCTCAGGCCGCAGCGTGGGCCTCAGGGAAGGGAGTTAGATCCGGGTCCCTAGCGGCCATCCCCTTGGGGCCGGCAATCAGCTGCAGCGTCATTTCACCCCACATGTCCTGATCAGAACCCGCACTCGTCACGATGCACAGTTCAACAGTTACTCCTGCCCCATGGGGCTTCTCTGTTGATGTCAATGGGGTGAGGAGACTGGGCAACAGGCGAGTGACCCCCACTCAGAAACGGGTCCCGGCCCTGCTCCCCGCACCCCAGTCCCTACCCCAGAGGCTCAGAGCAGCCCCTAGGCCACCTGCTCCACAACCTTTATGGTCTCAGGCCCGGGTCGATGTCCAGGGAGCACAAACCAGGGTTAAAGAGGCACTGACCCAAAATCGGAAAGAGGGAGATCGTGGGCAGAAACCTGGAGGTGCCGGGAGCTCCCAGCGCTGTCCAGGGTGCCTGCGCCTGGCGGTGCTCCCGGGGAGCGTGGCGGGCCCCCAGCCTGCCTGTTTCTGCTCTGAGAGTGGAGCATTCTGGGACTAAACGGGGGTATCCAGTCAGGTCCGGCCAGAGTCCGGGACCCACACATGGCTGTGGATGACGGCCTGCTGGCTGTCTGAGCTGGACAGCCAGCACCCTGGGCAGCCGCCAAGCCCCCCCAGAACCACTCGAGGTGCCCCCGGCCCTGACCTGGCGTCCTCTCTCTGTCGCAGAGCGGCCCGCGCCCCCCAGGGAGCTCCAGGTGCCCCAAGCCGACGTTACGGCGCGCAGCCTGTGTCTGCGGTGGGTGCCCGGCAGCGACGGCGCCTCCCCGATCCGGTACTTCACGCTGCAGCTGCGCGAGCTCCCCAGGGGCCAGTGGCAGACCTACTCCTCGTCCATCAGCCACGAGGCCACGGCCTGTGTCGTCGAAAGGTACCAAGAGGGTGGGGAGGGCCCTGCCCCGCCCCTGGGGGCCCTGCCCTGCGCTCCCCCGCCAGCTCCCACCCTCCCAGTAGGGAGACCCACACTGTGAGCCCGCATCTGCCCTCTGGCTGGCCCTCCCACGCTGGGACCCAGGAGTCCCAAGGCCCACCCCGGCCTCTTCCTGCCTGTCCTTCTGAGCTCTGTCTGCCCTGCCCCCGCCCCCGAGCTCCAGGATCTAACGAGGTGACGGGGGCGGAGGCCCCCCCAGTCCCCGAGGCAGAGGGAGGCCCAGCCTGCCCCTGGCACCATGTCACAGGCCAGTGTCACGGTCAGGGAGACCACCCTCCTCTATGCCCCAGCCTGGGTCAGCAAGGCACACCTCTTCAGCCCGCTGCCGTCCGTGGCTCCGCAGTGACGGCTGACGGCAGGAGCAGGGCTGCCCCTGAGCCAGCCATTTGGTGACCGCTGGGTGGGAGGAGGCCCTGGGCTCGCTTTGTCCTGATCCCACCCGGCCTCTTCTCTTGGCCGCACCGCTTTGTGGTGGAGGAGGTGAGGGCTGTGGGGCGTTAAGTTGCCTGCCAGGTTCCTCCAGATGGAACCGTCTAGATGGGCAGGCCTGGGGAGTGACGGTCCCCCGGGACATAAGCCCTGGGCTGTGGGGTTGGCGGTGGTCCAGGCTGGCCCCAGGGAGACGCCCAACATCACCTCTGTCCTTCCCCCCCTGACTCCACGGACTCACACTCCAGGGTGCCCAGCAGTGGGTACCCCTGTCTTTGTGGGTCTAGAGCCCTCGCCAGGACCTCCTAGGAGGGCAGAGGAGGCCCCTTGCTTGTCTAGCTGACCACGGCTCCTCTCCTGGCTCCCGAGAGCCCCGTGCTGGGTGCTGGGTTACGTTCCCATCCAGCTGGGTGTCCCTCAGGAACAGGGCGGTGACCGCCTGGGCTCCGGTGACGGCTGCTATGCCCAGCGACCACGGGCCCTGCTGCTCCTCTGAACGAGCCCTCTCCAGCAGCCTATGGGGAGACGGGAAAGAGAAAGGAACATTTATTAAGTGCCTGCTGTGTGACCAGACTTCTCGAGGCAGGCTGTGCAACAGAACTTCCCCTGGAAGTGCAGATACCATCACTTCCATTTCCAGAAATGAGTCGAGTGAGACTCCAGAGAAATTAAATGCGGTGCCCCAGTTAGGAGAGGTGGGGCCAGAATCAGAATTCCCGCTTGGCCCTCTTCAAAGCCAAGGCTGGAGGAGGGCTGGGGGAGTGAACAGAGCAGAGCTGGGGGAAATCAGAGGGTTCGTTCCTCCTCGGTTTTCCAAGTGGTCCTGGAAGTTTTGTTGTGCTCAGCAGGGAGGCGGCAGGAGCGAGTGGGCAGGAGGGAGGTGGTGATGACAAGTGCTCGGGGCAGAGGGTAGACCAGTTGTCCGGGCTCTGTAGCCACTGTTGCCTCTCCAGGGTAATGAGCTGGCTGCTCTTTTCATGGCTTCTGAGCCATTCTGTGCCTATTTCCAGGTGCCAGGCAGGGCTTTCCTGCTGAGACAGAAAGTCCTGCAGCTCCGTGGCCCCCAGGGACAGTCGTGGGTCCTCTAGAGGAAGGGAGTCTGCTCAGCGCAGGGCGAGGCTGGGAGCTCTGATTCCCGGTCCCCTGGCCCCAGCCCGTCCGTCTCAGACCCGGGCACGCTCATCCAGCCGTCAAGTCATCCTTCACTGCCCGTGATGTGCCCCCGACTCCCTGAGACCCCGGAGTTCAGGAAAGAAAGGGTGGTCTTCAAAGAGCCTGCTCTTTGGCCTCAGTTCCCAAAATCCTCAGAGAAGAGCGAAGTGCTGAATGTAACGTGGTAGGCCACGTGCACTACCGTGTCCCAAATAGAGCACACTAGACGCAGTCCCCGGGGTCACGAGGAGTCCGACATGACTGAGCGACAGAGCACGCGCACACAGGTGGCCGAAGTGCTGCGTCTGAACACAAGGGTCGCTTCCGGGGCCCCCACCACGTCCCCAGCCTGCGCTGGCTTTCATGTGTCCTCTGTTCAACCCTCCCGAGAAACCTCCGGGGCAGATAATGTCCCCCTGCATTCGTCCCTCTAGCGAGCGTTCACTCAGCACCGCCTGGCACCAGGCCCGGCCAGTGGTGCAAGAGCATCCCTGCAAGTGTGAACTCACAGAGAGCCACTGCAGGAGGTCTCACGCAGGAGAAGATATGAAAACAAAGGGAGAGGAAAGCTTTCTGATCACGGCTTCCAAAAACGGTCCTCAGTGTTTCAAGATAGCAGAATCCTTTCTCTAAACCAAGTGTTTCCCAGAAGCCATTACCAACCAGATGCATGAGGAGCAGCTGTTGGTTGACACAGGGGGAGTGGAGACCCTGGACCCCCAGAGGGTTCCTTAGAGTTTCAGGGTTCCTTGGTCCTCAGTTCAAAAACCAATGGTTTACAGGTCAGATGGGAAGCAAGAAGGCAGGGTTGGTTTGAGGCAGGAGGGCTGTGCTTAGACCGAGGTGAGCAAACCTGGAGGCGGTCTGGACTAAGGGACAGGGAGGGAGCACCTAGAATCACCTGGGATGTTTGGGTCCAGGAAACAGAGAGGATGACGGGGCCACCGCCTGAGGCAGAGGGAAGGGGGAGGCGGGGTCCACATCGGCTCCTCGTGAGCAGGAGTAGCAGCAGCTGCTGAGTGGGGTGAGCGGGAGGTGTCCCCAGGGACGTGGTGAAGGTGTGTGTGTCCTCGGCGCAGGCGAGTCCATCTGAAGCCTTGGTTGTTGGTGTGGCTCTGTGCTGGGCACACAAGACCCCCGTGGATCCGGATAACTTGGGTGGGTGGATGGATGGAAGGGAAAGAGGAAGCCCGAGGTGGTGGCACCAAGAAGTACATTCGTGTCCCTAAAGTCTCATCCATGGGCCGAGGGGAGACATCATTTCACTGTGGGCAGTCGACATCATCTTGGTTTTACTTGCTGCTGCTGCTGTTAAGTCACTTCAGTCGTGTCCGACTCTGTGCGATCCCATAGACGGCAGCCCACCAGGCTCCCCTGTCCCTGGGATTCTCCAGGCAAGAACACTGGAGTGGGTTGCCATTTTCTTCTCCAGTGCATGAAAGTGAAAAAATAAAGTGAAGTTGCTCAGTCGTGTCTGACTCCTAGCGACCCGTTTTACTTAGGGTTGTTTAAAAGGAGAGTCGTCTTCCCACCCCAACCATTGACCAGTCTCTGCAGAGGGCAGAGGCCTCTGTCCCCTCCTCATGACCTGGGAATCCTGATGGCTCCACTCTGTAGAGCCACCCTGGGGGTTAGAGAGGGTCGTGCTGGTCAAGCGCTGGGTACCCTGGCTGGCTCAGTCAAGGAGGGAGGAGGCCAGGGCAGACCCTAGAGCCCCAGGTCACGGGAGCTGCAGGCGGGAGCCCTGGGGGAGCGGGGAGGGGAGTGGGCCAGAGCTCGAGGTAATTAGCGCCTCTGGAGGAATCCTCCAGCTCCTTGGAGAGCAGCAATTTGTGCATGCACAAAAGTGTCTCTAATTACAGGAGGTGGCTTCCTCCCCCAGGAGCCCTGAGCCTAAGCTCCATCCCCACCGGGAGTTCTGCGCCCCCTCCTCCCCCTCCCTGAATCTCCTGTCCCCCCTAGACTGATCATCAAGCCAGCGCTGGGGGCTGGGGGCTGCTCCCCAGCAGTCCCGGGCCAGCTCACTGCTGCCTGGGGGATGCAGCCCCAGCACGCCCCCTCCTGGGGGCCCCCCCAGGTAGGGGCTCCATGGTCACAGGTCTCTTCTGTTTCAGGCTGAGGCCCTTCACCTCCTATAAGCTGCGTCTGAAGGCCACCAACGACATTGGAGACAGTGACTTCAGCGCCGAGACAGAGGCGGTCACCACGCTGCAGGATGGTGAGCAACGGGCCCACTTCCCGCTGCTGCCTGTGCACCCCGAAACCTGGGCTCCTAGAGAGGCCCGCTCTCCCCTTGAACCAGGAAGGGGTCACCCAAGGGAGCCGGGGAGCGACCATGGGCAGTGGGGTTCAATTAGCAGCAGAAGCCGGTGCCCCTGCACAGCTCAGGGCCGTAAATCAGACTTCAAGGGCTTCCAAACGGAGGGACGTTTCTTTGATTAGCTTCCAAACCCAATGATCCATTAGCATCCCTGACATTGAATAATTTATAGGGTCATTAAAGATAGATGCCATGGGGTAGCTGGATTGTAAGAGCTTTTCCCCATTTTTCTCATTCATGAGCCATCCCGGTTTTGCCGCTTGACAAATGCACAGTGAAGTGGTGGCAGAGAGACCCCCTGAAAGCTCCAGGTCCCTACCTACCCCCCACCCCTGCTTGGTTCTGCTCAGAGGAATTGGGCCTGAAGATCCCTTGTGAGTTTGCTTGGCCATCGGCAGTGAGGCCAGGCCCGGAAGGACAGGGAGGCGGGGTCCTCAGGCCCACCCAGCAGACAGGCAGGCGCTCAGGACAGAGCACGGCCACTGCACGACGATGCTGAGGCTCGGAGCCCAGCCGACGGACCTGGACCCTCAGTTCACTGGGCGGTGCTCTGTGACGATCCCCAGGCCCGCCCTGAGCTCCCCCTTCCCTGCTTAACTCAGCAGTGGAGCCGCCTTCAAACCAGCCCATCCCCACGATCACACCAGGCCTCCGGGCTTCAGCTCTGCTCTTCTGTAGCCCGGGGTGTCGGGGCCTCCTGCCCTGAGGGACCAGCCGTGGGGTCCAGGGCCTTGCTGGCTCTTGAACTCGCCGAGGTCAGGCCGCCAGGGCCCCATGATCCTGACTGGAGAGGTGCCCCCCGACCCCGTAGGCAGGAGGCCGGGGAGGAAGGGCGGCCCCGGGTCTGGAGAAGCAGTGCTTGTCCCCCGTGGCGTCCTCTGTATTCCTGCGTTAGCGCCTTGCCTGAGAGTTAGTTCTTAGAAGGAAAAAACCTGGCAGCTGGTCTGCGGGAGAGGGGCGCCCACCCGCTGCCGCTCACAGGTCGGTCAGAAGGGGGCCTCTCTCAGCCCTTTCATGTTCAAATCACCTTTTCATCTTCCTTTTCGAGACTCCAGTTTCTCTTTGCAATGGGTTGGCCTTGTGTTTTCGTCCCGTGACTCTGAGTCCAGCTCTCAGGGGAGAGGACAGGCCAGGCTGACCCCAGGGCTGGGGCCAGTGCTGGGCGAGGGGCTTGGGAGCATGCAGATGGTTTGCTGGGAAAGGGTCTCTTATCCCGAGAGTACTGAGCCCGCCCCACGTGGGCAGGAACGCTGGGTCAGGGCCTTGAGCTGGAACAGCCAGAGGTCAGAGGGGCAGGGTAGAGAGCGGCCCCTGGGGCAGGGGGCCTGGAGTGTGGCCAGCATGGGCCCATCCCTGGTCTGGGCCCGGAGGACAGGGAAGCCTGCAGGGTGCAGGGGTCGCTCGGAGCAGCTGAGTCAGAGTGGGGAGCAGGCTGGGGGTGCAGGGCACACAGATGGGGCGGGTGGGGAGAGGCCCTAAATCCTTCTGCTCAAAGCCCGTTTCTGAACACTGACTCTGTCGGGGTGTCACAGCGGGGCCGCTGTGAGAAGGCCAGTCGGTCTGCTGGGAGCGGGACGCCCAGGCCCGGCAGGGACAGACGTGGTGGAGAGTGGGGCACGGCCTGCTGGACGTGACACACACTCTAGAGAGCAGGGTGGGGTCAAACTGGAGCTGCACAGGGCCACCACCGGGACCCAGGCCGGGCCAGAGGTCTCCCCAGCCCCCGGAGTCACGCCCCTTTCCTGACAGTCACGTCCGTGTTTAGAGTCAAGGGCCCTGGGCCTGGCTTGCTCATGTGTCCTGTTCAGAAGTCTCTCTGACCCACGTACCCCAAAAGAATGACACCCCTCCTCCTCTGGGGAGATCAGGGAACTGCAGGGGCGCTCGGGCGCCTCGGCCATGAAGAGACCCAGACTCTGCGTGCGTCCAGTGGGGCAAGTCCGTGGGAGGTGAGGTCGGGGAGGCGGTCCAGTATGAGGTCCCTCTCTCCTGGACACAGGCTGGCAGGCGGAGGAAGGGCGTCCCCAGGGAGGAGGGGGCCGCGTGCTGGCTGGTTGAGAGCAGGCGGGGACCGGGCCCAGGAGTGCCGGGCCAAGCTCGACGTCTAACCCGTGCTGCTTCCCTCTTCCTTCCAGTCCCCGGGGAGCCCCCACGCTCTGTGTCTGTGACACCACGCACCACCTCGTCTGTTCTGATCCAGTGGCAGGTAAGGCCCGGGGACCCCACGGTACTCTGTGAACCCCGCTCCTGCAGCAGCAAGCTTGCTCAGCGGGCACCCGGCCGACCCTGGGTTGGGCTGGAGAGTCCGGCTGGTGCACCATGCAGGGCCGTGGTGTGAGTGTGACCTCCAAGGGGGGAAGTCCAGCGCCGTGGTGACCTGCAGAGTGGACCGGAGCTCGGTGTGTTGGGGTGGGGGGCGGTCAGCAGGACGGCCAGTGGGCCCAGCGCACAGCCCGTCCGGTGACCGAGTCATCCCAGGCCACTTCCCCTCTTCTGTGTCGCTAAGTGGCAGCTCCTTGGGGTAACGGGAACCTTTCAGTGTGAACAGAAGACATTTCCAAGTGTCCTCCCGGTGAACTGGGAGCTCACTGCTGTGGCATTCTGCACTTTCCAGCCTCCCCGGAGTGCTGAAACTGGATGAGGACCCAGGAGGCTTCAGCTGGGCTCTGACGGCTGTCCCGGGGGAGCCACGGCTGAGTGGCCTTCTGGGCCCCGGGAGAGGGACAGGGCCTGGCCTCGGCCTGCGGGCCAGTTTGCCACAGCAAGACTCTGACCCCAGAAGCCTCTCTGACCCCAGGTTCCTCCTCTGTAAAACAAGGGTTCCAAGTTCCCCTCTGAGGCCACCGCGAGGTCTCTGATCCAAGGCCCGTTAGACCCCTGACAAGGTCCCCTCTGAGGCCACCGCGAGGTCTCTGATCCAAGGCCCGTTAGACCCCTGACAAGGTCCCCTCTGAGGCCACCGCGAGGTCTCTGATCCAAGGCCCGTTAGACCCCTGACAAGGTCCCCTCTGAGGCCACCGCGAGGTCTCTGATCCAAGGCCCCTTAGACCCCTGACAAGGTCCCCTCTGAGGCCACCGCGAGGTCTCTGATCCAAGGCCCGTTAGACCCCTGACAAGGTCCCCTCTGAGGCCACCGCGAGGTCTCTGATCCAAGGCCCCTTAGACCCCTGACAAGGTCCCCTCTGAGGCCACCGCGAGGTCTCTGATCCAAGGCCCGTTAGACCCCTGACAAGGTCCCCTCTGAGGCCACCGCGAGGTCTCTGATCCAAGGCCCGTTAGACCCCTGACAAGGTCCCCTCTGAGGCCACCGCGAGGTCTCTGATCCAAGGCCCGTTAGACCCCTGACAAGGTCCCCTCTGAGGCCACCGCGAGGTCTCTGATCCAAGGCCCGTTAGACCCCTGACAAGGTCCCCTCTGAGGCCACCGCGAGGTCTCTGATCCAAGGCCCGTTAGACCCCTGACAAGGTCCCCTCTGAGGCCACCGCGAGGTCTCTGATCCAAGGCCCCTTAGACCCCTGACAAGGTCCCCTCTGAGGCCACCGCGAGGTCTCCGATCCAAGGCCCGTTAGACCCCTGACAAGGTCCCCTCTGAGGCCACCGCGAGGTCTCCGATCCAAGGCCCGTTAGACCCCTGACAAGGTCCCCTCTGAGGCCACCGCGAGGTCTCCGATCCAAGGCCCGTTAGACCCCTGACAAGGTCCCCTCTGAGGCCACCGCGAGGTCTCCGATCCAAGGCCCCTTAGACCCCTGACAAGGTCCCCTCTGAGGCCACCGCGAGGTCTCTGATCCAAGGCCCCTTAGACCCCTGACAAGGTCCCCTCTGAGGCCACCGCGAGGTCTCTGATCCAAGGCCCGTTAGACCCCTGACAAGGTCCCCTCTGAGGCCACCGCGAGGTCTCTGATCCAAGGCCCCTTAGACCCCTGACAAGGTCCCCTCTGAGGCCACCGCGAGGTCTCTGATCCAAGGCCCCTTAGACCCCTGACAAGGTCCCCTCTGAGGCCACCGCGAGGTCTCTGATCCAAGGCCCGTTAGACCCCTGACAAGGTCCCCTCTGAGGCCACCGCGAGGTCTCTGATCCAAGGCCCGTTAGACCCCTGACAAGGTCCCCTCTGAGGCCACCGCGAGGTCTCTGATCCAAGGCCCGTTAGACCCCTGACAAGGTCCCCTCTGAGGCCACCGCGAGGTCTCTGATCCAAGGCCCGTTAGACCCCTGACAAGGTCCCCTCTGAGGCCACCGCGAGGTCTCTGATCCAAGGCCCCTTAGACCCCTGACAAGGTCCCCTCTGAGGCCACCGCGAGGTCTCTGATCCAAGGCCCGTTAGACCCCTGACAAGGTCCCCTCTGAGGCCACCGCGAGGTCTCTGATCCAAGGCCCGTTAGACCCCTGACAAGGTCCCCTCTGAGGCCACCGCGAGGTCTCTGATCCAAGGCCCGTTAGACCCCTGACAAGGTCCCCTCTGAGGCCACCGCGAGGTCTCCGATCCAAGGCCCGTTAGACCCCTGACAAGGTCCCCTCTGAGGCCACCGCGAGGTCTCCGATCCAAGGCCCGTTAGACCCCTGACAAGGTCCCCTCTGAGGCCACCGCGAGGTCTCCGATCCAAGGCCCGTTAGACCCCTGACAAGGTCCCCTCTGAGGCCACCGCGAGGTCTCTGATCCAAGGCCCGTTAGACCCCTGACAAGGTCCCCTCTGAGGCCACCGCGAGGTCTCCGATCCAAGGCCCCTTAGACCCCTGACAAGGTCCCCTCTGAGGCCACCGCGAGGTCTCCGATCCAAGGCCCGTTAGACCCCTGACAAGGTCCCCTCTGAGGCCACCGCGAGGTCTCTGATCCAAGGCCCGTTAGACCCCTGACAAGGTCCCCTCTGAGGCCACCGCGAGGTCTCTGATCCAAGGCCCGTTAGACCCCTGACAAGGTCCCCTCTGAGGCCACCGCGAGGTCTCTGATCCAAGGCCCCTTAGACCCCTGACAAGGTCCCCTCTGAGGCCACCGCGAGGTCTCTGATCCAAGGCCCGTTAGACCCCTGACAAGGTCCCCTCTGAGGCCACCGCGAGGTCTCTGATCCAAGGCCCGTTAGACCCCTGACAAGGTCCCCTCTGAGGCCACCGCGAGGTCTCTGATCCAAGGCCCGTTAGACCCCTGACAAGGTCCCCTCTGAGGCCACCGCGAGGTCTCTGATCCAAGGCCCGTTAGACCCCTGACAAGGTCCCCTCTGAGGCCACCGCGAGGTCTCTGATCCAAGGCCCCTTAGACCCCTGACAAGGTCCCCTCTGAGGCCACCGCGAGGTCTCTGATCCAAGGCCCGTTAGACCCCTGACAAGGTCCCCTCTGAGGCCACCGCGAGGTCTCTGATCCAAGGCCCGTTAGACCCCTGACAAGGTCCCCTCTGAGGCCACCGCGAGGTCTCTGATCCAAGGCCCGTTAGACCCCTGACAAGGTCCCCTCTGAGGCCACCGCGAGGTCTCTGATCCAAGGCCCGTTAGACCCCTGACAAGGTCCCCTCTGAGGCCACCGCGAGGTCTCTGATCCAAGGCCCGTTAGACCCCTGACAAGGTCCCCTCTGAGGCCACCGCGAGGTCTCTGATCCAAGGCCCGTTAGACCCCTGACAAGGTCCCCTCTGAGGCCACCGCGAGGTCTCTGATCCAAGGCCCGTTAGACCCCTGACAAGGTCCCCTCTGAGGCCACCGCGAGGTCTCTGATCCAAGGCCCGTTAGACCCCTGACAAGGTCCCCTCTGAGGCCACCGCGAGGTCTCTGATCCAAGGCCCGTTAGACCCCTGACAAGGTCCCCTCTGAGGCCACCGCGAGGTCTCTGATCCAAGGCCCGTTAGACCCCTGACAAGGTCCCCTCTGAGGCCACCGCGAGGTCTCTGATCCAAGGCCCCTTAGACCCCTGACAAGGTCCCCTCTGAGGCCACCGCGAGGTCTCTGATCCAAGGCCCCTTAGACCCCTGACAAGGTCCCCTCTGAGGCCACCGCGAGGTCTCTGATCCAAGGCCCGTTAGACCCCTGACAAGGTCCCCTCTGAGGCCACCGCGAGGTCTCTGATCCAAGGCCCGTTAGACCCCTGACAAGGTCCCCTCTGAGGCCACCGCGAGGTCTCTGATCCAAGGCCCCTTAGACCCCTGACAAGGTCCCCTCTGAGGCCACCGCGAGGTCTCTGATCCAAGGCCCCTTAGACCCCTGACAAGGTCCCCTCTGAGGCCACCGCGAGGTCTCTGATCCAAGGCCCGTTAGACCCCTGACAAGGTCCCCTCTGAGGCCACCGCGAGGTCTCTGATCCAAGGCCCGTTAGACCCCTGACAAGGTCCCCTCTGAGGCCACCGTGAGGTCTCTGATCCAAGGCCCGTTAGACCCCTGACTTCCATCAGGATCTCTGGTGGGAGATGGGGAACATTCAACATGGAAACTGAAGGTTCCAAGCACTTCCAGTTCCCGCTCTCCACTAACACAATCGACCAAGAGCAGACGGTCTTCTGGGTGGTGCTGAATTCTGCCGGGTACGTGCTTGGTCTCAGACGTGGGTCTGGCTGCCCCGTAGCCAGCTGAGCTCGGGACTGTTGCACCTCAGCCGTTCTCGACAGGCAGCTGTGGTTGCAGTGCTGGCTGTCAACCCAGCCCTCCCGCCTCCAGCCCCTGGGCTGCGAGCGCTCAGTCCCAGACGCCCTGTGAGGCGAGGAGAGCTGCACGGAAGGTGCTGGGCATGCCTGTCCATCAGCTGTCCCCCTTCAGAGCCCAGCAGGAGAAACTAATCGCAAGAAGCCTGAGCAGGAGGTGGTCAGTATGATGCACTGTGGAAATAAATGCCTGTCAACTGCCAGGCAGTTGAAGTATAATTAAAATTATGAGTAATTCACTGAATCAGAGCCAAGGGAACAAAGGGACGACGTTTAAATATAGATTTGCATTCCAAACAAAATGCTTCACCTGTAAATCTTTTTTAGTAATTTGTTTAAAAACGCAAGCACTGCCTGTAATTCCAAGGCCACTGACCCACTTGAATGGTCTGTCCATCAGAGTTGATTCCTCTTAGTAGGATGATCAACATTCAAAACTGAACATTCAAAAAACTAAGATCATGGCATCCGGTCCCATCACTTCATGGCAAATAGATGGGGAAACAATGGAAACATTGACAGACTATTTTCCTGGGCTCCAAAAATCACTGCAGATGGTGACTGCACCTCCAAAAATCACTGCAGATGGTGACTGCAGCCTTGAAATTAAAAGATGCTTACTCCTTGGAAGAAAAGCTATGACAAACCTAGGCAGCATATTAAAAAGCAGAGACATTACTTTGCTGACAGAAGTCCATCTAGTCAAAACTGATTTTTCCAGTAGTCATGTCTGGATGTGAGAGTTGGACTATAAAGAAAGCTGAGCACTGAAGAATTGATGCTTTAGAACTGTGGTGTTGGAGAAGACTCTTGAGAGCCCTTTGGACTGCAAGGAGATCAAACCAGTCCGTCCTAAAGGAAATCAGTCCTCAATATTCATTGGAAGGACTAATGCTGAAGCTGAAACTTCAATGCTTTGGCCACCTGATGCGAAGAACTGACTCATTTGAAAAGACCCTGATGCTGGGAAAGATTGAAGGCAGGAGGACAAGGGGAAGACAGAAGATGAGATGGTTGGATGGCATCACCGACTTGATGGACGTGGGTCTGAGCATACTCTGGGAGTTGGTGATGGACAGGGAGGCCTGGCGTGCTGCAGTCCATGGGGTCACAAAGAGTTGGACACGACTGAGCGACTGAGCTGAACTGACCTGAGTGGGATGGTCAATCTGTGCCTTTCGAGGGCCGGTGCTGTTGGAATCTGAGGATTTGTCCGTATATTCTGGACAGCAGTGGCTCTGTGTTCACACTGAGTGCAGCTCATACTGGGCATTCATGTCTCTGAATTGATCACATTTCAGCTGGCTGTTCTGAAACCTCCAGCGGGTCACACAGTCTGTGACTCACATGCATTTCCTCTCTGGTCCCCTCTTCTCTGAGTGGATTTTGAGGCTGTTTTCTAGCAAAATTAGCGTCCTAAGGGACAGATTGCATCACGTGCAGTGGACTCGGGGAGGGGGACTCGGCTGTGCAGGGCCCCTTCCTAAGATTGCGGTGCAGCCTCCGGTCAGAGGGGACACGGGGGCCTGGCCTCTCTGGGACATCCTGGCCTTTGCTCCTTTCTCACCTCCCGCTCTGTCATCTGTGAGGACTGGCTCCGGCACCAGGCTCTGAGCACCCAGAGCCTCCTTTCCCTGCTGTGAGGTCCACAGGCCTCAGTGAGAAGACAGGAGGGCAGCGGCCGGAGGGAGGTGGGAGGTGACAGGATGGCCGGTCCCCGCCCCCACCCGTCAGGGCAGGCAGGTCATTATCCAGTGGCACGTCCACAGGAATGCAGGCTCAGGTGTGACAGCTGCTGGGCTTCAAGGGCAGGCGCCTGGAGCTGGTTCTCTAGGGCCTCCCGTGCCGCTGAGCCATGGACTCAGTCCAGCAGGCATCAGAGGGACCCCTGCTCTGGGCTCCAGGGAACAGAGGTGGTGGGAAGTCCCGGGCTCGGGCCCCAGGACGATGGCAGTGGAAGCCCCGCTCTGCCTCCGGCTCACCCTGAGACCCGGGACTCCGTGTGGGCCCTCCCCAGCCCCGGGTCCCCCACCCGCGGCCCGCCCTGTCTGGGAAGGGACTCCGTGTGGCCCTCCCCAGCCCCGGGTCCCGCCCCGCGGCCCGCCCTGTCTGGGAAGGGACTCCATGTGGACCCTCCCCAGCCCCGGGTCCCCCCACCCGCGGCCCGCCCTGTCTGGGAAGGGAGTCCGTGTGGGCCCTCCCCAGCCCCGGGTCCCCCACCCGCGGCCCGCCCTGTCTGGGAAGGCCCACTGAGCTGGTCCCAGCCTGACCCCTGGCGCTCGGCCAGGACTGAGGTTCATGGTGAGAAGCCCCAGCTCTCTGTCCTCTTCCCGCCCGCTGGAGTGGGGGGTCAAGGCCAATGCACTCCGACCAGGTCACGGGCACTTTAACAAGGGCCTCTTTTCCAAAACTGCAAAAACACCCTGGGCCCCTGCGGACCGGCTGGTGGAATTTCCGATTTGCGGAAGGGAGGGTGAAACACTTAAGACGCTTATGTCGCAGCTCAGGGCACCTCATCAACCTGCGGAGCCGGTCGGCTCTAGAGGCAGGGCTGGGGTGCAGGCAGGGAGGAGGCAGGTATCTGCAGCAAGGAGCTCCGCTGACCTCCCGGGGGCCTCAGCCGGGCGCCTTCACTGCAGGGGGACTTGTGGGGCAGGGGCCTCAGGACCCTCCCTCAGGGGTCACAGCTGTGGGCAGCCTGGGACCCAGAGGGTCAGAGGCCCTGCGACCGCTGAGCCTCACTTGGGAAGGGCGGTGGAGAGCGCATCACTGAACCTGGACCTTGCCTGCACGGCTTAGGTGTCAGGTGGGAAAACGTCTCTCTTTATTCTCACGGGTAGACTTTTCCATCTGTTGTATTTTTTAAGAAGGGGGTGAAATAAACTTTTTCTTACGTGTTGTGATAGCTGTGCTTGAAGGAAGCCTAGGGGTGAGGACTGTAATTGTCTCAGCCGTAGCCAGTAAGAAACCCAGGGCTAGGGTCGGAGTGGCCGACGGTGGGCGTCCGTCCTTAGGAGGAGATGGCGCCTGCGTGCATTACACACACAGACTCACACATGACTTGCACGTGGCACCGATTAGCAGTAAACGCTGCACAGTGTCTGCCTTTACCGCGTGGAACCTAGTTTTAAATAGCAGAGGGTCGTGCAAAACAAAAACCCTTAAAGCTATCTGAACCAATCCTATGAACTCAAAGGGGAGGGATCTAAAAAAAAGTGTATCAGAGGATCTGAAACGCTGCCGTCCTCAGGGCGGGGAGGCTCCAGGGCCGGGGCTGGGCAGGAAGCATAGGGACCGCCCAGCATGCCAGGGCGTGCCCCGCTCAGGGGTGTCCCTGAATCTGCAGTGCGGGGTACAGAGGTTCTGTCCATCAAAATCGGTAGGAAAGAAAAGGGCAGAATAAACTAGAAACTGCAACAAGAAACAGAGCCTCTCTCCTGCCCCCCAGGCAGGCTCCCAGGGTTCAGCCCTGTCCTCACCTCCCTTCCTGACAGCACACAGCTCCCCGAGTTCCTAGCACTCTGGTCAGTTGAGGCCTCGTTTTGGGAACGGTGGGGGCAGAGGGCCGCAGGCTCGCTGCTGGAGGAAGTGATCAGTGTCATGGTTCAGCCCGGGGCCCGGCCGGACGGGCCTGTGCCTCGGGGACCCTGCGTGCCTGGCCGGTCACCTGCCCCATCCTGGCGACGCGGGCATCTGAGCAGGTCCACCTTCACTCTCAGATCGTTAGTTCTACAACCGTGAGGTGAGTTTAAAGATGTCTCCACCTGTGGGCATCAGGAGAGCGGAGCGAGCACTGATACCCTGGAAATATGGCGTCCAGTCCCAGACCCGCACAGGAGAGAGAATCTGGCAGTAAAGCGACTCACACGACTGTCTGGTTTCTCAGTGTTTGTGAAGGTGATGCTTAGTACTCCAGTGTCATCCGGGTGGGCTTGCTGGGCTCCTCTGACCAGAGGGATGCACGTGGATCCTGGGGATGTGGCGAGTCCACTCTGGTTTCCCAGGCTTGAGTGTCTGCGTCTGATGGGAAGAATGACCAGCCACGGCGCTTTCAGCACGGGGATGGGGGGTGGGGGGGTCCAAGGACTCAGAAGTGGCGGGAGAGCACGTTGGGGGCTGCGGCAGACCTGCCCTGCAAACCCCTGGGCTCTCGTGGTGAAAACGTGGTGATTCCCGCTCATGGGAGGAAGCGCCCTTGCTGTGTGCGCTGCCCACTGGCGAGTGAGGGCAGAGAGCTGTCCCCTCCTGCAGGGGTCCCGAGTTTGGGACCGAGACCAGCCAGAGGTCACGGAGAACAGACTTCCCTGAGCATCCGGGTCCCCCCGGTGCCGCCCGGGTTCAGGGACTGAAATTGAAGGGTGCGAGTGTGGACAGCAGAGCACCTGGAACCGGGCGCCCTGCCCTCCCACAGTTCCGAAGGCCAGCGTCCAAGGTCAAGGTGGTAGCTGACTGCAGACACAGGGAAGCCTGCTGCCTGCCTCTTCCCAGCCTCTGGCGGCCACGGCAGGCCTTACCGCTCCTTGGCTTCTAGACGCTTCCTTCAGTCCCGACCTCTGCCTTCGCGTGACATTCTGTGTCCAAATGTCCTCATCTTATAAGAATCTTTGGGTCTTTTTCTAGTCTCAGCATTTGTTAAATAATTGCTAGATTCTATATTGCCTCTTAAAATGTGTTTTGTCTTCACGATCCATCACGCTGAGCATCTAGGTGCCCGTGTGAATCAATTATCACATCACCCGATGGTGTTCACGAGCCCCAGGTCTGCCAATTTGTTTGCAGGCAATCTTCAAGCTCGAAGATTCAAGCCCTTCAAGCTCGAAGGCCATCCTGTTGTCTTGGTGGCATTGAAAAGACCCGGAGAGGATTGGTCTTGGCGTTTTGAGGGGTGGGGGAGAGTTAGTCCCAGGCTCACGTCTGTGGGTCTCAGGACCGCGCACATCTGAGATTCCATGTGGGGTCAGTTTCTGGACGCGTGATTGCTGCATTAAAGATCTGGGCAAATAGAACGGAACCGCCCTCTGGGAAGCCTGCCATCGCCGTAGAGTGCTCCCTTCCGCCGGTGCCCTCTTCCTAACTTGCTTACGTCTGCAGAGACCCAAATCCAGATGAAGTCACTTTGCGGGGACCAGCAGTTAGGACTCAGCATGTCTCCTAGGGGGGCACAGTTTAACCCACAACAGGGGGGCTTTCCTACAGTAGCTGTGGCGTCCACTCGGGCACCAGCACGCTCTTGGTCCATCTGTCCAGCTGCAGTTTGGGAGATTCGGTCCTGACCTGCTGAGGACCGTAGAGGGGGGAGCAGAGCCCGTAGCCCCCAGCACTGGGGTGAGTGTCGTGGCCTTATTGGGGTTCCAAGTGGAGTGGGATGGCCTTCCTTCCACAGACAGACCTGTCACCCCGCTGGGGATGCCCTCCCCAGGCTCACTAATCAACAGAAACCAGCCAAAGGGGGAGGGGCAGTCAGGCCCGGCCCTCCCTGAGCGGCAGCGGTACGCAGGGGGAAGCGGTCGCAAGGTCCTGGACTCACACACAGGCTCAGGCTCCCCCACCGTCCGACCTTGTCTCTGAGCCGCCCGTCAGCCGCCTTCCGCTGGGTTCTTAGGAGTCAGGCCCTGCCCCACCGTCGGCCGCTCTCACGCCAGCTGAGGTGGCAGTGGGTGTTCTAGCCCTACGCCTGTCAGGCAGGGGGCCCACCTGGCACGCAGAGGGGTCAGTGAGGGTCCCAGCGAGACGGCCATAAGCCCGGGTGGACGGGAGGGTCGGGGACTGAAGGGACAGGGTGGGTCAGCGGTGGACGACACAGGGCTAGGCCGCATCCACGGCCCCCTTCGGTTCTGGGTCTGCCGGGAATGGGCAGCTTCCTCTCTATCTGTGACCTGGGCCACAGTCTCCAGCCCCGGCCCTGGGGCTCGGGTGTCCAGGCTGGACAGGGAGACACGGCCATGTCCACGCACACAGGACCAGGAGGCCTGGGTTCCATCCCTGGACCCCGTCATTCCTCATCAGTGGGACACCTGCCTGTCCTCTTGCCAACAACCGAGGCCCCTCTAGTTGTCTTGAACCAGTGACGCCCCACCTGTCCACACAGCCAGCCAGCATGCAGCCAGGCCCCTGACCGTGCTGTCTTTGCAGCCCCCAAGGGACGAGAGCCTGAACGGCCTCCTGCAGGGCTACCGGATCTACTACCGCGAGCTGGAGTACGAGGCGGCCCCCGCCACCGAGTCCAAGACACTCAAGACGCCCTCGGCTCTGCGGGCCGAGCTCACAGGTGAGCCCCCTGCCCCCCGACCCCACGGCAGGGAGGTTCCCATAACCACCACATCTGCCCACCCCAGGCCTGCTGGGAACAGCCGTGGGGGCCGGAGGGGGTGCAGCTCTGCCCCCTCCCCAGCATCCCGACAGTGTGCAAGGTCCAGGGCACAGCAAGGGCACCCAGGAAGGCTGCCTGGAGGAGGAGCCATCTGAGGGGGCCGTCGGGGTAAAAAGGATGTCACGGAGGACGTGAGAGGAAGAGGGTGACGCAGGGCCCGGCACAGCTCAGTGGGGGGAGGCAGGGGTCAGCCGGCCAGGGCAGGGCTAAGCCATAGGGGCCTGTGTGCCCTGGAGGAGGAGTAGTCGGGCCTCCGGAGACAGCGGTGCCGCCCCACGCGGAGCAGGCCCGGGGTGCTGGGGCCTGTGGAGACCCGGCCTCCCTCTCCCTGCTCATCTGCCCTGAGCCACTGTCCCCTTCTGCTTTCTATTGGGGGAAGGCTAAGAGATGACCCCCAGAACCATCAGAGAAGACACCTGGGCCCCTGGCACCCGCGTGGTGGGGGCGGGGGCAGGGCAGCCAGGGCACCGGGTCCAGCTCTGCCTGGGCCTCTTCGTGCAGGTCACACACACTGCGCTCAGCCCCCGGTGCCCCTCTGGGGTCAGCAAGGGGCTACAGCTTGGCCCCGACCCCACCGGGGGAGGACCTGGCTCCGCTGAGACCCGCACTCACAGCGTCTCCCCCGGTGCCCCTTGCCAATGCCCAGCTAGCCGTGACTGTCCCTCTGGGCTGAGTCACACACACCCTGGAATAAGGGGGTGCGAGGGTCTGTGCACCTGCTCACTGTTGGCTGGTCGTCCCCGCTGGCTTGGGGCACTCACCTGAGCACGTGATCAGACGCGGTTGCCCCGGGACCAGCCAGTCCTGTGGCCCCCAGTGCCGCTTTGCACTACATTCTGCCAGATGCCAATTAGATCCGTTTAATCAGAGGGGAGACACTCCTCCCCCTTGTGGGCCGGGGGCCTGGCTGGATCAGGAGGCTCTGCGGGGGTCCCGGTGAGCAGACGGGCGTGTGGTGGCTGTTCTGGAGGCAGAGCAGCTTCCCGGCCAGGCCTCCTTCCATGTCTGCGGCCCGTCCTGGCGCTGGCTGTCCCCACACTGACGGCCTGTCTGCTTGCCCCCCACAGCCCAGAGCAGCTTCAAAACCGTCAACAGCAGCTCCACCGAGACAACCTACGAGTTAACACGTGAGTGACTCTGCGCTCAGCTGGTGCAGCTGGGCAGTGCCCCTCAGCCTCTCGGCGGACCGAGTGAAGACCAGCTCGGATTCCCAGCTCTCGTTCCTGGAGCCCCCCACCCCGTCCCACTAAAATGCGTGATGGGCCAGAACCACCGAAAGGGAGTTTCTAGAAACACAGGCTGGGCAGGGGTTCCCAACAGCCGTTCTCAGAGTTTGGGACAGAAAGTCAGGGCAGCGCTCTTCTCTGACACTGTCGGCTTGTTTTTAGCCCCCTTTTTTAGCTGTGGATTTACCTTCACCCTGTTATGTGCACACACTGCCGTGTGCCCGTCCCCACCGCCCACCTCAGAACCCTCTCGCCCCCAACCTGAGAGTGCCCCACTAAACACGCACGCCCCCCATCTCCCCCAGCCCCACCCCGGGCGCCCACCCCCACCTTCCTGTCTCTGTGACCCCGGCCCCTCCAGGGACCTCGCAGCAGGGGACTCGCCCAGCGGGCCCCTCTGTGTCCGCTGGCTTCAGGCCTAGCGTCCTCCTCACTGCAGCGTCGGGGTCTCCCTCCTCTCGGGGTGGGGGGGCGGACATTGCACACACATGTCCAGCGTTTGTCCATCCAGCCTCTCTCCTTCTTATCAAATCATGGTGCTGCCCCTTGGATTCCGGCCAGGGTGGGTTTCAGTGACCGAGTGCAAGACTCAGGGACCAAGCTGCAGTTCAGTCCAGTGCAGAGGTCGCTGGATCAGAAAGCGGGTAATGGAGGGGAAGAAGAGCCAGGCTTGCCAGGCCCCGCGGGTGCCAGCGCTCTGCCAGCTTGTCCCCCATCACCCCGGCCACCACCTGGGACAGCCAACCAGCCCGGCAGCGGGGGCGGGGTTCCCGGAGCCACGCCCTCCCCCTAAAGCTCTGCGTCATGCATCACAGGCCGGCCCGCCTGCCCCTCCCCGCCTCGCTGCTTCCTTGTCTTTCCACCGAGTCCCTCCTGGGCCGGGCATCTCCCAGAGGTGGCCTCTCCAAGAGATTGGGTGAAGAGTCAAGTGCAGGCTGGCCCCAGTGACGAGGGCTCCCTCCCTGGGTCTCCGCCCAGGCCTTTCAGTCTCGGGTTAGGAAGCATGGAAGGGGCGCCCGGGCCACACGCCGGCGTCCACTCTGGTGCGTCTCTGTGGATTCCTGGCAATCACACGAGGCCCCAAGTTGAGATGAAGCCATCTGGTGGTTTCTCAGCAGCAGAGCTTGACCGCGGGGGCAGGATCTTGGCCGTTAAATGTATCTATGTTGGCAAACCAAGGCCCGTGAGGTCTGAATGGCCACATCCTGGGAAGAAAAGGGCATGAGACGCCAAGTGCATCGTGCAGGCCAGGCAGCCACACACGAGCTCTGCACTACTCGGTGTGGCGGGAACAGCTGATTTTTTAAGCCAGAACTTTCTGGAAGGTTCTCCCAGTCACATGACTGTCCAGAGGCCCCACGTATGTGTCTGACCGCCTGAGCGCATGGTCCCTGCAAACCGTACCTCCCAGAGAGGACCCCGCTCTGCAGAGGTCAGTGAATGTGACCCCCAGGCCCTCCCGCCATCATGTCACAGAAGGGGTCAAGGACTGGCCCGCGTGGTCGCGCAGCGCCAGGGTCTTGCTCTGTCCGCTCTTGCTCTCCAGGAGAGGTTCGGGACCAGAAGGCAGGCCCAGGTCAGGCTCTGTGTCCTGGACTCACTCCCTTAGATGAGGAGCTGGTTGCCACCTTGCCCCGAATGCAGGACGGCCGTGACTGCCTCACCAGGGTCACGGGCGGGTAGGGGGCACTGCCGGGCGGGTAGGGGCACTGCTGGACGGAGGGTGGCTGGCCCCCCATAGGCTTCTCTCTGCAAGAAAGGGCTCCCTTGTCCCCCCAGGGGGCACTGGTCACAGAGGGAGCTTTCTAAGAAACGGCGGGGCTCCTGCCTGCTGACCCTGTCCCCTCGCCCTTGCAGATCTGAAGAAATACCGGCGCTACGAAGTGGTCCTGACGGCTTACAACGTCATCGGCGAGGGCCCGGCCAGCGCGCCTGTGGAGGTCTTCGTTGGCGAGGCCGGTGAGTCCTGCCTGGAGCTCAGGGGCCAGCAGCGTCCCCCTCGTCGAAGGTCAGGTTATGGGGGTTCAGGAGGCTTCTGGTCATGCTGGGAAGAGTCCTCGGCCAAGGGCTGGGTGTCCTGGTGGCCCCGGGAGTGATCAAGTCTTGCTTTAGAGACACAGGGGTGTTTAAGGTCTGGAGGTATCGGATTAATCAGGACATGCTCTAGGGGAGCCATGCTGTCGTCCCCGTGGGGGTCCAGGAGTGCGGGGTCCTGGGTGGGGGGAGGGGAACTGCTGTCACCCACCGTCTCTGGCCAGGCCTGAGCGCTGGTCCCGGCCCCGAGTCAGCCTGACCTTCCATAACAGCCGCTCCCCCGTCTCCGAAAGCCACACAGATCCACGTTAGTCCCCGTTTCAGATACGATCTGGCCCCTGGGTTTGTTTTAAGAACTGTCCCCTCCGTGGGGCTGACGCACAGGGAGAGGTCGTATCCCACGTTGAGATCGGAGTGTTGCCTTCACCCAGCCCCCCGCTGCTCTGGAAGGAGGGAGTCGCCTGCCCTCAACCTGCAGAAACGCCCCCTGCCCGCGGGCACACGCATACACACACACACACACACACACACACACACACACACTGCCTCACGGCCTGCCGTCTCCCCACAGAAACCCCCGCTGCCCGCGGGCACACGCGCGCGCGCGCGCGCGCGCGCACACACACACACACACACACACTGTACCACGGACGGCTGTCTCCTCTGATCTCGGCACGTGGCTGAAGGTTCTGCTCGAATCTGCGGGTGCAGAGTCAGGAGGGTGAATGGGGTTGGAATGCCCCTGGGGACGGGGACCCAGGCTTTCGGGGGACAAAGGCTGAATTCTCTGGGCCGGCCACAGGACACGTCAGGCGACTGTGCAGTTTGGAGAGGTTATTGTCGGAAACGAGCCAGCACTGAGGGTCTCTGGCTTAGCAGGGTTTTTCTGGAAGAGTCACACGGCATTTTCACATAGACAAGGATAAACCAGGTGACCCCACAGGAGACAGCGGAAGCCACCGGCCTCTGCCCGGGAGTCTGTCGGCGGAAGGGGTGGAGGTCACTTGGGGGCCAGGCACTCCAGGAGGGCCTGGGCCTGGCCACAGAAGAGCCCACACAGGCGGGGCAGACGCAGCACACACCGTCTGTGAGAGCAGGGGCTTTGGAGCCTGGCGGGGCGTCGTGCAGGCAGCCGTGCCAGCCCTGCCACTGAGCTCAGGGTGCACATGGCCGGCTGGCCAGGACCCACGGAGCTGACCCGCCCACTCGTCAGCCTGCACCACAGCGAGAGGACCAGCGGCGGGGCCCAGGTGCTGCGGACAGGGCCTGCATCCCAGGACCGGTGCAGGCGTGTGGAGAACAGGGCTGGAACCCGGGGGGGAGACCCGGGAGCACCGGGGCCATAGCAGCCAGCCAGACGGCCGTGGACGTCTGCCCGCCTCCGGGCTTGCGTCCTGGGTCTGTGGCTGTTTGTTGTTCGTTTTATGGTAAAGCACGGTTGACGTGACACACGCCGTCCTTGTCACCGGCAAGCGTCCAGCCCAGGGGCAGGGAGCCTGTCCACTGGCCGAGTGGCCGCCGCCCGCCTCCCCCAGCCCCGGCTTCTCCCCAGACAGACGCCCCTCAGCTGTGGGCAGGCCCCCTCCCCCAGCCGCCGTCGGCCCTGACTTGCTTCCTGTCTGTGGGCTCGCTGCTCCGGGGGCTTCATGGACACGGGCCAGAGCCGCGTTTGACCGCTTTACCTGGCTCCCGTCTCCCGGCATGTTTCCCGGGCTCACCCGAGCTGCAGCAGGCGTCAGACTCGCTCCCTCTCGTGGGGGAGGACTCTCCTCTGGGTGCAGACTCCGCGTTCGCTGGCAGTCCCTCGGTGCACCCCTGGGCTGTCTCCCCGTCTTGGGTGCTGCGGTGGGGCTGCTGTGAACCCGGGCGGGCCACGAGTTTCTCCCAAGTGGCAGGAGGGTGTCCGTCGGCTGCTTCTGTGGGTGGGCGGCCTCCAACAGCCTCCAGTCGGGGATGCAGAGGCAGAACCCAGAAAGAGGCCAGGCTCCCCGCTCAGGCTGCCCCCACAGGTCGGGTGGATGTTCGGCCCCAGAGCGTTGCTCTGCCGTCCGTGTTCACGCCGCATAGAATGTTCTGGAAGGAGGACGCCATGCTTCCAGCACTGTTGCCACGCACCCTTGGCCGTCCAGTCGCTGCCTCTCGCAGCCCAGGGGCCCTTGTAACGTGTTCCTCCTGACTTTGAGCTGCTCTCAGGCCTGCAGAAAATAAAGCTAAATGGGGCAGTTTCCATTCACTCAGCCGGATGCTTCACCATCCTGACCATTCGGCAGGAAACACTCAGACTTGTGTGAAAACTGCCCGAAAACAGTGTGTTTCCCGAGTCAGACCTGCAGGTCTGAGGGTCACTTCCGCCGGTCCCCGGCTCTGTCATGCTGGGCCCGTCACTCCACCTCTCTGAGCTCAGGCCCTGAGGACCATGGTGCAGAGGGAAAAGCTGCAGGCTGGGAGTGAGGCGATGGGGGTCCTCACCCCGACCCTGCCCCCAGCTCGCCCGTCCTGCCTGCAGGATAAATGTCCAGGACACGCCTAGACCAGGGCCGGTCAGTAAGTGGTGAGTGACTGAGACCCTGTGCAGGTTCTTGATTGGTCTCGTCCTACAGAACAGCGAGAGGTCGAGAGTTAATGATCTTTGGGTCTCCTCTAGCCTGAATATGTAGTTTTTAAATCCTTTTAATCTCAGAGAGAAAGGGTAACCTTTAGGCGATCTCTCATTGAGATTGATTTCTGAGTCATTGAGCATTACAAATTGGTAAAAAATAGTACACTAGTAAGAAATACAGCTTGCAAGAGATAGAAACCCAAAGAGGCTTAAGCTGAAAGAATCTGTCATTAACTCACGTTACGGAGAAGTTGAAGAGCCTGGGCACAGCTTCAGGCATGGCTGGATCCAGCATGCTAACAGGCTGTCCCTGTGCCCCCTCTTGGTTCCTCCTCCTCTCAGCTCACTCCTGTCTCAGGCAGGCTCTTTGTCAAGGTGGCCCCGTGGCTCCAGGCAGCAGAAAGAGCGCTTGCTCCCACAGGAAGGAAACACCTCTTCCCCAGGAGTCCCCCAAGGGGGGCATACCCCAGAGGGAGAAGCACCCCCAGGACCCTGCTTGTCAGAAGGATGGCATGAAGGTGTGAGCACGAGGAGCAGGTCCCTGGAGGGCATCGCAGGTCCGTGATGACACCTCTGGGCGGCTCTCAGGTCACATGGGCACCCCCAGGGGAGATGGACATTTAAAGGCATCAGTACAGGGTGACCCAGAAGCCCTCCGTCTCCATGGGGACAGAGCCCACACAGGACCAACGCCCCACCCGCCCGCAGGCAAGGTCACCTCGGGGACCCGCCTGGGGACACTGCCCACGCTCCTTGCCGGTCGTGCTCTCTGCTCTCACACCACCCGTTTCATTTCAGCTGCAAGACCCTTCACGTCCCACATTTTCTCCAATTTACAAACAGCGAAGCGGCGCTCAGGGATTGGACAGACTCCCCACATCCCGCCGTACGAGCCCAGGGCTTGGATTCGCCGTGCAGGGCTTTCCCCGCAGCCTCCAGCCCCCATTCCTGCAGCCTGGAGAGCACAACATCGGTTTTTTGGAAACTGGTTTTTGTGACCAGTTTCCCGCTTCTTCCCGTTAAGCCTCCTTGGAGTTGTGTTTGGTTCTGGCTCAGCAGTGAGGTGAAGAGGAGTAGGGAGGTGACAGAGGAGACAGACGAGAGGCAGGGGCCGGGGCCCCGAGGGGCGAGACGTGCTGGGCCGGCGAGGGGTGGAGGGCTGAATTCCCCACCCGCCTCCCCTCTCTCCCTCCCCAGGCCCCCGGAACCTCACCGCGAGGGAGGGAAGGAGAGAGGCTCAGAGCCAGGCTGCCTGGGTTTACACAAAGCAGAGTCCACATGCCTGATGATCGCGTGACCCCTGGAGAGTCGCTGGATTGCTCTGGGCCTTGCTTTTCCCGCTGCTGTAGCCTGCGTGCTGAGTCACTCAGTCATGTCCGACTCTGGGCAACCCTATGGACTGTAGCCCATGGAACGCACTGGACGTTCCTGCTGGGAAATGCCCCACGGGTCATCGGCCAGACTGGTTCCAGGGGGAGACGTGTAGCTCCCTCCGGGAGACTGTCCACAGGGTGGTCGCCACCCCACGGTGGGGCAGGGTGAGGGATGAGGGGCTGGCTGGTGAGCAGTCCTGCCCGAGCGGTGGGCAGCCCCCGTGCCCCCAGCCCTGGCCGTTTGCCAGACACCTTTGCAGATGCTGTGAGCACACGGGGGCCGGCCAGCCGCCGCCCTGCAGCAGAGGTTCTGAAAGGCTCTGCTGCGGGGCCCCAGTGAGCCCGGGGCTGCCCAGGGTCTGCCAGACATGCAGTCAGGAGTCCGAGAGTCAGGGCCTGGGAGCCAGCACCCCCTCCACCAGCACGTCCACGCAAAGCCAGGGGCAGCTGCTGTCTTCCCTTGACGCTGCATGGTCACTGCGGGGCCAGCACGCCTGTCCAGGGGCCAGTGGAGCTGGACAAAGTGCCGGTCTCACTGCTTCTTGGGACCTGCCCGCCCAGTCCAGCCTGCAGCTCCCAGCTTTGCAGGGCTTCCTGAGCATTCAGCCAGAATCCCAGAAGATTCCAGAAATCTCTGGTGTTCCATCACCACTGTTGGGTACAAGGAGCCTGCCACAGTCCAGAACCATCTCTGTCGCCGCCATGGTCGGCCCTCCCTGCAGGCTGGTGGGTGACGGCCGTGGGGCAGCATCATCTGCCCGGCCGAGGCGCCCAGGGGAACCTCTGCTCCGCGCCCCAGCCCGGACCCTGCCTCCAGCACCGTCCGTGGCGTCCACGTATCAGCTAACGCCAGGCTGCCAGGCCAGCGGGCTTTTGAAAACTGATTTTATGCGTGTTAACACGGCATTCTGAGCTGATGCTCACATGCACCGTCCTCCACAGACTGTAAAGTGGGGGAACAAAGAGATCACGGCCCGTCAGACACCCCAGCAGCTTCCAAACCGAACCCTTCGTGACGAGTGAGGATCCCTTGTGGGGTGTAAACGGGGCATCTGCCTGCAAGTCATTGGGGAGGCCCAGAGGCTCTTAGGAGCCAAAAACAAGTCTAGAAGCCAGCGCGCTTTGCTCTGTGTTTACATCAGTTTCCCTCTCCCCTGCTGTGTCCTCATCGGGGAAGTCCTTGTTACGGGCAGGGAGGCACTGTGCTCCAGGACGAGCTGGGGGCCGGGGGAGCCCCGCCCGGGGACAGCGGTACAGGTGGGCCTGCCGCCCGGGATGGAACCGGGCCAGGCAGGGGGAGCTCTGCGTCGCACGTGTCCACCCCCGAGCCGCCCTGGGCCCTGGCTCTGCAACGTCTTCAAGGAGGAAACTCGGGGCAGTGGACACTCGCACACGGCCCTGACCCCACCGGCGTGGCAGCAGCGTCCCACTCTGCCTTTCCCCGTCTAACTGTGCCACGGTCATTTCGCAACAGAGTCGCCGATGGCAAACATGCAAAGACATTAACTTTATTTATGTTTTGGATTATTAATGCGGCTGTTAAAATTCCTCCAGTTAGTTTTGATTGAATTGTTTTTCTGTGTGATTCTGTTGTTTAATGGAGCGGTAAATAAGAATTTCTGATAATGAGGCCGAGCATCTGTCACAACAACCTGGTAAGGGTTATTAACATTTCCATTAGCGGCGGGGTGGGCCGTGGTAACACGAGCCGCACAGTTAGAGCAGAATGAATAGGTGGTGTCAGGCTGAGTGCGTGTTAATTACTATTTTATTCTGCGCTGGGGGGCAGCAGGGAAGGGGCGACTCGCGAAGGTCGTCCTCTCTGCGGAGGCCCCCTCCAGAGGGACCGAGTGCCCGGCCATCTCCCCCGATGGTGACTGTCCGTTTGGTTCCTTCCACTTGTGACCGTAAACAGACTTGAGCCCAAAGGCAGTGCCCGGGCTGCAGGCAGGGCCGCAGCGGGTGAGGGCGCTGGGCTGGTATCCTGCCCCCCGCAACCAGGCACCCCCCCTGACAGCTCCGGGGTCCAGCCCATCATGGAGTTTGCCGGGATGGGGGGTACCCAGGGGGGTGAAGGGAGCAGCCCGCAGCGGGCAGGGGACAGACCGGCCAGCGGGATTGCCGGGCAGGGAGAAACATGGGTCGTCTGCGTTGTTCCCAGCTGCCCTGAGGCTGCCTGCAAGGCCACGGCCACGGGGCCCTGCCAGTGACCTTTCACCTTTCACCTGCACCTGTGACTCCAGCCCATCACAGTGGGGCGGGGGTAGCCCTCAGGGTGGGAGGAGGACCAGAGGGGTGGGTCCTCCCCAGGGGACATGCGGCAGCGGCCTCTGTGCTCTGTCCCAGAGGAGGGGTAGCCACGGGTGCGCAGAGGCCAGCCCCTCCCCCAGGAGCGGGGCTGTGCACCCCGGCGTCCTGAACCCCAGACAGGATCACACACGCCTTGGTTTTTCTTTTCTGGCTGCACTGTGCTGTGCGAGATCCTAGCTCCCCACCAGGGATCGAACCTGGGCCTCCAGCAGTGAAGGCAGAGGACTAACCCCCGGACCGCCAGGCCATTCCCACAGATGGCCTTTGTTTTCTCCGAGTTCCACGTGGACTTTAGCACTACCCTCGGTTGCGGTTACTGGAAAAGACCCTGATGCTGGGGAAGATTGAGGGCAGGAGGAGAAGGGGGCGACAGAGGTTGGGGAGCATCACCGACTCAGTGCACGTGAATCTGAGCGAAACTCTGGGAGATAGTGAAGGACAGGGAAGGCTGGCGTGCTGCAGGCCTTGGGGTGGAAAAGAGTCGGCAGGACTTAACGCCTGAACAACTGCAGCAACTCGGCAATGAACGTGAGAGCCAGCAGCACAGGTCTGCAGGGCCTGATCTCCCAGCCACAGGGCCCTCCCCAACCCGATGCAGCGAGGTTGGAGGTTGCTGAGCCGTCCCTGCCTGTCCCAGGCAGCCTCACAGCTCAGTCATAGGCGCGTGGCTTACTGTCTCACCTTTGTTCTCACGAGCGCCCCTGTGTCTGTGTATAATCGCTTTTCTTTGGGGTTCTCCAGATTTCACCGTGTGCACTTAGAGCCGTGGTTCTGAGAGGGTCCGTGGTCGTCCTGGCCGGGGCGAGGCCTGCAGGGGCGGGGCCGCAGGGGCCCGGGAGCCCACAAGGGGAACCGTGGTTCTGAGAGGGTCCGTGGTCGTCCCGGCCGGGGCGGGGCCTGGGAGCCCGCACGCGGGGGCGGGCTTCTCGGCTGACCCTCCGCTCTCTGCCCCACAGCCCCTGCCCAGGCCCCGCAGCGTGTGCACGTGAACCCGCTCACGGCCAGCCAGCTGGAGGTCGCATGGGAGCCGCCGCCGCCCGAGAGCCAGAACGGGATCATCCAGGGCTACAAGGCAAGCCCCTCGCGCGGCGCGGTCTTCCTCCCGGCCACCTGGGGACGACCCCTCGCGAGGCGCGGTCTGCCCTCCCGGCCACCTGGGGACGAGGGCCGGCGGCCCGGGCCCCCCAGCTCACGGCGGCCCTCTGCGTCCTGCGCCAGCACGCGGCGGCCCTCACCCTCGGACCCGAGGGCATCACCGAGGGGCTGGACCGGCTCGGCCCACCTCCCCCCGGGCCTGGGGGTCGGGGAGGCTCATGGTGGAGCCAGCAGCCCCTCCCTCCCAGGCTGGCCTCTCCTTGCCCTGCGCCCCCTCGGGGAGCCTCCACCACCTTTGCTGACAGTGCTGGAGGGGAGACCAGGCCTAGCCCCCAGCTCCACCCCGTGTCACTACTGGATGCTTCCCGAGTCCTGACTCAGTAGGTCCAGGATGGGGCCCAGAAATGTGCATGTGTGACAAGCTCCCCAGGGGCCTGGTTCCTGGGGACCTCAGTTTGAGAACCCCAACACTGACCTGTTCTGAGCCCACATCTGAATATTCCAGAAGTGGGATGGAAGGAAGGCACCAGACCATTCCCGTAAGAGCATCGGGCATGAACAGTCACACAAGTTGGTGGGGGGCAGGGAGCCCCTCCCAGGGTTCCACCTCCAAGGTCACCCCTGCAGACGGGGCTGGAACCCCATGAGGTCAGCCAAAACCCTCCTGAGGTAACCAGCCCAGGGCCGTCCCTTGCAAACCCCCATCCTCCCCTCAGGATGAGTCTCCTTGTCTGGTCTGATGAGCCTCAAGTTGATCAGTCCTCAGACTTTGTGGGCTCGCCTGCCCTGATGATGACTATTGGGCCGAGTAAATGTTCCTCTAAGAATGATTTCTGTAGCTGTTTTGTGAAAAGAAAGGCCTTCCTCCATGGCAGGGCTGTTAACAATGACTGATGAGGCGACAGCAAGTCCCCTGAGCCTGGAGGCAAGGTGCTGTGTGTGTGTGTCCAAAGCGCGTTCCCTATTAATAATTCCCAATAACGGTGTCCTGAACAGACGCTGACGTGGGTATTGCCCTCAGTGTCCAGGTTAGTGCGGCCTTTTCGAGCAGAGCGCCTCACTGGCCAGTTCAGGGCGCAGAAGCTGGAGTTCATCTTACAGGAGGGAATGAGCGTAGCTAACCCGCCAGGGCTGCTCTGGCCCGGCCAGACGTGTGGACACCGGAGAGCCGGCCCCACACGGAACTCTGCTGCTCCGCACGTGGGCCAACAGCTCTGACTGCCTGGCCCAGGTTACACCCACTGAGCCAAGGCAGATCCACGGTCCAGGGCTGTCTCTGGGCAGCCTGGCTGGCACCAGCTTGAGGCTGTGGTTCTCTGCCAGCTATCAAGGGAAACAGTTCAGATGACCTTACAAACCTCCGTGTGTGGGCATCACGTTTGCTCACGAGCACATGTAAACCAGACACGAGGAAACAGAACCGAGAAACACGGGCCCCCCGGCAGCGCTGAGCCCAGGGTGGCTCTTCTGCTCATCATCTGAGGCTGTTTTAACGTACACAGTATTGGGTCACGTCAATCGCAGGCTTCGATGCATGTCAGGGTTAAAATGCAGGAGCCTCTAGTGAAGCTGGGGCTGGGGCCGTCCACAGGCTGGAGCAGGGGCTGGGTTGGTCTCCCTTACGTCCAGGAGCCTGGTCCTAAGGCACTTTCCTGGCAGTCACCTCCCGTCCGCAGGCCCCATCCTCCTGGCCTGGCCTCTGCAGAGGCGCACTCACCCCCCACCAGGAGCACTGGGGTCCCCCGCCCCGGCTTGGTGGCCGCCTGTCCCCAGGCTGAGACAGGGCGCCACCCCTCTGAGCCTCCCGGCCTCCAGCCTCCGCTCCTCCCGGCAGATCTACTACTGGGAGGCAGACAGCCAGAATGACACGGAGAAGATGCGGGTGCTGTTCCTGCCCGAGACCACGGCCAAACTGAAGAACCTCACCAGCCACACCAAGTACCTGGTCAGCATCTCGGCCTTCAACGCCGCGGGCGACGGGCCCCGGAGCGAGCCCCAGCCGGGCTGCACCCACCAGGCAGGTAGGAGCACACAAGCCTCCCACCGACTGCCCAGGCCGCCCCCTGCCCCATCGCTGCCCCTGCCCCGCTGCTGCCCCCCACCCCCGCTCCAGTTCCCCCAGCTCCCCACTCTGCTGGTCCTCAAACCCAGCCCCGTGTAGCCGGAGATTTCTGGGTCTGACCCACGTGGTGTCTCCGGCCCCCAGCCTGGGCCCGCTGCATGGAGCTGCCTGCTGTGAGCCACGCAGGGTGTCAGGTGAACAGGCTTCCAACTGCACGAGGCCTTGTTCCTCACAGGCAGGATTCACCCCAGGGCCCTGGGGGCTTCTCTCAGGTCCAGCTCCCAGAGCAGGGATCCCCTTGTCTGTTGACCTGCTGAGCCTGGGCTGCAGTGTGGGCCCCCCGGGGGCCTCAGCTGCAGAGCCCTCCAGAAGCGGTTGGCCTGCCATCTCTCAGGCACATGCCCCAGGCAGATCCCAGAGCATGCCCGGACTGCCCTGCCGGGGGTCACACTGCCCGTGACCTCCTCTCCTCACCCACTGTGCATTCTGAGCTGATTGCTCACTGTCCTGGTGACTCTTGGAATCCCCTGTGGCCTGGGGGGCTTTGTGAGGCCAGCCAGGCCTCCCAAGGGAAAGGAGGCTGGGCCTGGGGTCCCGGGAGCTCCGAGGGGCTTCATGAGATCCAGAGGGTCACAGGCCAGCAAAGTAGGTTCGGGAGCCCATGGGATACAGACCCTCCTCTCGGGGTTCCCCAACATTCTGTGGGTTCAGTCTTCCTGGGAGCAGGGGCTCCCAAGCGCTTTGCCCTGCACAAGATGACCACAGCCAGATTGTACGGGCCGTGCCCCCGGGGCCTGTCCAGCAGTCCCTGCAAGGCCAGGAAGGGGCCATCGTGGACTCAGAGGGAAGGGGTGGAGCTGTGCAGCTGAGAGTGGGAGGCGGAGACCCTTGGGCACGGTGGGCCCAGCTGATCGTGGGACCACAGGACCCCCAGGGCGGGGGAGGGTGGAAGAGGGGCAGGAGGGGCTGGTTTAGTGCACATTTCTCATCTCCGAGGGGAACCGGGCTGGGGGCACGTCAGTCCCCACACGGTGAGGGGAGCTGGGGACTCCAGTCCAGGTGGACAGGGGCCTTGTGGATCAGCCTGCTCCCTGACCCCCAGCCGGCCTCTGCGTCTGCCAGGAAAAAGCATCTCCCCACTCAGGGTGGCCTGTGAGCTCCCCCATCTCCAGACCAAGGGGGACCGTGAGATGGTTGGGCACCAGGGGATCCCAGGTGAGGACGAGGGTGGGGGTGTCCTCTGGGGCCTTCAGGCCCTGCAGAGGGAGAGGAGAGGAGGGCAGAGCCTTCAGCCACCACCCGCCCCGGAGCCTGGCCCCCAGAGGCGCAGGCCGGAGCTGACGGTGCCGTCTGCGCTGCGCTTCCTGTCTCTCTCATTCGTTTTTACACCTTTGTCACCGTGCTTCACAGGCTCCTTTGTGCTTGAACACCGTCGTTTCCTCTGCTCCTCTCGGGAGGGTTTGAGTTTCCGATTGATCCTGGGAGGTTGGGGATGCTCAGTAAATCACCTTTATACAGCGTGTGGTATTGAGCCTGCACCAAGTAGAAAATAACATCTAATAAACATCTCTGTTCCGGGTGGAGGCGTGGACACATATGTAGATGATCTCTTGCTATAAAAGGAGCTTCAGTGAAGGTCCTGTCCTGTTCCTCCAGCTCCCGGGACCCCCAGCTTTTTGGCGTTCTCGGAAATAACCTCCACCACGCTGAACGTCTCGTGGGGTGAGCCCGTGGCGGCCAACGGCGTCCTGCAGGGCTACCGAGTGGTGTACGAGCCGCTCGCGCCCGTCCAAGGTAAGCCTCGCAGGGCCTGGCGCCCGCCGTCGACACGAGAAGAGGCCGGTGAACGGGCCGAGCGCGTGGCGCGTTCGCACAGCCGCCCTCCTGGGGCCCCGACCCGGGTCTTCACCGCCTGCCGCTCCTGAGGCCCCAGGGTCCATCCCACCCAGGCACTCCAAGCCAGAACCATGTGGGCAACGTGGCCAGAGGGGACACTGGGCCCAGAGGCTGCCCCCAGCTGCTCCTCCGGCCACCCTTCATTCTAACGTTTACTCAGCGAAGGTTTTTTAGGGGGTGCACACCGTGGGCTGTTCCCCGACAGGAGACTGAAGCTGAGCCCCAGGGCCCAGAGCACACACTGAGGGCTGAGTGGGCCTTTCTCTGTGCCCCTCTGTGTGCCCAGGACCGTGGTGCAGAGGAGGGCGGGGAGCCCCTGGTCATAGACGCAGGCAGACTGTAAAAGTTACGGATTGTTTAATGTCTAGGAGGGAAAGATACCACCCACACGTCTAACGATCCTGGCTTTCCACTTAAAGCGCCGCGATAAATGTTTCCTTTATAAAAATAAGCACATTCAACTAAAACAGGGAGTTGATATGAAGAAGAAAAGTTAAGCCCTAGATTTTATTTCATCGCATCTCAACTGCCGTGGGCTCTGAGATGCATGGTAATTTTATTAAGTGCTGAGGAGGAAAAAGGGCCTCCAATGCACTCTGGCCCAGGCCTCGTGTGCAGCGACTGTCCCAAGCTGCATCCCAGATCAGACATGGACGCGTGAGGGGCACGCGTCTCAGAAAATTCATGAACTTTGGTAAATAGCAGGAGAGGCGGCGTGTGGACACAGGCTGTCCAACGGCCAAGAGGCCGGGGCCACATCGACTCAGCCCCGCTCAGTCTGGGGACAGGTGGCCTGGGCTTGGCCAGAGTCGCGGTCACAGCCCCAGAGGCCCTGGAGGAGATGGGCCAGGATCTTGCTCGTCCAGCGGCCAGGAAGGGCCGAGAATTACCGGACACCAGCGTTTTGCTCGCCCATGTGAGTGGGGGCGGGGACTTGGCGCTCTGTCACACAGCCACTGACCCGGCTCCTGTTTGGAGCCCAGGTTCCTGACCAGCACGTCCCAGACCCTGACTCCCACTCGTCTGTCCAGTGCCCTGTCCAGGGCTGGGGCTGCTGCCCTTGACCGTGACAGCACCAGTGACTGGCAGTGCCCAGCCCGGCCCGAGGAGCCCTGGGGCCGCTTCTACCCCCAGAGCTGCCCTGAGCCGGGCCCACCTGCCCCCCAACAGCTCTGGCCCAGCTCCTGCAGGAGCGAGGCTGACCTTAGGCCTCACACCTGCCCCAGCCACCCCGGCAACCAGCACACACCCCATCCCTAGGGGCAGAGCTCAAGGCCCGCTGCCTGAGTGCCACCCTGGTGACCTATGACCTTCCAGACGCGCCCTGCTCACCACCAACCCAGGCCCGCTTCTCAGGATCCCACCCGGAGCCTGCCTGGACCACAGCCGCTCCCCAAACCCCTGATTCTTCAGTCACACGCTGGGCCCGAGCCCTTCCAGCCTCCACGGCCCGCGGCCCAGGAAGGTGGGGTCTGCCAGGCAGGGCTGCACGGAGGCCATGCCCAGGGCGGGGCAGGGCTGCTGGTGACGGGTGTGGGGCCTCGCACGGGAAGCCCTTACTCTGGGCTCAGCTGGGGGCCTCGCACTGGCCAGCGCTGGCTGACGCCAGAACAGCAGCCACCTTGGGCAGGCGGAGGCTTAGGAAGTGTTTGCACACGAGTCCCCACACCTCGGCCTGTCCCTCACCAGGGCCCCCCAGTTCCTGGATTATGTATCCCCCCTGCTTAAGGCGGCCGGCCAGTCTGATGGGCGTGCGGGCCTCTTGAGTGGGGGTCTCCTGGAAAAGCCTGGCCCCCTTCACTGTGGGATCCGGGATTCCCACAGGGAACCATGGAAGTGGTGACGGGGGCTCCGGACAATTTCGATGCGTTCACGTGTCTCAGAGGGCCCGGTGTCTCCCGGAGACATGGCTGCAAACACAGGGGACCCTCGAGTGTCTTCATTCTATGTCAGCTCTCTGTGGCAGCTGGCTCCCCATGAAGACCACCAAGGATGTGATATGTGCGTTACACACGCACACACGCACGCTTGCAGTGAAGACAGTAAACAGAAGTTGTGAAGCAGCGCCCTCGCCCCGGCTGACCCTGCGTGCCCCGCCCCAGGCCCAGACCTGGTGGGCTGCCTTCAGCCCAGGGAGCGGGGGGCCCAGCGTGGACCCAGTGCTGTGGACCCCGGAGCCCAGCAGAGCAGCCCTCGGAGCGCCAGGCCCTGATCTTGGGAATCTGATTCCATGGAAGAGCTGTTTTTATGTTTTCTAAAAATGTCTTTTAAATGGGGGAAAGATTGAAGACAGGAGAAGGGGGCGAAAGAGGATGAGATGATTGGATGGCATCACTGACTCAATGCACATGAGTTTGAGCAAGCTCCAGGAGACGGTGAAGGACCAGGAGGCCTGGCGTGCTGCAGTCCATGGGGTCGCAAAGAGTCGGACATGGCTGAGCTACTGAACATCAACAACAAAATGTTTTAAATGGAAGTATTTTAGGGAATTGCACCATGAGGCTTTATAGCGCAGGGCACAGTTTTAAAATGGACTAAACGAACAAGATTCTGCCTTGGTTGGGATGGAATGGGGGGTTGGAATGGGACAGGGGTTGGGGGGACAGAGTTCACAAAATCTGTGCCCGGGGTTGGTTCTACTCTAAGGAGAAGGTATTTCTTTTCTAACAACAAAAAAAGGGGGCAGGGATGCTGCTCTGCCAAAAACTATACATCCCACAGGACCCCCAGCATCAGCTGAGGACGCTCTCCATGTGTGCGTGCTGTGCCCCCCGGGAGCCCCGTCTGGAGCGATGGGCCTGAGGGGCAGCTTTGCTGGGCAGAAACAGCCCTGCTTCTCCAGTGAAAAGCTCTGACCAGGCAAAAGCCCCCAGAATCGCTCTGAAATAATTGGGAAGAGAATGACTTAGCTGGTCAAGTGTTTGATAAAAGGCATGATGTGAACGCAGTAAGCCACGAGGAGAGACCCTGGGACCTGCAGGACTGCAGGGATTTGCTCTGGCGACTTGGAAGGTGGACCCGTTTTGCACAAGGACACGCTTTTTTGGGCTCTTCTGAGGTCAAGGCCGCCCTTGAGTTCTCTGCACTCAAGGTGCAGAGAACACTGGCCATTCACAGCGAGCACAGACAGGAGGCCCACGGTCTCGGGAAGCCCAGCAGTCCTCTGTGTGGGGGACGCAGTGGGGCAGACTCTGGACCCTGGACAGCAGGCACCACGTGCAGCGTGTCCACACGCCCTCTGCTGACCGACCCACCGCAGCCTGACGCCCCACACAGAGGTGCCCGACAGCCATCGGCGGGTGGGAGGCTCTGAGAAGTCCCGCAGTCTAGAGCTCTGTAGCTTTTTTGTTCAAACGCTTCGTTTTCAAACGTCATAGAGAACTCTATTTTCCCTTCTGGAAAAGGCTGCATTTATGTATTTTTCAGGATGTATCTTCCTCCCAAAATATTGAAGCTCTGTTTTCTAATTAAACACCGTGCAGCCAGCATCACGCGCGCTCCATCCCCATGCCTGAGGGAGAGGGTCCCGGGCCGTCCCGGTCTCTGGGTTGAGGCACCGCTGTCTGTGGTGACAGGTGCTCCATCCTCGCGTCAAGTCCCGGGCGAAGCTGTGCTTGTCGTGCGTGGCCGAGGCCTTCACACCACAGGGTGGTCCCCACTGGGCGGAGGAAGGGGTGCAGCTTTAACCCCCAGAAGTCTTCCTGAGTCTTCCTCTCCCACAGTCTCCTCCAGGACTGAGTCGGGAAACCCGAGGTCGCCTCTGACGTGACTCAAGACTTTGTGGGAAGGGGCCCTACAGACCCCAAGGCCCTGCCCTCCGGGTGGTGCTGGTCGCCAGAGGTCTCTGCCCCTGACCTGACCAGCGAGCCTGACCGCCTCCTCCCACATGTTCTCAGGGTGCTTCTTCCCTTGTCAGCACCCGCTTATCAAGCTTAGACTCTAATTGCACTTATCTGTGCTGAAAATTGGCCATTATCACCACTTAAACGCCTCCTAATTGTAAGAAATACCTCCTTAGCAGACCAAGGGGCCTCCGCCATTGTTATCAGAGCTGGGCAGGCAGGCGGGGCTCAGGACCCCTCTGAATCCACCCCTCTCCCCATTCCTGCGGCTCTAGGGGTCAGCAAAGTGGTGACCGTGGATGTGAAGGGGAACTGGCCGCGCTGGCTGAAGGTGCGGGACCTCACCAAGGGAGTCACCTACTTCTTCCGTGTGCAGGCACGGACCATCGCCTACGGGCCCGAGCTGCAGGCCAACGTCACGGCCGGGCCGGCCGAGGGTGAGTACCAGCCCCGTTCGTCCTCTTCCGGGTCTGTCTGCACTCCAGCGAGCCGCTGTGGCCGCTCAGAGCTGGCTTCAGCTCAGGCCTCTTTTGGTCCCGTTGTCTTTTTTTTTTTAACTTTTGGCTGCACCCCATGCCGTGTGGGACCTTAGATCCTCGACCAGGGATCAGCCTAGGGCCCCCTGCAGTGGAAGCGCAGAGTTCTAACCGCCGGGCCCCCAGGGGAATCTCTTGACCCTGTCTTCAAAAGCGCGTATTAACGCAAGTGTCTCAACGTGAGCACATTCAGTGTAGACGAGCAAATTCCTAGGCATGTCAAGTTTGTATTTCTTTTCTGGGAAAATTATTAAGACAGAGTAAGTGCATTCAATTCAAGATACACAAGAAAATTTTGAAGTTTCCACACGTGAGGTTGAGCCAAGGTTTCCACTTCACAAACGACCTTGGCCTCTGTTTACGGAGGTGCTTATGGAGGCGAGGCCGGGGCAGCGGACCCAGGGGGCACCCCCACGCCTCACCTCTCTTGATCCTCCGAGGGACCCTGTGAGGCCTGCGTCGGCCCCACCCCACCCCCACTTTCTAGAGGAGGAACCTGAGACTGAGCGTGGTGGCCCTGCCTGGAGAGCCCCTGTGGGCGAGGCGTCCCCAAAGCCCCCTGCTCTGCTCTGTCCACAGGGTCCCCGGGCTCCCCTCGAGACGTCTCGGTCACCAAATCCACCTCTGAGCTGACCCTGCATTGGACAGAGGGCCGGGCCGGCAGGACGCCCACCACGGGCTACGTCATCGAGGCCAGACCCTCAGGTAGGGTGGGCACCACCCCAAAACCGTGTCCGTGCGTCTGTACAAGGGGGGACGTGTCCAAGCCGCAGGCCCGCCTGGCAGTATCTCCCTGATGACAAGGGGACCGAGGGAGTGATGCTGAAATGAGAGCCTCCCTCTCACTCCCTCACCCTCTGTTTTCATAACCATGACTGTGCTTATAACCTCACGGGCATCAGCCCCACGACAAGGTGGCCACGTGAGCCGGGTTTAGGGGAGGGTAACCATCACTCAGATACACATGCTGAGGACTTAGGGCCCCTCACACACGCTCTCGGCTCACCAGTGACACCCGCGAGTGGCTCAGAGACAGGCTGAGGGTCTTGGTGGACCGCGTTCTGCTCACCCCTCACTGTGAGCCTTCCTGCCAGGAACCCACGTCACCTGCTGAGAGCAAGGCTGAGATCCACCCGACCCCGTCCGCCCTGAGCGGGCTCTCCCCTTCCTTCTGTTCAGTTAATACCTTTTGTTGTTGTCGCTCAGTCGCTTAGTCATGTCTAACTCTTTGCGACCCCATGGACTGCAGCATACCAGGCCTCCCTGTCCATCACTAACTCCTGGAGTTTCCCTAAACTCATGTCCATTGAGTCAGTGATGCCATCCAACCATCTTATCCTCTGTCACTCCCTTCTTCTCCTGCCTTCAATCTTTCCCAGCATCAGGGTCTTTTCCAATGAGTTGGCTCTTTGCATCAGGTGGACAAATGTTGGAGCTTCAGCTTTTAGGAAGGACTTATTGGAAAATGAACTTCTGATGGGTTAAGTCTGGTGTTACGGCCAGGGGTGGGGGTGTCGCCCACACAGGGGCACTGCACGTTCAGTTGGCTGCACAGCTCAGCATGAACCTCTGAGGGTGAGCAGGCCTCGTGGGCCAGAGCCACACTCAGAGCACAAATCGCCAGGTCCCTCCTGCTAGATGGGGTCCAGCTCTGGGCGTGTTTCAGACTACAGTCTAAAGCAGCTATTAGACCAGGAGGAAGGGGCCCTGAAGCTTCAGACCCCACAGTGACATAGGCACCCCTCCTCCCCAGCAAACTGGTTCTGAGAGGTTCCTAATGAGAAGTGCCTTCTACAAACTTCTGAGGAGAAACCTGGTCCATAAACCAAGACGGTTTCTATGAAACGTGAATGATTCTTTGGCTCCCACACCCATGCTCAGCTCCCAGCCTGGGACCTGGCCAGTTTCTGATAAGCAGGGTGTTTGTCCTGTGCTGGAAGCAGAGGGCCCCAAATCTGTGGCAGGCCGGGCTCAGCCAGCACCGTGGCTAAAAGGCCCCTGGGGTCTGGGCCCAAACAAGGCTGTGGAGGCCATGCTGACCCAAAGGAAGCAAGCTGTTTGCCCCTCAAATCCAGGGGTTACCCTGCTCGCTCCCCAGGCCCCTGCAGTGTTCATGGATAGAATTCTGGAGCTCCAACCATTTAGATGGGAAAAAATATGTTTTTATCTTCACTAACCTCTAACTGAAAGCAGCACTTCCTTCACTGATAAACACACGGCAGCTTCCTTCGCTGCTGTAACCGAGCACCGAGCACAGGCGGCTTAAATAACAGAGACGTGCCGTCTGCCGGTTCCGGAGGCGGGAAGCCTCAGATCAAGGTGGTCGGCAGGGCTGGTTCCCGAGGCAGGCCGAGCCGGGGGTGGGGGGTTCGGTCCAGCGCCTCCCCCGGCTCCCGGTGCGTTGCCCACAGCCTCTGCGGTGCCTTGGCTTGTGGCAGAAGCATCACCCAGGCCCTGACCTTCCTCGTCACCTGGCCTCCTCCCTGTGTTCCCGCCTGCGTCCAAATGTCCTCTTTTTATTTCTCTTCTTCATTTACTGTTTTGGACGTGCTGGGTCTTCTTTGCTGTTTGTGAACTTTCTCCAGCCGCAGAGAGTGGGGCCCACTCTCTAGTCATGGTGCGCGACCTCTCGTCGCGGCCGCCTCTCTCGCTGCGGAGCACGCGCTCTCGGCAGGCGGCTTCTCGTTGCGGTGGCTTCGCTTGCTGCGGAGCACGCGCTCTCGGCCGGCAGGCTTCATCACTGCGGCCTCTCTCGCTGCGGAGCCCGCGCTCTCGGCCGGCGGGCTTCATCACTGCGGCCTCTCTCGCTGCGGAGCCCGCGCTCTCGGCAGGCGGGCTTCAGTAGTTGTGGCCCACGGCCTTAGTTGCTCCGTGGCAGGTGGGATCTTCTCAGAGCAGGAGTCGAACCCGTGTCCCCTGCACTGGCAGGTGGATTCTTAGCCACTGGATCACCACAGAAGTCCCTAATTTCCCCTTCTTAGAAGGGCCCCAGTCATATGGAACAGAGGCCCACCTTCATGACTGCATCTTAATTAATTGCAGAGACCCTATTTCCAAATAAGATCACGTTCTGAGAGCCTGAGGATCAGGCCTCGAGGGTGTGAATGACAAGGGGATGCAATTCAGTCCACGACAAGAGGTGAAAAGCCACCTAAGTCACTGCAGTAGCTGTGAGGCTGCCGGCAGCAGGAGTCACGGCCGCATGCGTGTCACGTGCCAGCCGTGGAGAGACTCCCCCGGATCCTTCACACTCATCCTTACGGTGGAATTACGTCGTCCGCAGACCCTGCTCTACCTCCTTATCCAAGGCGTTCGTGACGAAGCCAAGACTTCCGAGTTCCCTGGTGTGAGGGTGTCACGGAAATCCACGTTTCTCTACCACATCTTCCAAAGACCGCATGGCTCACCCAGGGCGCCGAGAAGACCCACGTACCCAGACCCTCCTCGCAGCCTGGAGACGGACATGGCTGTGCATCTCCGGGTGCCGCCAGGCACTTAGCATCACCAGTGTGACTCGTTTCCTTTTCCGTTGTATTTCACACATCTGAAACCACTCTGAGACGGGGGCCTTCAAAGTCAGCCAGCTGTCAGAGGGTCCACGGCACCGAGAAAAGATAAGGAAGCCGTGGTCTCGAGCAGGGGCCCCCAGGTCCTCAGCCTCCGTGATCTGATGCCTGCTGGTCTGAGGTGGAGCCGGTATAATCACAACAGAAACAAAGTGTGCAACAAACGCAACGCGCATGAACCATCCTGAAACCAACCCCCGCCCTGTCCATGGAAAATCTGTCCCTCCTCCAGCAGCTGACTGGACCAGGGCAGGCTGACCGGCTCACCGTCCAGCCTCTGAAAGTCGAGAAGGACGCCCCCCTGCTCTCCAGGATGGAGGCCCGCAGCTGCTTGGAGTCAGATGAAACGCGGTTACAGATTGTCAGTGTTTAAACTCTTGCCGGTACTGTGAGCTTTGGAGCTCAGCTGTCATCTGTTACAGGCCTCATTGCACAGAGAGTAAATGCGGCACCTCCTCGCTGCGGCCCCCCGAGCCCTCTGTAGGGCAGTGGAGTCTGAAGGGAGCTTGGTTGTGGTGTGTGGGTCCCTGGGACAGGGAGTTTTTTCTCAGAGGCTGCCCAGGGTCTGGGAAGACTGAGCCCATTTTGGGGAGGCCCCAGGGGCCCCAGGCTGCCTACCGTCCACCCACTTGTCTCATTTCCATCTTGCCTTGAAAGGCATGGAGCTCACCCACTTGGCTGGTCTGGGGAGGGCGGCCAGCAGGCCTGGACAACCCGGGCAGGTGGCCGTGCAGCCCTGTGTATCTGCATTTTAACCACAGCCAATTTTGCTGATGATTGGGCTGTGATCAAGACCATCCCCAAGAAAAAGAAATGCAAAAAGACAAAATGGTTGTCTGAGGAGGCCTTACAAATAGCTGAGAAGAGAAGTGAAAGGCAAAGGAGAAAAGGAAAGATATACCCATCTGAATGCAGAGTTCCAAAGAATAGCAAAGAGAGATAAAAAAGCCTTCCTCAGTGGTCAATGCAAAGAAATAGAGGAAAACAATAGAATGGGAAAAACTAGAGAGCTCTTTAAAAAAATTAGAGATACCAAGGGAACATTTCATGCGAAGATGGGCTCAATAAAGGACAGAAATGGTATGGACCTAACAGAAGCAGAAGGTATTAAGAAGAGGTGGCAAGAATACACAGAAGAACTATACAAAAAAGATCTTCATGACCCAGATAATCACGATGGTGTGATCACTCACCTAGAGTCAGACATCCTGGAGTGTGAAGTCAAGTGGCCTTAGGAATCATCACTACAAATAAAGTTAGTGGAGGTGATGGAATTCCAGTTAAGTTATTTCAAATCCTAAAAGATGATGCTGTGAAAGTGCTGCACTCAATATGCCAGCAAATTTGGAAAACTCAGCAGTGGCCACAGGACTGGAAAAGGTCAGTTTTCATTCCCATCCCAAAGAAAGGCAATGCCAAAGAATGCTCAAACTACTGCACAATTGCACTCATCTCACACGCTAGCAAAGTAATGCTCAAAATTCTCCAAGCCGGGCTTCAACAGTACGTGAACTGAGAACTTCCAGATGTTCAAGCTGGTTTAGAAAAGGCAGAGGAACCAGAGATCAAATTGCCAACATCTGTCGGATCATTGAAAAAGTGAGAGAGTTCCAGAAAAACATCTACTTCTGCTTTATTGACTATGCCAGAGCCTTTGACTGTGTGGATCACAACAAACTGTGGAAAATTCTGAAAGAGATGGGAATACCAGACCACCTGACCTGCCTCCTGAGAAATCTGTATGCAGGTCAGGAAGCAACAGTTAGAACTGGACGTGGAACAACCGACTGGTTCCAAGTCGGGAAAGGAGTACATCAAGGCTGTATATTATCACCCTGCTCATTTAACTTATATGCAGAGTACATCATGAGAAATGCTGGACTGGAAGAAGCACAAGCTGGAATCAAGATTGCCAGGAGAAATATCAATAACCTCAGATATGCAGATGACACCACCCTTATGGCAGAAATCAAAGAAGAACTAAAGAGTCTACTGATGAAAGTGAAAGAGGAGAGTGAAAAAGTTGGCTTAAAACTCAACATTCAGAAAACGAAGATCATGGCATCCGGTCCCATCACTTCATGGCAAATAGATCGGGAAACAATGGAAACAGGGACAGAGTTTATTTTCTTGGGCTCCAGAATCACTGCAGATGGTGATTGCAGCCATGTAATTAAAAGACACTTGCTCCTTGGAAGAAAAGCTATGACCAACCTAGACAGCATATTAAGAAGCAGAGACGTTACTTTGCCGACAAAGTCCACCTAGTCAAGGCTATGGTTTTTCCAGTAGTCACGTATGGATGTGAGAGTTGGACCATAAAGAAAGCTGAGCACTGAAGAATTGATGCTTTTGAACTGTGGTGTTAGAGAAGACTCTTGAGAGTCCCTTGGAGTGCAAGGAGATCCAACCAGTCCATCCTAAAGAAAATCAGTCCTGAATATTCGTTGGAAGGAATGATGCTGAAGCTGAAGTTCTAATACTTTGACCACCTGATGTGAAGAACCAACTCATTGGAAAAGACCCTGAGGCTGGGAAAGGTTGAAGGCAGGAAGCGAAGGGGACAACAGAGAATGAGATGGTTGTATGGTATCACCGACTCGATGGACATGAGTTTGAGCAAGCTCCAGGAATTGGTGATGGACAGGGAAGCCTGGCATGCCACAGTCCATGGGGTCGGAAAGAGTTGGACATGACTGAGCACTGAACTGAACTGAACCGAATTCTGTTGATGCTCTGACATGAACACCCCAAACTGAACAGCTACTAAGGAAATTCGCACGGGGCTAGAACACAGACTCCCTCCCAGTCCTGGAGAAGGGCGGTCAGCGAGCATGGACTCGGTCCCAGACCCCGCCGGACAGTTCTGCCGGAGGTTCACTTCTGGGGTTTTGAGAAGGTTTCCTCCAAGTCGGTGTTGCTAAGCTCTGGGGAAGGCAATGGGAACTGTGCAGTGGGCATATGCAGCTGATTTATTTACACAGATTATTCCGAGGCGTTTTACTGTGTAGATCAAGAAGCCTCATTTACATATTTACACAATAGGCGGGAATGGCACTGAAGGAGCTATAAATATATTTTCCTCTCCAAAGCAGCCGTGAAATATACATATTTAGGATGTACCGAATGCAAGGCAGACATTGTGTTGCTTTTTTCACAAATAATGGATTTAGCCCGGAGATGGGCGCAGATGAGACGGATTATGGTCCTTGGTCCCTGGGTGTGGGGGGGGGTGGTCCTCCCCAAAATATTTCAGTCCTCTTGGGAGCCTCCCAGACCCCTCCCCAGTCATTCTGTCCACTGCAGTCTTTGACTGCAGGACTTTTCAGCTGAACAAAGGAAAACATCAGTGTTTTGCTAAAGGTTTAAAAAAAAAAAAAAAATCCATGGAAGTTGCTGAGTCAGCACCCTCAGCAGGCATGCTGTGGCTACAGTTCCCACTGTGCCACTAGCCTGTGCTCACGCCTGTCTCCCTCACAGCCCCCCGTGACAGCCAGTCAGCCTCTGCGGACGTTTATTCCAGGGCAGAGCCCCCCCACCACAGGCCATCCTTTGCATTTCAACATTCATCTCGTGTGTCCTGCCTTAAACAAGGACCAGATAAAATACAGTTTTTTTAATCAGATGTATTTAGCCTCAAATTTAATCCCCACCATGTCAGTTAAATTTCCGACCCAGACCATTTATACAAAGAGAAATGGCAGCATTCAAGAAATAAACAGGCTTCCCCGGTGGCTCAGTAGTGAAAAATCCATGTGCCAGTGCGGGAGACCTGACCTGCATTGAGGATCCCCTGGAGAAGGAAATGGCAACCCACTCCAGTATTCTTGCCTGGGAAACCCCCTGGACGGTGGCGGCTGGTGGGCTATAGTCTATGGCGTCGCAAGAGAGTCAGACACGACTTAGCAACTAAACAAGAAGTCAACAGCTTCAGGCTCAGAACTGCAAGCCGGCGTCCCGGTTCATCGTGTGAGTTAGCAGCACCGGAAATCTCGGGCCGTGAATGAGTTTCATTCAGTGTGGAGACTGTGTAACTGTCCAGGAAATCAGACTTTTGTATTGGTGTCTGCCTGCGCTTCTGAGTGTTGGGGGACCGACGGAGCGCAGAGCCCGGGATGTGCCTGTGCTGGGCGGGGCTCTGGTCAGGAGGGAGGTCTTCCTGGTTCCTGGTGCTGAGGATGTCATCCCCGAGACATGGGCCTCCTGCCGCCGCCAGGCGAGGAGGGAGGTGCTGGCCCCGAAAGCAAAGAGTCGCCTTGTTCTGTTCCCTGGAAACAAGCTGGTCGGGGCGGCAGCCTATGTGGACAGAGGGTGCCTGCTTTCCTTGCGGCCATTCAGAATTAGCCATCTTCCTGTTTTAGGAAACAAACACTGCCATAGGGCGGCCCAGAGCTTCTGACAGAAGCCCAGGAGGTTCCGGCCGGCAGGGCCACACTGTGTGGGTGGACAGCTCTCCTCCCGAGTCAGCGCACATGGAGGCGTGTGACCAGAGTGGTTTATCCGGCAACATTCTGCAGCATTCATTTCTCAGCGGCTGCCCCACCTTCTTACTCGCTCTGGTGTTTTCCCAGCAGTGTCTCATTAACAGGAGTCCAGGAAGGTGCTGGGGTCCCCGAAGGGGGGCCAGGCCCAGCAGACACCGCAAACACCCCAACACAGGTGTCACGTGGCCCTGGCCTGAAGGTCAGCATCACCACCAGGGAGGTCAAAGGTCAGGTCCTCAGGCCTGAGGCGTCAGCCACCCAGGGATGTGGCTTTGGGAAACACGGCCACTGTTTCCCTCAGGCCGATCCGAGCTCCCCACGAGGGTCGGGACGGGAAGCTGGCGGGGGTCTCTGGGGCACATGGCAGGGTAGCCTCATCCAGGGTCTGAGAGCGGGCCAAGCACATCCCCAGAAACACACAAGGGCCCGCACACCCCTCAAGTGTTGATCGAGATGGACATTCAAGCCCAGGGATTATCCTGGTGCGTGGAAAATCAGTTGCACAAATCTCATCATGCTTAATAGTTCTGTAATGTTATTTCCCCCCCTAATTTGTAGACATACTTTTCTCCGTCATTGATCTATTGAGATATTTAATGACCAGTACAGATGAGGGAAACAGTTGGCAGTGGAGAGACAGAGTGGACGTTCCAGCGGCCGCCAGGGGTTTCTGCCGGCAGCGATCATGGCGTGAACATCAGTGTGGGTAAACAGCCCAGAGGGTTACAAGTGGAGCTGCAAATGCTGAGTATGCTGGTTTTGGAAAGGCAGAATTAAGCAGGACAGAAATACGAACTTTTTTCTATTAATTCAGAAGGAAATTGTCTTGGTATGACTCCCGCCTCCCAGCATTTTTCCATGTAAAGTAAATCATTTTGTGTTGAGATTCTGTTCAATGTTTTTAAAACATTTTTATGAAAAATACACATAATTCCTGGAGCTATGACAGAGCATTTAAAATAAAATGTGGCCTCTGGGTGACGGGAGAGGAAGGGGAAATCATTTTTTTTTTCTTCAAGTAGCAGGAAAGTATTACAGAAACTTTAGTGCCAAAGACACTCAGAGAACCCACTGCAGGAGTGCTCGAGCTGCTGAGGACAGTCTGGGAGTACCTTTCACGGTCTTGTTAGTCCCTTAATTACAGTGGGTTTAGGCACTATCCAGTGTATTAGGGTCTGTGTTTTTCCTTTAGTCTCTTTGACAGCATAAAACTATCTTCTAAGAGGGAAAACACCACACAATTCTTTCAATGTTTAAAGCCCTTGGAACAGTGACTTGCTCATAGTAAGCACTAAATAAATAGAGGTGGTTATTTTATTGAAAACCTGCTTGTGCCAGGCCCTGTGAAAAGCTATGGGGGTACAGAGATGGGTGGATGGATGGGTGGGTGGGTGGATGGATGGGTGGATGGAAAGATAAACAGATGGATGGGTAGATGGAAGAGTGAATGGGTGGAAGAAAGGAAAGATGGATGGAGAGAAGGAGGAAGAGGAGAAAAGAAGGAATGAAGTAAGAAGGGAGAGGTAAGAAAGGGGGAGTGAATCATGTCAACTGATACCTGTTGAACTCTTGAAACATTCGCGAGCCCATCGGTACAGACAGACAGGTAAACGTAGAGAAGTGTCCTGGAGGCCCAGAGGCGGACGCTGCCGTCTCTTCCTAGAGTGCAGGAGTGGGTCAGGGCTGGCCTCCAGGAGGTGAATCTGAAAGGGTGAGATGACCTTGTTGGTTTTCCTCCACCCCCACCTGTAGATTTATCAGGAGCTCGTTGAGAACAGAAGTCTCATCTGGCTCCCTGTTGGCTGGAACGGGGCCTGAGCAGAGCTCTGAAGTGATTGTGGATGGAGCCGGTGGGGGGAGGGCGTGGAGCGGGAGCAGGGCCTCCCGAGGCCTCCAGGCGAGGGAGCAGGGCCTGCAGGGAAAGCGCAGCCTTCACACCAGAAATCGACCACAGAGAACAATCGAATGTGCAAACCCTAATGGTCTCAGAAGGAAGAGGAAGCTTAAGCGATGACTTGCCATTTGGACGTTGTTAATGGTAATGGGTGTCTTGGTGAGCATTTAGAAATAAATAGTCATCGCACTCCCCCTCTGTACCGAGGTCTGTGCCTTTCAAGTCTCGCCCGCATCCATTCCTTTGTTAACCCGTGACTACAGTGCTTAACTGGTGCACACTGTAAGCCCTGTGCAAACACAGACTCACACACGGGTGATCTGCTGTTGACCGTGGGCTGATCCTCGAGCCGCTGCTGTTCCGAGGCGTGTGACGAGGCTGCTTCCCAGAGAGGCGTCCTCCCTGTGAAGCATGCACGTTCAAATGCGCTGTTCCTCTCCAGATCGCCTGCTCTTTGTAAAAGATCACCCACCTGCTCCTATAACAGAATTTATAATTCACGGAGGATCAGTGCTTCAAACGAACAGTGTGGGCCCGGAGCCCACTTTTTACCCAACGAGCTCCATAGAGACTGGATTTCACAAACACTCAGTGGATGTACCACTTACTGAGCCCTTCATCAGTGCTGACCCGTTCAGTGCCCGAGGCACGCCTGTGACGTAGATGTTGCCCGCGTTCTCTGGTGAGGCACAGAGAGGTTAAACCCTCTCCCTAAGGTCACACAGCTCACGCGTGGTGAGGCAGCTTCGCGCCAAGGCTGTCTAGCTGCTTCCTTTCTCTCTGCGTCTGATTTTCTGGCTTCAGTTTCAGTTTTGTTAACGTTTTCCTGTATGTTAGGGTTTAAAGAAATTCAGTACCTATTTTTATTTGGTAAAACGCGTGATGTATGTTTGCCGCCTTAGCCTTCTGTGCGTGTGCGGCTCAGCGGCATTAAGTATGTCCATGCGGCTGTGCACCATCGTCCCTAGCTTGTTCATCTTCCCGGACTGAGGCTCTGTCCTCATTAAGTCACATCTCAGCCCCTGGCACCCACCCCTCTCCCTTCTGTCCCCGTGGATTCGCTCGGGGAACCTCCTAGACTGGACCCGTCCAGCGTCTGTGTGTGTGTGACGCGGTGTCACACCCTCGAGCTTCATCCATGCTGTGTCAGCAGGCGCGAGAATGTCTCCCTTTCTGAGGCTGGATCGCACTTCTCCGTGTGGCTGGATGGACCATCTTATTTATCCATCCCTCCGTCGATGGGCACAGGTTGCTTTCATCACCTCTCGGCTCCTGTGAATAATGCTCTGTGAACGTGGGCGTTTAAGTTCAAAATTCAGTTGTCGTTCAGTCGCTCAGTCGTGTCTGACTCTGCGACCCCATGGACTGCAAAGAGTCAGAATCCAGTACATCTTTTAAAATCTATGCTTGTGTCTAGTAGCTCCCGGAAAGAGACTAAAAACAACTGGTCTTAGGGCAGGTTTGGCGCTGAAGCCCCTCCAAAGGATGCTCGAACTCAAGGAAGGCGCTTCAGGGGTTTGGCTCAGGAGATGAAGCCAGGTCCCCAGGTGAGGGGCCGAGGCCCGTGTGGGGTTGGCCCAGAGCCCCTGCCTGCCTCTCCGTACCAGCTGCCCCTCGGTGCCATCGCCCCGTGAGAGAACATGACCCGCTATCGATTATCGAAAGCCGCACCAGGCACACCACAGGGACCACCCAGACAGTGTAGACAGCGTCACAGCGTCACCCCAGACCTGGGAGCTGGCTGGTGCACGAGGCTGTGGTTCAGCATCTTCTCTTTGACCCACCTGCTGGACTGTCATTTCCAGTAATAAGGCAGTGGGGCTGAGAACTCAGTGGAGGCTGGTGTGCGTGGGGGCCTCTGGGCCCTTGGGGGCAGGGGCGCGTGTCCTCAGTGAGTCGGGATAGAGGGAACTTGGGGCTTAGGGACACGCAGTGGGCAGGGACAGCAGGACGTCCCAGAAAAAGCCAGCGCCCTGCACCAAGAGGAGACGGTAGAGCCAGAGGCCAGGAGGACGTAGGGAAGATGCTTCCACCCATCTGGCAGCCTCGGCGGCGTCCGTTCAGGAGAGCAAGGCCCCAGCCTGGGGAGGGAGCAGGGAGCTGAGGGCAAGGCGGGCAGCGTCCACCCACTGGGCCTCCGTGCGGGAGACGGGCACCCTGAACTCTGTTCTTGCTGCCCCGCAGACGAAGGCCTGTGGGACATGTTTGCCAAGGACATTCCGCGGGGCGCCACGGCCTACACCGTCAGCCTGGACCAGCTCAGGCAAGGAGTGACCTACGAGTTCCGGGTGGTGGCCGTGAACCAGGCGGGCTACGGGGAGCCCAGCAGCCCCTCCGCTGCCGTGTCAGGTAGGAGCCCCGCCTGGGGACCCCGGGGGGTGGGCGGGCGGCATGGGCCCAGAGCACAGCCATCCCTGGAGGAGATGTCCTGGCCTCACTGAGCTCCTCTCGCCCTCTGTCAGAGCTAGGGCCTCAGCTTGAGCTGGGCAGGGTCTCCCCAGGGGAGAAGACGTCCCCTGCACAGTGCAGCCCGAGACCCTCTGTTAGCGGATGCATCCTTACTGTTGAGCCGAAAGTTGAAAAGCAAGATTGCACCAACCTGCCCGTCCCCAGCCGCCATCGGGGACAGTGCGAGCCCTGGACACGTGGTTGTGTCAGCCCAGGCGTCCTTGAGGGATGTCAGCCCAGGCGTCCTTGAGGGATGCCAGCCGAGGGGCCCGGTGCCCCCGGTGCCTGAGATTGGAGGCCAAGGGCTGCCGGCTCCAGTGTCAGCCCCGGCTCAGCCATGGGGGTAGCACAGACATGGAGGGGGCGGCCAGGCTCCTTTACCTGGAGCTCAAGTGTCGGTGCCGACAGACCCCGTCCTCACCAGTGACGTGACGAGGGGTGTGACCGCCGGGAGGAAGTGACGGCCCTGGGCCTGGGTCTTGAAGGGTGCAGGGGGATGGCCGCAGGGAAGGGAGAGCCTGCATGAGGCTGGGGGGAGCAGTGGGGGGACCAGCTGTGGGGCAGGCTGGTTACGCGGCCTGGACCCGCTCCTGGGGCCCCGGACGCAGGTGAGGAGTGGGCCTCCACCCCAGCTGCACCTTAGGGGCCACCCTCGGGAACAGTTAGAAAACAGTCGTTCAGGGCCCCACCCCGGACAGCAGTTGCGTCACGGGGGTCACGGGTCTGGGCCTGATGATTTTCTGGCTCCAAGGTGGTCCTTCCACGCCGCCGAGATTGCAAGCCGGGCTCTAGATGTGGGGGTGGCTGCAGGCCGACCCCCTGGAGCCGACTTGAGAAGGGAGCTGGCTGCAGAGACGTTTGGAGGTCGCAAGCCGATTCTGGGCCAGAAACCACGAGCCTTCCTTCCAATCAAGACAAATATGTTCCCCATCCCCGTAGTCACATCTGTTTAAGCTGCTGACTGCGCTTGTTTAAATTGGAAACATCCTTCATCCTTTCCTTGAGTGGGCCTGGAGGGAGGGGAGCGTCCATGGGTACCCGGGCCCCGTGCCTCCTGGTCTGGGAGCACCGTGGATTTCAGGGGCGCTTGGTGAGAGGGACAGCCTGGGCACCACTCACTTGTTTAATGAAAAATAGGCAGAAAGGCCAAATCTACCTCTTCTACTTCGTCTTTATGAAGAAACTTGTAAACACACCCCAAAGTAGAGAGAATGGAATAAGGAAGCCCATCACTCCATCCAGCAATTCAGGGTTTGCCTCCCTTGACCACATATAAAAAATTACAAAAAGCAGTTCCAAATGCACAGGGCTTGCAATCGCGCACATGCAGAGGGGGCGGCAGAGGCTGGTTCCTACGTAAGAACACGGCTCCTGGTCCTCGGGGCTGTGGGCACCGTGGTTCACACATCCCTCTGAAATCCAGCTCATGTGTGTCGGATCTAAAGCGCTTCCGCCTGCCAAGGCTTCCTCCCTGGACTGTCACAGTAGCCAGAGAGGACTTCCGCTTGCTGGCAGGGCGCACACGCTTCACGTCCATCCGCTGAGACCCTTCCGGTGGGTTTCTGCTTCTGGGCGGCAGACCTTGGGGCTTCCGTCCTGTCCCGCACATCCAATGCCCCCAACAGGGAAGCAAGTGGAAGGCACGAGGGGACCCCAGGGCCATCCGGCACCTGGCAAAGAGCGACTCCCATCTCTCTCTCCTTAGTAAACAGAATAAAACATGAGGAAGAAGACAATCCTCCTTCAAAGTGACTCTCAGTTTTGCTGGGGGCACAAAATGCACAGAACGCAGCCCCAGCTTCCGTGGGCGGGGAGCCCTGGTGCGGCGGCGGAGGCCGACAGGTAGCAGACAGGCCCCCCAGCCGCAGCGTGAGCCCCAGCTTCCGTGGGCGGGGAGCCCTGGTGCGGCGGCGGAGGCCGACAGGCAGCAGACAGGCCCCCCAGCCGCAGCGTGAGCCCCAGCTTCCGTGGGCGGGGAGCCCTGGTGCGGCGGCGGAGGCCGACAGGCAGCAGACAGGCCCCCCAGCCGCAGCGTGAGCCCCAGCTTCCGTGGGCGGGGAGCCCTGGTGCGGCGGCGGAGGCCGACAGGTAGCAGACAGGCCCCCCAGCCGCAGCGTAAGCCCCAGCTTCCGTGGGCGGGGAGCCCTGGTGCGGCGGCGGAGGCCGACAGGTAGCAGACAGGCCCCCCAGCCGCAGCGTAAGCCCCAGCTTCCGTGGGCGGGAAGCCCTGGTGCGGCGGCGGAGGCCAACAGGTAGCAGACAGGCCCCCCAGCCGCAGCGTGTGAGCAGAGGTTCCTGGGAGGGTGTGGGCGCGTCCAGCTCTCGGCCCAGAGGGGTCGGTCGTGAGGCTCACAGGCTTAGACTGAGGGCACCCAGGCCCGTGGGCGCAGCACTTGCAGGAGGGGCCAACTTTCCACCCGAGAACTCCCTGCGATGTCAAGGATTCAGCGGGGGTTCTGCTGGCAGGCGGAGGTGGTGAGACCAGGTGGTGGCAGCAGGAACAGGGGCGGCCAGGGGGTTTGCGGGTGTCTCGGGAGAAAGCCCCCATACTGGGAGAGACGAGCAAGGCCGGGCACTTCTGTCCCTCCCTCCCTGTAACCCAGACAACAGATAAAACTGGGAGAATGTAAGTTTGCTGGCCAAGGCCTGGGGTGGGGGCAGCAGGGGCGAGGGGACCCCAGGCCCGAGAGACAGTGGACCCAGAGCTTCTTCTCCGGGAAACCAGTGGATCCGCCCAGGACAACCCAGACCAGGCAGGGGTCCCCCCACCCCGGTCACGGCGGGGACAGATTTTCTGTCCATGTAACCGTGCGCCTGTCGCCCTGCAGCTCAGGTGGAGACGCCCTTCTACGAGCAGTGGTGGTTCCTCCTGGTGATGGCGCTCTCCAGTCTGCTGGTCATCCTGCTGGTGGTGTTCTCGCTGCTGCTGCACGGCCAGAGCAAGAAGTACCGCAACTGCGGCACAGGTGGGGACGCCCCCGCCTCCCCCGGGGACCTGGGGCCGAGACGTCGGGCTTGTCCCTCCTGGGTCTGGGGTGCCCACACCACGCTGCATTTCAGTCCCTAAGACAGGCACACGTCCCTCTGGAGGCAGGAAACCGGGGCTCTGGGCACCGGCGTCTGGCCGGCTCTGCCCTCACGCAGGCCACGTGTCCCTTATCCTTCAGCCCCTGAGAATCTGTTCCCATTTCTGCAGCTGCTCAAATGCAGGAGTGGTTTTTAGTATGATTAAAATGTGGAAAGTGGAAGAAGGAAATGGCAACCCACTCCAGTATTCTTGCCGGGAGAATCCCATGGTCTGAGGAGCCTGGTGGGCTACAGTCCATGGGGTCACAAAGAGTCTGACACGACTGAGCGACTGAGCACTCACTGATTGCTGTTTTTATATCATATCTCTTTCCACCCAGAGATTTAAAGGTGTGCTAACTTTAACTGGTAAATTTAAACACATGGATGCAATATGTAAATACTGCTAGGACCTTCAAAAAAAAAAAAGTGGAAAGTGTTCAAGAGATGAGAAATGGCCCCTTCAGTATCACAAGAACAGCCATCGGGGTGCGGCTCAGTTGCCTCGGTGCCACTCAGGATGGTTAGTCGGGTCTGTGGTCCAGCCCTTCTCACGATGGGGCGAGTGCTGCCTGGGCCCGCACCCCAGCTCTGAGCCTTCTGCAGCCTGGGCCCCGTTTTCCCAGCACGGCTGGGCCTGGCGTGGAGCAAGTGCTCAGTGAGTGTCCACAGCCGAGAGAGTCCCCATCACTAGAAAAATGGACAAATGAACGTGGGCAGAGCCGGCCATGGAAGGGCACAGACAGCGTGGCTTGCTTTACAGGAAGGTCAGGAGCAGCCTAATGAATGGATGTTTCTAGAAGGCAGGATGGTGGGTGTTCTTAGTGCAGAAGTATAAACAGGGAGGGAACCTTCCAGGGTGCTGGAAACGGTCCTCTGTGAAAGGGGCCCTGAGATGCCCCGACCGCAGCCCCCAGCACTGTAGTCCCTGCACCAAGAGGGTTAATAAAACCAGGAGGCCCTAAAGTGCCTGCCATTTGCTTCTGTAACGTTGAGCCATTCATTCCTCCAGGAAAGGATTTATTTTTTTCTGTGTAAATTCACTTCTAACAAGTGTTCGTAAATCAGATTTGATTCCTGCGGGATTTACAGTGTATGAATGGCATGTCATTTTCCCGAGTTAATGCTATTACAGAATCCCACGTCTGGTGCAGAGAAAGTCGCCCTGCCTTCCCTCCTCTCCCTCTCCATCTGGGAAGCAGACCGCAGAGTCCAATCTGACCTGCAGCTTCCAATCCTCAGCCTCACCCTGGAGCGTTCACTTAACATCATCATTAATGCCCAGAAAAAAAGAAAAAAAAAAAAAAAAAGTTGTCCACCAGAATGTCTCCCTGCCCGCCCAGGAGACACGCAGAGCCCAAACCACTGTGCTGCAGCCTCGTTCCACCCCTCCCGGACGACACGCTCTCTTGTACAAGATCAGACTTCCTCTCTGAGTATAATATTCACCTGCTTGCCTCCCATCAACCCCAACCCCGACGCGCAGGCGACTTCCTCTTTCATCTGCTGCTGTCTGCGTGCTGCTGGCTTTCCCCGTTGCACACAAGCAGAACACCGAGGCGAGCGGAGGGCTGTGGGGTCCCCGGCAGACAGGATCCTTGGGATAGGAAATGCTGGTGAATTCAACAAAACATGCGTGAAGCCCCTGGTGTGTGCTCGGGCAGTGTCCCGGGGGCTGGGACCTCACCAAGAACAAGGTTGTGTGAGCATCCCTGGGTCTGTGCCTCCGAGAGCTCACAGCCTAGCAGGGGAGGCAGACAGGACCGCACGAAGCCAGCCAGCCCCTCTCAGGACAAAACGGAGAGGTGGTGACGGGCACCGCATGGAGAAACGACACAGGGAGGAGACCTCAGGGCTCCGGAACGTCCTCTCCGGTCTCACCACCCTTGAGCTGTGATCTGAAGGAGGGGGTGGGGGGAAGGGGCTCCCTGGGCAGGGGCAGGGGGAGATGGGAAGGGCAGGGGAGGCCAGCCTGGGCAGGGGGACAGCGGTGAGGACCAACTCTCATGCCGAGCAAGGCAGGGGCCGCCGGGAGCTCTGCAGTCCCCCTGGTTACTTACGGCTTTGCTTGGCTAGCAGATTGTAGAATCTGCTTTGATATGTACTGATGGACTCATTTTTTAGTGATTTTTAGTTACAGACATTCACAGACATGTGTGACCATCACCACAGTTGGTTCTGGAGCATGTTCATCACTGCAGGAAAAAGACCCTGCACGCTCGAGCCCTCCCCCTTATATGTTTACCCTCCACTTACTTCCTTGTTCTGACTGGGCCTTTATTGTGAAATTTATTGAATATCCTCAATGGTGTAAAAGGTTCATGCACTCTGACTATTCTTTAATAAGTCACTGATAAAAAAACAACAACAACTTGATTTTGGCATCAAGGAAAAGAAACACCAAAATGCTAATATCGTTTTGCTCCACGGTTGACGTGTAGCCGTACACCCCAGCCTGACTCCGCCTGCCCTGGGCGCTGACTCGGGTCGCCAGGCCTGGGGCTCGTCCAGCAGGCGGTCCGGAGCACCCTGGGCAGCCTGCCCTGCTCCACGAGGCTCGGGGCTGGACCCCTGACGTCCATTTCCTGACGCGCATCTGCGCCGCCTCCGCCCATATGTAGGTAAGAGCATCTCCAACACGGAGGAGTCCGTGACCCTGGACAACGGAGGGTTTGCCGCCTTGGAGCTAAACAGCCGCCACCTCAACGTCAAGAACACCTTCTCCAAGAAGAATGGGACCAGGTAGGGATGCAGCACCCACCCCAGGGCCCACGCCGGCCAGGCCCACGCCCACGAGTCCCCCCGAATCCCAGGGCAGGAGGGCGGGTGCTAGCAATGGTTTAAGGACGTTTCTAGAGATAAAGAGGCAGGTCTCAGGTGTAGGGACCTGGTCTTGGGGGACCTCCGGCCCCTCCGGGCGTCACTGGAAGCTGTCGGCGGCCTGGGAACTGCTTGCGTGGCACCGAAACGGTGCCAGAGGCTGTGCATGGCTTTCCTCTCGACGCAGCCGCGATGAGGCCAGGGGGCGGGCCAGGAGGCGGGGCTGACTGGTGTGCCGTCCCCCAGGTCCCCGCCCCGGCCGAGCCCCGGCGGGCTGCACTACTCCGACGAAGACCTCTGCAACAAGTACAACGGCGCCGCGCTGACCGAGAGCGGGGCCCTCCAGGAGAAGCCGGGCGACGCCACGGAGTCCGAGGTGGGTGCCCGCGCCCTGCTGCGGGCTGCGGCCCCTCCCGTCGCCCCGGGGCCCTGCCCTGGTCTCAGCCGCGTCTCCACACACACACAGGCTCGGAGCAGGCAGAGCCGGGACAGAGGGCGCCCCTTCCCGGACGGGGAGGGTCCATGCTCGTCTCTGGTGCGCGAGGCCACCTCCCCGATCAGTCCCTGGTCCAGAGTGGACTTTGGGTTCGCAAACCTCCTTGCTTAGCTCTGCGCTCAGAAAGAGACCTGGCCGACCTGAAGGTCACCAGGGAACGTGGTGGCCTCTGGACCCCCGAGGGGTAACGGGGGCCCGAACCCACCCTACTGGTAGAACCTGGACCCCCGCCCACGCCAGACAGGGGCTTCCCCTCCCGCCAGCCTCCTGTGCGCCAGCGCGGGCTTTGGTCACAGCACCGCTGGGTCAGTTACCGGGGTCACCGGAGCAGGGCGGGAGCCCCGGGACCAGGGATACCCCGCCCCCGAGGGGTATCAGCCTCCAGCCGTGACCCCCAGGACCCCGCCCCACACATCTTGGTGCCTGGGCACTGACTGCTGGGCTGGGCCCGTCCTGGGCAAGGTCTCTGTGTTGGGAGGGGACATTCCCTGGAGGGAGCCGTGGGGGCGCCGTGAGGACCCCCACTTCCACGGGGAAGCCCCTTCCCCACGAGCCCATCTCACAGGAGCGAACCAGCGGACGCAGTTAGGGAGCTTGGCGCCCAGTCCTGACCGCGGGGTTTCAGAGACGCCGCGACAGGGACGAATTCACCAAGCTGTTTGCCAGACACGCAGGCCCACCCCACCGCTTGGCATTCACACTCTAAATCAATATTTAATCTAAAATAAGTCTCACCTTCATTTTGACCTGAGTTTAGGACTGATTGCACCCTCAGGCTCAATTAAACGGCTTCTTTCAAACTGTGGTTTGTGTAGGAGCCCACACGGGCCAGCCCCCAGGCAGGGGGCCCAGTGGCCGGGCCGCTCGGCCTCCATGCTCCGTGGACGCGGGCGCTGGCTGCCCGTCTGCGCCGCAGCCGTGGGCTCCTGGAAGCGGCAAGCCACCCTGCCGGCGTGCAGGAGGAGCGCTGTGTCCGCGCGAGGGGCTGTCTGTGGAGGGAAAAGCGAGAACGCTGAGCCCAGCTTCCTGACGAGGAGGCCGCGGCCTTTTCCAGCCACTGGTCCCAAAGACGGCGCGTCGGGAAGGGGTGGGCTGCCGTCCAGCGCTCCCCGGGTCAGCGGTCAGAGGCGGCGCCCGCCCCCACCTTCCTGGGCTCGAAGAGCATCGTGGACGATGCTCACAGCGACCCTGTGCTGCCTCGCGGGCTTTCCAGCTCCACTTGGGCTAAGTGCTGAGTGCTTCCTCAGCCAGGCCTGGAGGCAGGCGGTTCTCGTCCGTGTCCCCAGGACACCCCTAAGGCCGAGGCCACCCCACACATGCACCCTCACCCTCATCTTGCAGGGCCCACTGGCCCCCGCCCTTCCCCTCTTCTCCCACCCAACACCCGGGCCACAGAGGCCATTCCCAGCATTGCCAGGACTGGGAATTCATGGATTCTGACTATTTGTTCATAAAAGCATGCTCAAAATGGGTTAAACGCGGGCCAGTCTGTCTGTCCTGTCACACACGGGGGCGTTTTGCGAGTCAGATCCAGCTGATTCGCATGGAGGACCATTAGATGCCTGTGGGCGCTAGGCCTATACATGCATGTATGCATACACGTGTGCACTCATGCACACACAGACACGGGGAAGGAGGCAGCAAGAAGGGAAGAAGGGAGCGGGTGAGGGTAGGAGGCGAGAGGGATGGGAAATGCACTCTAAATCCTGCAAGGAGGCCGTTCGGATCCTCACGTAACAGGTGGGAGAGCTGAGGCTTGCCGGGGTTTTGAGTGTCTTCCCCAGACACGCACTCCTGGGTGGACCTGGATGCAGACCCAGGCGGCGGGCTCCCTTCCGTCCCTCCCACCAGGCCAGCCGAGTTCTCCTAGCCCGGGACGCATGGCTGAGTGAGGGCGGGCCGTGGCATGCCCTGTGCCTGGAGGAAGAGGCTCCTTCCCGGATTCCCACAGATGCTTTGCGGGTCCTAACACTTTCTGGTTCTAGAAAGTTGATCAAAAGTGCGGACGCCGTCTCTACCAAGGCATGTCACCTTGAACCTGGGGTTCCAGGCCCCCCAAAGCCTGTGGTGGGCGGGCACCTCCTGTGAAGGCTCCGGGAGTCCAGGCTAAGAACTCACGTTCCTGGGCTCCCCGTCTGCTCCTGAGTTCTCGGGTAGATGCAGTGAGGCCCGTCTTTCCCCCCCAGAATTCTGTGCTCTGTCGTCTTCCTGGGGCCCAGCTTTGAACCTTACAACCTGGGAGAGTTGTAGGCAGATTCATGGGGTCTTGGAAGTGCCAGCTCCGATGGGAGCCTTTCTTTTGAACTAGTCTGGTCTCTTAACCAGACTGAGATGTCATTCACACACTGCACAGTTCACGTCTTCACCACATAGGCTATTTAGGTGTGTGTTTTTAGTTTCCTCACATTTATGAGCTTCCCAAATTTTCTGCTGTTAATGGTTTTTAATTTTATCCCGCTGTGGTCAAAGAACATACTTTGTATATCTCCAGCCCTCTTATATTTATTGAGTCTTGTCTTGCGGGCAGCATCTGGCCTGTGCTGTAAGAACCCCCTTGAAAAGGCCGTGTTGCTCTGCTGTTGCTGTGTGGAGAGTTCCGTGTGTGTCTGCCACGTCCAGTTGATTTATCGTGCCGTTCACGCCTTCCACACTCTCGATCTTTCCGCCATCTGTTAACGTACCGAGGTCTCCAACAGTTACTGTCAACATTCTCTATGTCTCTCTCCGTTTCCGGCAGCTTTAATTTCCTGTACCTGGGGGCTCTGTTTGCAGATGCGTGTCTGTCTATAACTGTGGTGTCTTCATGGTGGACAGACTCTTTTTCAGTATAGTATGTCCCTCTTGGTCTCCAGTCACAGTTTTTGTCTGTTTGGCCTGACATCAGCACAGTCGCTCCGGCTCTCTTTTGGTTCCGGTGCACACAGCATATCATTTCCATCACTTCACTCTCAACTTGTTTGAAGCCTTGGATCTGAAATGTGTCTCTTGTTGACAGCATACAGTTGGATCATGCCGTCTCATTCATCCTGCAGTGCCTCCTGCTCACCAGGTTGTTTGATCCATTCACAGTTAGTGTGGTTGCTGCTGACTCCAGAGTTACGCCTGCCGCTTGCTGCTTGCCGTCCATCAGCCTCGTATCTCTGCTTCTGTGTTTTTCCTTCACTGTCATTTTGCTGCTGTTGTTAAGCGCCTACTTTCTAGTGTATATCCGGGGGATATTTTCATTCCCTTGTTTTGCTTTTACTATATTTTTTCAGTTGCTTTTTATAGTGATTGCCCTCGTATTAGTATGTGCTTTTATTCTAAATCTCAGTGACATATAGAAACTTTATTCTTGTATAGATCTATTCTCTCCTCCCCATTTGTGCTTATTATTATACGCATCCATATTCGTGACAGACCCAAGGATGCATCTTTCTACCTGTACAGAATTCTGTACCTTTTAAAGAAGTTGAGAGGAGAAAGGTGAGCAAGTATTGGAGCTTATCACGTTAACCCTTCTGTTTGCGATTTTTGGTTCTCATTTCTCCCCACCTTTGTGTTCCACTATAATTGTTACATTTCTCTATATCATGGACCCAACAATATAATTATTACCTAATGCTTTAGGAAATTGCTTTTTAAATCAGATAAGAGAAGAAAGGAGACTAGGTCCTTACACTGCCTTTTATAATTCCCTATGTGATGATCTTGTTGCTGCTTTTGTGTGTGTGTGGATTTGATTTGCTCTCTGGTGTCACTGGCCTTCAATCTGACCATCTTCCATTAGTATTTCTTATAAGGCAGGTCTGCTAGCAATTAATTCTTCTGTTTTCATCTCAGAATGTCCTATTTCATCTTCATTTATGAAAACAGTTTTGCCAAATAAAAGATTCGTGACTGACAGTCTTCTTTCAACACCTGCCCATTGCCTCCTGTCCTCCATTTTTTCTGACCAGAAGTCAGCTGTTAGCGTAATTTGAATTCCCTTGGGCTGGATGAGTCATTTTTCTCCCTTCGATTTCAAGAGTTTCTTTTGCCTTTGTCTTTCAGAATTTTAGCTGTAACTGTGACGTGTCTCGGTGTGGCTCTTGTTCCGTTTATCTTGTGGTATATTGAGCTTGTTAAGTATGCAGTTGTTTTTTTTGTTTGCTTGATTTTTTTTTTTACCAGATTTGGGAAGTTCTAAGTCATGTGACTCTCAACCGTCTTTCTGCTGCTTTCCCTCTCTTCTCACCCCGTGTTCTCGTTGCGCACAGGCTGCTGCGCTCAGCTTTGTCACGCTTATCAGGTGTTCCGGTCTGTGTTTATTTTTTTTTCATTCTTTTCTCTCTGTTTTTCAAGTTGCATGACCCACCCCAATATTCTTGCCTGAAAAATCCCACGGACAGAGGAGCCTGATGGGCTACAGTCCACAGGGTCACTTGGACTAGAGCCAGGCGTGACTGAGTGACTGACCACGGCGAGCAGCCTCTCAGTCTGTCTCCAAGTGCGCTGAGTCCTTCCTCTGTCAGCTCAGATCTACTGTTGAGGCCCCCCGGTGAATTTTGCATTTGGTTATGGTATTTTTCAACTCCGGAGCTTCTCATTCGGTCCTTTTAAGTCATTTCTATCTCTTTATTGATATTCTCCACTTGGTGTGATAGTGTCAGCATACTTTAATTCTTTAAACATGGTTTCCTTCAGTTCTTTGAACATATTATAATAGCTACTTTTAAATTCTTTGCCTGCCAATATCTGAGGCTCCCTGCTTTTTTTCCCCTGTGTATGTATCACACTTGGCTGTTTTTTGAAAACAAGAACATACTTTAAATAGCATCTTGTATTCACTCTGAATACCCATATTCAGCCCCCTCTGTCTGTTGTCATTGTTGTTGGCTTATTTGTTCAGTGACTCGTCTGGACTAGTTAGGGAAGCCACGTCCTCAGCAACGTGTCCGCTCTGACATCACCCCTCCGAGGTGTGGCCTTGGGCAGGCATGTGGTTTCCATGACAACCAGGGACGACTGAGATCTCCACTAGGCATCCCCTTGTCTCTTGTTCTGACCTCCCCACTAAGGTTTGGGAAGGCCCACACAGCTGGTATCACACCCAGCTGTTAACCTCCTCTCCCTGGCAGCTCTCTTATTTTCGACAAGGCTCCAGGGTATAAATTACTCCACAGTTGGATCCAATCACAGCCCAGGCAGCAGCAGGACGTTGTTAATCTCTGAATTCTTCTCTAAGCCCAAGAGGGCTCCCGTCAGCTGTCTCTTTGCCTGGTCCTCCCGTTAAACCTCTGGCGCATTTATTGCTCCACTTGCTGCTATCAAGGACTTAGCTCTTCATTTCTCGCCCCTGAGGCCTCCACAGTTTCCAGCAATGCCCTGAGGCATGAAAAGTGAAAGTGTTAAGTCACTCAGTCATGTCCATGTTCAGCTCCTCTGTCCATGGGATTCTCCAGGCAAGAATACTGGAGTGGGTAGCCATGCCCTTCTCCAGGGGACCTTCCTGACCCAGGTACTGAACCTGGGTCTCCTGCCCTGCAGGCAGATTCTTTACCATCCGAGCCAGCAGGGACACCTGCCCTGAGGCATGCCATGGTCCAAATAAAGCTACTCCCCTGAGGCAGAGCTGGGAGCTCTCTGTTCAGAAGGGCTGACTCTCCCGCCATGGGGACCTCTGTGTCACAGCACCAAAGCTGGGGTGGGGACAACGGCCCCCTTCTCCATGGTGACCAGTGAGGCACTGGGTGGGGATGGACGCCCCCGGGTTTCTGGCTGCGCCCGGGCCCCCCTGCATGGAGCTCCTTCCACCAGCCACGAGGGTGAGGCAGCCTGCCAACCTGGTGCACGTTGGCCAGCCTCCCAGCAGCCCCGATGAGGAGGGGAGCTCAGTTCTCTGACCACACCTCCAGGAATACCTCTGCATCGTGGAGCTGGGGACAAGCAGCTGGCTGGGAGATGCCCGCGGCTTCCTCCTCCAGGTCAAACCAAATTCCTGGAGTCTTAGGGGAGGGGCCCTGGCTTCTTGGCCACATGTGCCTCCCCCTCCCCAAGTGGAGCTTCCGTCACCCCAGCTGGGGGTGGGGGAGCAGGTCAGAGTTCAAGCAGCTCAGACTCTTGCTCTTCTTAGTGGTTTTAGATTTTCTGCAATAAATCTTGCCCCATTTGCTATATGCCCTTGGCACCATTTCCAGGGACTCTAAATGATTGTTGATAATTTGATTTTCCCCCAGTTAAGTCACTGTTCTACTGTGGGGAAGACCTGCTGCTCCTTCTGGCCATTCTGGAAGTATTTTTTGTATTGGTAGTTGGTTGACGAGCCAGGTAGGGGGTCCCCTGCCCACCCTTACTGCCCACCCTCTCCTCCAGAGGCAAAAACCCTGTGAGCTCTCTGCCGGAAAAGCTCTTCTGCAAAGCTAATACTTCACTGAAAGAAAAAAAAAAATTGTGATGCTGTCATTTTCTCCCTGGGGTGTTTTTTAACCGTTTTCAGCAATGTTACTCGAGTGACAATTCTGAGAACCGGCTCACAGGTGCAGGAGAACCTGGCTGATCAGAGTGGCTCTGAATTAGACCAGCAGCCTCGCAGGACACACGCTGTGGCTCTTGATGTTTCTCCACTTAGAAATAAGGGGCTTTCTCTCCATTTTATCGCCCAGCTGCTTACGAATTATATCAGGACTACTGTTCAAATCACATCTTAAAAATTATTTTCAAAATCCACAGAAACAGGTTTCAAGGTCTCTCTGGCTTCAGCCAACTTAGACCAGCCCCCTCTCACTTAATTAATCCTCTAATAATATTGGAGTCTTTCATCTTGCCAGCACAGCACCAGAAGTCCTGGGATTATCTCTGTTAGCTGCTTGCCAGGCATCCACGCGCCTTTAGAAACTCATGGTCGGGTCTGCAGACTCATCCAATCACAGGCTGGCCTTCCTCGGTTTCCTGGGAAACGGACTCACATCGCTACTTCACATCACACAGGAAACTTGAAAAAAAAAGACCCCGCAGCGTTTCCTTTCTGTCAATAATTCTAACTCACTAAAATACATCCTCATTAAAAAATAATAATGTCATATCAACAATAAACAGAGCAGGCAGCAGGACAAGGAATGGCATTTTAATCCTGTGCTTTCTCGTGGAAGCGAAAGCGAGACCTGAACAGGAGCCCCGAGGCCTTCACCATGGCCCCATGTGTCCCAAGATGGGGCGGGCGCACTCGCCCCCTCCCTAGAGGAACAGCGAGAAGCTGAAGGAACGGCTCTGAGTCTCCCCTCTCCATTCTGTGCCACGGTTTTGTTGTGTCCCAGCGAAGGAAATGGCACCCCACTCCAGCATTCTTGCCTGGAGAATCCCAGGGACCGGGGAGCCTGGTGGGCTGCCGTCTATGGGGTCGTACAGAGTCGGACACGACTGAAGAGACTTAGCAGTGGCTTTGGGGGCCACCTGGTGGGCCCACGGCCCCGTCCCCCAGGGAAGCACTCAGCTCTTCCAGGAGCGGCGGGAAAACTCCCAAGGCGGGTTCCCATTGGCTCACTGACCTTGAACGTCCATGAGCCACCCGCCTCCTCCACTGGCTGCTCTGGGACCCCGAGGTGAGGGGTCAGGTCCCTCGGCGATGCAGAGGGAAGGGCCCCAGGACATTGGACAGCAGACACCACACTCAATTAGGGCCTCTGTCCTTGGAAACCTCCCCACGGAGGTCGGCATGGATGTGGCATGTGTCCCACGGAGGACACCGTCTCCTCACCCTGACTGAGCTCACCATCAGACCCTCGGTCTGGGGGCCTGTGCCATAGTCTCAGGCAGTCTGCAGTGCCTGGGCCTTCCACACTCCCGGGCACTGCAGCATTCTCCACAGAACACAGAGCATCCCCTGGGGGCTGTGTAAACCTGATCTGGGAGGGGATGGAGTGTAGACCAGTCCTTGGAAGGAGATGGAGTAGAGCTGTCCTGGGAGGGGTTGGAGTGTAGACCTGTCCTTGGAAGGAGATGGAGTATAGATCTCTCCTGAGAGGGGATGGAGTATAGACTGGTCCTTGAGATGGAGCGTAGACCTGTTGCGGGAGGGGATGGAGTGTAGACCTGTCCTGGGAGGGGATGGAGTGTAGACCTGTTGTGGGAGGGGATGGAGTGTAGACCTGTCCTGGGAGGCAATGGAGTGTAGACCTGTCCTGAGAGAGATGGTGTGTAGACCTGTCCTTGTAGGGAATGGAGTGTAGAGCTATCCTGGGAGGGGATGGGGTGTAGACCTGTCCTGAGAGAGGAGATGCTGCGTAGACCTGTCCTGGGAGGGGTTGGAGTGCAGACTCTCCTGAAGCCAGAGTACAGTGGATTCATGTCCTGGGACCCGCTCAGGCACAGGGACAGGCAGGGGAGCAGAGCCTCTGGGAGGAAAGAGCTGGCTCCCGCTGCCCAGCTTGACCCCCGTGGACACGCTGAGCTCTCCGTGGTCTTGTGGAGGTGGGCCCTGGGGTAGTCCACACCCAGGTGGTGGGGGGAGAGAAAAGGGAGACAAACAGGTGAGATGCGCCACCCGCCTTAGATGGCCACTCCTCTCCGCTCAGCCCTGCTGCCCACGGCCACCCCCACGCCCATGTCCCTCCCCCGCCCTGTGGCCCCCATCCCCCCGTGTGTCCCTCCCCCACCCCCGTGGCCCACACCCCCATGGCCCTCCCCGACCCCGTGTCCCTCCCCTACCCCGTGGCCCCCAGTCCCCACCCACCATGTGGCCCTCCCCCTTCCCCATGTGGCCCTCCCTCCCGTGTGGCCCCCTCACACCCCGTGTGTCCCTCCCCCACCCTGTGGCCCCACCCCTGTATCCCTCCCCCACATCCGTGTGTCCCTCCCCCACCCTGTGGCCCCACCCCCCGTGGCCCCACCCCGCCCCGTGGCCCCCACCCCCGTGAGGCCCTCCCCCACCCCGTGGCCCCCACCCCCCCGGCCCCAACCCCCCGTGTGGCCCTCCCCCACCCTGTGGCCCCACCCCCGTGGCCCCCACCCCCCCGGCCCCAACCCCCCGTGTGGCCCTCCCCCTCCCCCGTGGCCCCCTCCCTCCTCGACACCCCCCATTCTCCGTGGCCGCTCCTCCCGCCAGGGCCGCCCCTTCAAGACCACCCGCATACCCTCCCACGCCAGCCCCCTTCCACGCGCTCCTTGAGCCCCGGGCCTCCCCTGTCCCTGGCCGCCTGGCTGAGCCTGTTCCGTCCGTCCGTCCGCCCACAGGTCACCGACTCCGAGTCCGAGGACGCGCCACCCCAGCATTCGTTCGTCAACCACTACCTGAGCGACCCCACCTACTACAATTCATGGAAGCGGCGCGCGGGCACGGCCCCGCACAGGTACGAGGCGGTGGCGGGAGCGGAGGCTGGGCCGGCCCCGCGCGCGGTGGTCACCACGCAGAGCGCCGTGTTCGCGCCCGCGGCCCGCGGCGCCCGGACTCCGCTCACCGGCTTCTCGTCCTTCGTGTGAGCTGAGCGGCCGCCGTGTCGAGACAATCACTTCCTGGAACTGGGCTCGAGCTGGGTTGAGAGGATCTGTCGCTGATGGTTGATTTCACCCCCTGTGAACACGATTTCAATTAGGAACGTTTTTTTAACTGGCTTTTTGTAACATCGCTGCAGGAAGCAGGTTTCTTTGATTTTCTTTTCTTTTTACGAGAAGGTGTGTTTCGCCGGGTGCAAGGGCTCGGCACCCCGACCTGGGAAGGCCTGAGCCCTGGGGGCCTGGCTTCTCCATCGTGCGGCCCGGGAAGGCTGGGGGGAGGGGGCGGGGGCCCTCCAGGCCTCTCCTCTCTCTGCTCTACCTCCTGCCTGAGAACCAGCGCCCACCGGGGACTCCCGGCGCGAGGAGCAGGTGTCTGACCTGGGCCCGGGGCCTCCCGACCTTGAGTGTCCGTCTCTGAAATGTCCTCACTCGGCAGCTTTAGGCGAGGAGCCGGCTTCACAGTTCCTGGCAACAGGGCGGCAGAGGCCAAGGCTCATTCCAGGGGTGAAATACTCGGGGCTTTCCCGCTTCGGTCCTTTCTTTCAACCCCCATCATCCAGGAGCGGGAAGCGTCCCATCTGGGAGCCACCTCCTGCCCCCGCCACCGCCCCCCCCCCCAAGCTCCTCCCAAGTGCACAGCACAGGCCCGCCTGCCCCGCCCCGAGGAAACGAGACAGCGGCCGCAGAATCGCTGGTTGTGTAAGAGGTGTGCATTGTTAACCAGAGTATTTTTTAAATCTTTTTATCTTTTTTTAAAATATGCCACATGAAATGAATGGGTCTCAGCTGTCTGCAGTGCCTTTCTGTTCATTGTTTAGCTTTGTCCGCGGGAAAGACAGAGCCGCGGCGTCTCCAAGTAAAGCAGAACGGCTCTGAGAAAATGGGGTCCCCAGTCCCCCACCCCACCCCGCCCTGTGCCCCCCAGGCCCTCCCGTGCGGGTGGCCGTGCCCTTCCTTGGCGCAGCGCTGTGGTCCCGCCCCCGACCCCCGGCCAGCTCTTAGCCTTAACGGGTTTTCTGGAAACCTTTTTTCCCTGTAATTGTTATTATTTTGTTTTCGTTTATTTTTAGCTAAATGGAAGTAGCTTGAGCTGCTCTGAAAATGAGTCCAAGCTGTAGCCCCGCCCCCAGCGCATCATAGCCCCGCCCCCAGCGCATCACATCGCTTTTGTGCAGTGAAGGGGAGGTGCAGGTGGTCAAGCCCCAGCCCTGGTCCCAGTCTAGAATTTTCCAGGGTGTGCCGCAGGGCCTGTGGGAAGGCCCCGTGACCGGCCTGGTCAGCAGGGGCCTATCCACACCCCCCAGCACAAGGGAGCAGGGCCGGTCCGTCCTCCTGGGGGGCCGGCCTGTCCCCGAGCCAGCGCCTGGCCAATGCCAGTAGGGATCCTGTCTCAGGGCCAGGCTGTATCACGTGGTCTGTGGGGTCTCTCCTTCCCTCTTCCCGCCTCCTCAGGGCAGAGGGCCATCTTGACCCTCTGCTTTCGGAGTTGCAGAGTGTGACCCCAGGAGACCAAGAAAAGTTTGTGCTGTGTGAGGAAAAAAAAAACACCTTTTCTGTTTTAGAGTTTTGTGTTGGATAAAAAACCCTTTTCGGTTTCTCCAAAAGTAGAGGTAGGAGGTGTGGAAAAGTTCCTTTCTTGCCCCCCCCCCCTCCTCCACCCATCCCCCTCCCCCTGGCCCCCCTCCCCCTCCCTCCATCTCTTCTTTCTCTCCTTCCTTCTCTGAGTGGAGGGGAAACGTTCTAAACCAAAAATCCTGGATGCTCCGCCCAAAGCCTCCCCCTGCAAAGACTAGCCCCCCATCTCCCTGGACAGGCCGGCCTCTGTCCTCTCGGGCCCCAGACGGGGAGTGGACAGGAAGCCGCGGGGCTGCACCTCGAATTTCTTGGGAGACAAGCAGTGGACAGAGAACGTGGATACACTCTGCCTTCGTGCTCTGCCCTCTAAGCCATACGGAGCCTTGCCTAGCTGACGGGAGCGTGCCGGAATGTCCTGGCACAAGGACAGTTTGGTTTGAGGTGTGTGTCCCGCTCTGGGGTTTTGTGACAGCAGCGCCTTTTCCCCAGGCTCGTTACACTTCCTGTTCTCTCTGCTTGGAGCCCAGTCTTCGGGACGGAACTGTGGGCCTGAGGCTGTGGCTCGCGGCTGCCATGGGCCTGAGGCTGCGGCTCGCGGCTGCCATGGCACTGGCACCGGTGCCTGGCCCCGTGGTCCCAGGGCTCTGGGGCGTGGGAGCCGCTGGACCCAAGGGAGAACTGGGTGTTTCTGGTTAGATTTCAGCTTCCAGACCGTGTGACATTGAGAAGCGTGGGTTCCTAACCTCTCCTCTTGAGGGAGGGAAAAAAAACAAAATCACATGATAGGGAAATGGATATTGGATTGTAATCCTGGTTCTGAACCCAGGACAGGCACCATTTCTCTAACGGAGGCAGGAGGCTTGTCCTCTCCTGCCTGCTCCCGCAGCAATGCCCTGCAGATGTGCAGCGCTCGGCCTCGCGGGGACCCCATCCAGGGCCCGGCGATGGACAGGCGAGCTGCCCTTCCCGTGAGGACCGCGGCCGCAGGGCCGCGCTCTCTGCCTGAGCAGCAGAGATGGGTTTGCCCAGGCTTCCCCCTCCCCCCGCCGGGGCTCCCAGGTTTCCAGGCCGGTGAGCGGCAGGGCGGGGCCGTGGACAGTCCCCACACCTGGCGGCCATGGAGCACGTCTCCTGGATCTCCTGCACCTCCTCCCTCTGAATACATCAGCCCAAAGAGAGGCCCTCCCATCCCCAGCCATGATTTTAAGGAGCCCTTGGTACATGCCGTCACGGAGGAAAACGAGCCGTGGGGCAGCGTTGGGGGAGACCATGGGGGGCGGCACACACTCCGCGAAGCCCTGTTGATGCTGCCCTTGCCCTTGACGGCGGCCGGACCGCAGCATGTTTGCGTGATGGTTCTAATGGTTCATGGCATGGTTTTCGGTTTTTACAAATTCCTGGCACACAGCGTAGTTAGGATTAGGGTGGCTTCTCCCAGCGAGTCGTCGGTCCGCATATCCAGACGCCGCTCTCTGGCTCAGCATCTGCCACGTGGACCGTCCGAGAGGTGGGATCAGGAGGGAACCCTGGGACTGGTCGGCGGCCACGCCTCGTTCCCTGTCAGCCTCACCTGCTGGTTTATCGGGGGCTTGGGTCAGTCCTGAACTTTTCCTGGCCGCATTTTCTGAAATTGTGCAGAAAACTAGTTCTCCTTTAAAAACAAAAACACTTGTAGGAAGAGAGGTGCTATGGGTTCGATTTTTAATAAAAGCATCATTTTGTTCCTTGTGTGCCTGTGCTTTTCTTCAGTGAGTGTGCATGCAACGACTCGGGGGTTCTCGGGCTGAAGGAACGCTGAAAGGCCAGCCCCACGCCGTGTGGAGGCCACGCGGCCCTGCCCGTCCCGGAAAGGCAGGTGTGGACGCTGGGGGCAGGTGAGGTCGGAGGGGCTCAGCTGGAGCTCTCCCAGGGAGAGGCACGCCCGGGAGCAGCCTGGCGGGTCGCCAGGGCCTGAGGCAGGCGGCGTGGGGCCCACACCCCCCGGAGTGGACAGCGGCCACCCTCACCTGCCCCCGGCATGCCCTCTGAAGGCTCCACAGGTGCCGAAAGGGAGACTGCTCCCAGCCAGCCACAGACCGGACGCGGGGGAGGCGCTCACTCCGTCCCCTCTGTGAGGGTCCCGCCGGCTCAGGCAGCCTGAGCGCCTTCCCGCCCGCTCCAGCTGCTGTGTGTTCCCGGGTCCGCCGGGAGGGCTCAGCCTTCCCCTCGTCCTCAGGGCCTGCCGGCCGCAGAGGGCGGTTCTCCACACGGCACTCAAAAGTCCCAGTGCCCGCGCCCCTGCCAGGCCCGGGGGGACAGACTCTCTGGGAGTCGGGCCCAGGTATCCAGTTTTCTGGGCTGATGCTGCCCAAGGAGGATGTGTGCTGGGAGGACCGGGCCGGGGGCAGGAAGGAGAAGCGGACCGCAGTTCTGGCGTCGCTCCAGAAGCAGCCACCAACGGAGCAAGCAGTGCTGACAGCCAGGGGTGAGCGCCTCCTTTGTCTCTTCACACCTTGTCCACCTACTTCTGCCCTGCCCCCCATAGATGCAGAGTTAAGGTCAGCCCACATTCCATGTCGGGGACGCCCCAGCTGCCGTGTGGAGGGCGCCGGCCCGCCCCGCGTGTCCTCGCGCACTCCCGACCTTCGCCCGTCACAGGCTCCACCAGGCCCTGCAGGGGGGCTCCACAGGGTCCCCACGGGCATGGAGAAACACGCCCAGGGTGAAGCCATTCGCCCCAGGCGGACACGAGGCAGTGGCAGGGCCCAGAGCGGGTGGAACCTCTGAACGCCCGCCTTCCCGAGGACGTTGGCCTCCCCCAGTGTCCCCCTCCCACACCCGCCCCAGCCCCGTCAGGGACAGCCAGCCTCGGGAGGCAGGGTCGCTGCCTGCAGCTCAGGGCCGGCCTGGTGGCCTCGCCCACACAGAAAGGCGCCTGAAACCCCAGTCTCACCCTCCCACGTGCCCGCCTCCTTCGTTGAGAAAGGGCAGGAGTTCACCTGCACAGCCTGGCCGTTGGTACCCTTACGCTGTTACTGCGTGCGTGCTCAGTCACGTCCTACTCTCTGTGACCCCTGGACTGTAACCATCCGTGGGAGACTCCAGTCAAGAGTACTGGAGACGGTTGCCATTTCCTTTTCCAGGGGATCTTCCCGACCCACGTCTCCTGTGTCTCCTGCGTTGGCAGGCGGATTCTTTACCACAGGCCCATAGGTAGGTGCGTTTGTGTCATCGTTCAGATTCCACATGGTGGTATCGTAACGTAGTGGTACCGTACGGCGTTTGTCTTTCTCTTTCTGACTTACCTCACATGGTATGATCCTCTCTAGTTGACCCACGTTGCTGCACATGGCCTCATTTCACTCTCTTCGAGGCTGAGCAGTGTCCACTGTATCACGCACCATGTCTTCTGCACCCATTCCTCGGTCAGTGGGCACGGAGTTTGCTCCCGTGTCTTGGCTGTTGTGAATTGTGCTGCTGTGAACACGCATCTTTTTGAATTAGAGTTTTGTCTGGATGTATGACCAGAAGTAGGATTTCTGGATCATATGGGAACTTTTCATGCTGTTCATGGGATTCTCAAGGCAAGAATACTGAAGTGGTTTGCCATTCTCTTCTCCAGTGGGCAACGTTTTGTCAGAACTCTCCACATGACCCGTGCATCTTGGGTGGCCCTACAGGGCATGGCTCACAATTTCACTGAGTTGGACGAGGCTGTGATCCATGGCGTGCTGCAGTCCATGGGGCTGCAAAGAGTCGGACGTGACTGAGCGACTGAACAACAACGTGGCCACACTTTAGTTTTCATGAGCTATTTTTAAATGGCCCAGCCAGGAGTGTCCTAAGTTGGCATCGCTGTGCCCACCCACCCAGAGCATTTGGGGGTGGCTCAGATAAATGGAGGAGAAGGCATGGCAACCCACTCCACTACTCTTGCCTGAAAAACCCCATGGGCGGAGGAACCTGGTGGGCTGCAGTCCATGGGGTCGCGAAGAGTCAGACACGACTGAGCAACTTCACTTTCACTTTTCACTTTCATGCATTGGAGAAGGAAATGGCAACCCACTCCAGTGTTCTTGCCTGGAGAATCCCAGGGACAGAGGAGCCTGGTGGGCTGCCATCTATGGGGTCGCACAGAGTTGGGCACGACAACCGACGTAGCAGCAGCAGCAGATAAATGGTAACAGGGACCAGTTGGCCCCCTGCGTACACGTGCCCCCTCCTCCCCACACCTCACCCTCCTCCCCCGACCTGGAGGCAGTGATCATCTCAGCCCAGCAGTGTGCCTCCTGGACCACCGTCCTCTGGGCAGAGGGCCCAGGGCACACGAGCCCCGCAGCACCAAGAAAAGGCAGTTCTGAGGTGGTGACGAGGCCTCTGCGGACGTCCCGAGGAAGCTGAAGTTCCGCGTGCTTGTTGCCGATTGCTGTGACGCTCACAGATGGTGTTAGAGGCCTGGCTTTGCCGTGAAGTGGAACCATTTTCAGACCCTTCATTCAGAAGCACAGACCTTCTGATCAACCAGCCCGTTTTCCGAACATGATCCGTTCGCCAGACGCCTGTTTTAAAATGATTTGAACACGTCCCCGGCTTTGCTTGTACAAGTGCCTTAGGGTTTGCCAAAGTCTCTTTCCCTTTAATAGCTGGAGTCAATTAACAGCCAGCATGGGCGAGAATTCCAAGCTGTTAATTCTGGACTCTGCGGTCTTAAAACGTCCCGCTTCTCCTCAGATAAGACAATATTCTGCACTCATTAAGCAAACCACGACATTATGGGGTTGAATCTGATCCAGACTCAAATCATTTAATAAAAAATTCATATTTCTAAGGCATCTTGAACACATTTCTGTGGAATTCTCCAACCAGCCACTGGCATAATTGACCTACTGACTTGAGAGGTCCAGACAGCACCATGGAACCCCCGAAGAGAGCCCAGAAGAAATCTGGTGGAGTCCTGGAGTCTGCAGGGACAGTCCTACACCCTCTCAGTCTTTGGGAATGTTTTTTTGAGATTGTTGAAGGCTGAAAGATTGGGGGTTTGCAGCTCCAGAGATGACGGGTGACAGAAACCAGAGGCTCAGCAAGACCTCTGGGGGCATCTCTGTTGGAGAGAGGGGGCCACACAGCCTCCCAGGGACCCCCAGTGAGGGGGGGCTCATCTGCATCTCGGGAGCACCCCCTCACCATCTACCTCAGTGGCACCCACCCCCACTCCCAGTGTGGGCCCGCCCACCATTAAGCCCAGAGATGAGGCCTTCCCCGCCCCGGTCACCCCCCGCCCAGACGTCACCCCAGTGGGAAATGAATCCTTCTACGCCCACACAGTGCAGCTGTTTCAGTGAGGCAGACTCACATACAGGGGTACAAAGCAATCTCCCAAGTTACACTGTTCTTGTTCCACAAGACAAGTGTGCTCCTGCATGTGTGTGTCCACTGGCACACGTGCACACACACACCTGTGCAAAAGGTAGAGAGACTCTCTGGAAAGATGCCTGGGACTTGGGAACAGTTCGCTCTAGAGAGGGGACAAAAGGAGAGGAGCCAGGGGAGGGAGACTCACCCTGGCGGCCTTTGTGCTTCTCACCAGGAGCATCTATGATCCTCTCCTGTTAAAGGCTCGGGGCTGCAGCTCCGAGCCGACTGGGCACCCCCCACCCCCCCCCCACCCCCAGCTCCTGCCTTCTCCCAGCACCCAGGGCAGCGAGCATCAGCAAGCATTGAAGACCATGGGCCACTTCCTAGCTGTGTGGTCTTGGGGGAAACACTAGCCCTCTCTGCTCTTTTTTCCTTCTAATATAACTCAGTTATTGTGAGGCTTAAGGGAGAAAAGGGCGGGAAGACAGTTTGCAGACTCCGGTGATAATGTTGGTGTTGGTTTATTCCTGGGGTCACCACTGCCACCATCTCAGGGGACCTTGAGCAGGAAATGGAGGCCAACCTGGTGTCCATGGGAGGACAAGAGCAGGGGACAGGCCACACGGTGCCCGCACGTAGGCTTTGAAGAAAAACAGCCCCGTTCCAAAAAGAACTCAGGGCAGTGGCTTCAGCCAGTTCACACTGAAATTGCACTGGCGGGCAGTGCTCCATTTCAGGACAACTTATGGTCTTTTGGCAAAGAAACAGTGCTTGTGTGAGTCCCAGCTGTCATTCAGAATCCTCTCTGTATTAACAAGCATCATGTATTTTTTCAACCCATTTTTGAAGTTTCAGAAATATATACTTATCTAACTCTCAAGATTTGAAAACTTAAGTGGCTAAACCCCCTACAGAGTCTTTTGCCCCGTTATGTCCTCCTGGTCCTGGCTTCCTGAGTAGCCTTTAATTCTGATCGTCTTTCATCACATCAAGGACAATCACCACTAAATTTCATGTTTGAATTTTCTGTTGCCTTCAAATGAATCAGAATCTAGCTTGTACTAATGCTGGAAACGCACTGGAATCTCAATGAGGCTACACCAAGTCCTGGTGGCTATTAGCAGAGATGATTGGAAAGCAGGGAGATGGATGGCGGGTGGGGAGAGCCCACGCGTAGATGAGGTCGTGGTCCGCACGGCTCCGATGCCCGTGTCTGCTCCCAGAGAGGGGCCGCCTCTGCCAGATCCACCACCAGCCAGCTCGTCTGTGCTCTTTGATGTGCTGCTTCCATCCAGCCGACGGGAAGAGACTGCTCACACGCCAGGCCTCAGGAAAGAGCAGGAGGCGGCTGATAGAGGATGAAGTCATGGCAGGCTGAGCAGGATCCAAAGGCTTCTGGGGTCGTCTGCGTCCCCCAGAGGCACAGGCTTTGCATGGCCGTCTTCCCAGCTTACAGTTCTCCTGGAGCTAAAATCCCACATCAGCTGCTGTCTGAACCTCAGGCTTATACCAGCTAATTATAATGTAGACTGGGACTGTGGGGGTTATCTGTTTGTTGCTGTTAGTCGCTCAGTCGTGTCTGACTCTTTGAGACCCCATGGACTGCAGCACACCAGGCTTCCCTGTCCTTCACTCTCTCCTGGAATTTGCTCAAACTCATGTCCATCGAGTTGGTGACGCCATCCAACCATCTCATCTTCTGTCACCCTCTTCTCGTCTTCCCTCAATCTTTCCCAGCATCAGGGTCTCTTATAATGAGTCAGCTCTTCGCATCAGGTGACCAAAGGATTGGAGGTTCAGCTTCAGCATCAGTCCTTCCAATGAATTTTCAGGACTGATTCCCTTTAGGATTGACTGGCTTGATCTCCTTGCAGTCCAAAGGACTCTCAAGAATATTTTCCAGCACCACAGTTCAAAAGCATCTGTTTACATTTCTCTAAATCAAAACACACCTGCATATTAAGCTCTGTTTTCCAGAGTCATATTCTCTCACCTCTCCAGCCTGTTCAGAGGTCCACACAGGAGCTTTCATAGGATTCTTTCAATACTTCAAAATTGCAACCAAAAGTTACCTCTTTTCCCTAACTTCTTCAGCCATATAGGCTCTTTGCTTCCCACTAAAGTGACATCAGTGTGAAATAACAGCCCCACACTGGGGACACTGCCGTGGAGCCTGCAAAAAACAGTGTCTGGATTCACACCTCAGCCCTGTAGTTATTGGCTTCATGACTTGGAGTTGGTTCTCCCATCTGTAAAACACAAGTCATATTCACAAAATGGTAGTTACGAATATTATTATTGTACTCGACTCTTAAAACACTAACAAAAGGAAAGCTAAGTATTTCTTAGTAATCATTAATTCATTCAAGACATCAGTGTTGAGTTCTTTACAATGGTCCACCCACGGGATTGACTTTCAAGTAAGAGGAGCCAGGAATAAACAGCAGGCATAATTAAAAGTAAGCTGTGGAGTCTGCTTGCAATGATAAACAGGAAGGGAAGCAGAAGGACATCCCTGGTGGTCCAGGGGTTGAGATCCACCTTGAAGTGCAGGAGATGTGGGCTCCAGCCCTGGTCAGGGAACTAGGATCCCATGTGCCACAAAGCCATGAAGCCCACACACCCCAACCACACACCCCACCCACAGAGTCCACACCCCACCTACAGAGTACACACACCAACCACAGAGTCCACACCCCGACCATAGAGTCCAACCCCACCCACAGAGTCCACACCCCGACCACAGAGTCCACACCCCACCTACAGGGTCCACATCCCACCTACAGGGTCCACACTCCGACCACAGGGTCCACACCCTGACCACAGGCTCCACACCCCACCTACAGTGTCCACACCCCACCTACAGAGTCCACACCCCAACCACAGAGTCCACGCCCCACCTACAGAGTAGACACCTCACCTACAGAGTCCACACCCGAACCACAGAATCCACACTGTGACTACAGAGTCCACACCCCACCTACAGAGTCCACACCCCACCCACAGAGTCCACACCCCACCTACAGAGTCCACACCCCACCTACAGAGTCCACACCCCACCTACAGAGTCCACACCTCAACCACAGAGTTCACATCCCACCTACAGAGTCCACACCCCGACCAAAGAGTCCACACCCCACCTACAGAGTCCACACCCCAACCACAAAGTCCACACCCCACCTACAGAGTCCACACCCCACCTACAGAGTCCACACCCCACCTACAGAGTCCACACCCCGACCACAGAGTCCACACCCCACCTACAGAGTCCACACCCCACCTACAGATTCCACACCCCACCCACAGAGTCCACACCCAGACCACAGAGTCCACACCCGGACCACAGAGTCCACACCCCACCCACAGAGTCCACACCCCGACCACAGAGTCCACACCCCACCCACAGAGTCCACACCTGGACCACAGAGTCCACACCCCACCTACAGAGTCCACACCCCGACCACAGAGTCCACACCCCACCTACAGAGTCCACACCCCACCCACAGAGTCCACACTACAGAGTCCACACCCCGACCACAGAGTCCATTCTACAGAGTCCACACCCCACCTACAGAGTCCACACCCCACCTACAGATTCCACACCCCAACCAAAGAGTCCACACCCCACCTACAGAGTCCACACCCCACCCACAGAGTCCACACTACAGAGTCCACACCCCGACCACAGAGTCCACACCCCACCCACAGAGTCCACACCCCCCCCACAGAGTCCACACCTGGACCACAGAATCCACACCCCACCTACAGAGTCCACACCCTGACCACAGAGTCCACACCCCACCCACAGAGTCCACACCCCACCTACAGAGTCCACATCCCACCTACAGAGTCCACACCCCACCTACAGGGTCCACACCCCAACCACAGAGTCCACACCCTGATTACAGTGAAAGATCCTGAGTGCCGTAACTTAAGACCTGATGCAGCCAAATAAATAAATAAATTTAAAAACAAAAAATAGTGTGCTATTGACAGAGGTTAGATACAGATCATGGCACCAAATACAGATCATGGCACTGAATAGCTCCATATTAGTATGGCCAACTGGTTGTTTTAAAGAATTTTTTTGATATGGGTCATTTTTGAAGTTTATTGAATTTGTCACAATATTGCTCCTGGGATTTTTGTTTTGTTTTGCCTTGGTTTTTGTTTTTATGTTTTGGGGGATTTTTTGACGACAAGATATGTGGGATCTTAGTTCCCAACTAGAGATCAAACCCACACTCTCTCCATTGGAAGGCAACGTCTTAACCATTGGCCCACCAGAGAAGTCCCAGGCCAACTGATTTTTGACAAAAGTGTAAAAGCAATTCAATGGAGAAAGGCAACTCTTTTTCAGAAATAATTCTGAAGCAGTCAGACCAAAGTTGGAGCAATATGCCAAAGTTGAGCTTCACCTGTATCTCCTCCTTCCTAGTGGTTATAGACCCCATATCAACATGAACTCAAAATGGATTCTAGATTTAAGTGTAAAACATAAAATTATACAACTTTTAGAGAAAAAACATAAGACATCTTAGGGGTCCACGTCTAGGTAAAGAATTAGACTTGACATCAAAAGCACAAAAAGAAAAAAAATCGATAAACTGGACTTCATCAAAATTAAAAAGATTTGCCTTGTGAAAGACCATGTGAAAGAGGATGAAAAGCCAAGCCACATACGACAGACATGCCACATACATACTACAGACACACCACATATGACAGACACACTACATACTACAGACACGCCACATACTACAGGCGCGCCACATATGACAGACATGCCACATACTACAGGCACGCCACATACATACTACAGACACGCCGCATACGACAGACATGCCACATACATACTACAGACACACCACATACGACAGACACACTACATACTACAGACACGCCACATACTACAGGCATGCCACATATGACAGACACGCCACATACTACAGGCACGCCACATACATACTACAGACATGCCACATACTACAGCCAAGCCACATACATACGACAGATACGCCACATACTACAGCCAAGCCACATACTACAGACAAGCCACATACATATGACAGACACACCACATACTACAGCCAAGCCACATGCTACAGACACGCCACATATGACAGGCATGCCACATACTACAGACACGCCACATACGACAGACACGCCACATACGACAGACACGCCACATACATGTGACAGACATGCCATACATACGACAGACACGCTACATATGACACACCACACACTACAGACACACCACATACATACTACAGCCAAGCCACATACTACAGACACTCCACATACAACAGGCACGCCACATATGACAGACACGCCACATGCATACTACAGACATGCTACATACGACAGACGCTACATACAACAGACACACCACACACTACAGACATGCCACATACATACTACAGACATGCTACGTACGACAGACACACTACATACTACAGCCAAGCCACACACTACAGACACGCCACATACATACTACAGCCAAGCCACATACTACAGACACGCCACATACGACAGGCACGCCACATACGACAGACACACCACATATGACAGACACGCCACATACACATGACAGACACGCCACATACATACTACAGACATGCCACATATGACAGACATGCTACATACGACAGACGCGCTACATACTACATACAAGCCGCACGCTACAGACACGCCACATACTACAGCCACGCCACATACATACAACAGACACGCCATATACTACAGACACGCCACATACATACTACAGACACGCCACATACTACAGACACACCACATACATACTACAGACACGCCATATACTACAGACACGCCACATACATACTACAGACACGCCGCATACTATAGACATGCCACATACTACAAGAAAACATTTGAAAATCACATATCTGGCCAAGGACTAGGATATATAAAGAGCTTTCAAAATCAACAGTAAAATATTCATAAAAATTGAGAAAAAAAAATCCAAGTAGAATAATGGGTTAATGCATAAAGAAACAGTTCACCAAAGATGTTCAACATCACTAGCTTTAGGGAAATGCTATGATGAGCCATCAATACACACCGATCAAAACAGCTAAAATAAAAATACTGACAATACCAAATGCTGGTGAGTATGTAGAAAACCTGGATCTCTCCTCAACTGCTGGTGAGAATATCAGTGCTTCAGCAGGGCCGTTTCTTAAAAACACTTTAAAAAAAGACCTTTGACACATGACCCAGCAAGTGCTCTGTTGGGCATTTATCCCAGAGAAATGAAAACTTACGTCATCACAAACACCTGTACATGATTGCTCACGGCACCTTTATTTGTGATAGCCAAAATAAGAAAAAAAAACCCTGAAACAACCAAATTATCCCATAGTAAGTGACTGTTTAAGTCAGCTCTGGTGCATCCATACAGTGGAATACAGCTCAACAATAAGAAGGCTGAACAGCTGGTGTGAAGAGCATGGATGGGGCTCAAGGGTTTTATGTTGAGTGAAAATAAATAAATTAAAATGATCTGGAAAAGCCACATACTGGGGACTTCCCTGGTGTCCAGTGGTTAATACTTTGCCTTCCAATGCAGGGGGTGCGGGTTCGATCCCAGGTCAGACAACTAAGATCCCACATGCCTCATGGCCCAAAAACCAACACATAAAACAGAAGCAATACTATTTTAAAAACAAATTCAGTAAAGACTTTAAAAAGTGGTCCACATCAGAAAAAAATTTTTAAGCCACAAACTGTATGATTCCACTTACATAACGTTCTTGAAGTGACACGAACATCGAGATAGAAGATTCGTGGCTGCCAGGAGCCAGGAGGGTGGGATGGGGAGGTGGTGTCACTACAAGAGGCAGCAGGAGGGCACCAAAGCGTCCATGCTGACGTTGCACTGCTGGTCACCCAAATCCTGAGTGTGATAGAGACCTGGCCACACGTTTCAGCAATGTCAGTTGCCTGGTTTTGCTCCCATACGGTAGTTACGTGAGCGAGGACCGCTGGGGAAGACTCGGTGAAGGTGTGTTACAGTTCTCATGCAGCTTCCTGTGCATCTGTAATCATTTTTAAGTAAGTTTTAAAAATCACAGCGAGGCACCCCGACACATCTACTAGGAGTTGTTGTTTAGTCACTTGGTCGTGTCTGACTCTTTTGTGACCCCGCAGACTGTAGCCCACCAGGCTCCTCTGTCCATGGGATTCTCCAGGCAAGAATACTGGAGTGGGTTGCCATTTCATTCTGTAGAGGCTCTTCCTGACCCAGGGATCCAACCCGGGCCTCTTGCATTGCAGGCAGATTCTTTACCATCTGAGCCACCAGGGAAGCCCCCAAGGTCACCATCGGATTGTAAACTTGACAGAGGCTTGAGCTTCACAGTCGTAGTTGCAAACGAGGGGGGCCGTGAGGAAACTTTATTTTCTGTAGCTGACCCGGCTCTCCTCCCTGAAACCCTGCACCATCCCTCAGCAACCACATGACCCTGTAGAATGTCCACAGCCCCCTCCAGTTCCTCCTGCCAAGGAAGAGAGGAGGCAGATGGACCGCGGGGCTGTCTTGGCTCGTTTTACTCTCTCACTCGCCCTTAGACACACTCAGCCTGGAGCTGTGCTGTCCAGTACAGGAGCCCCCAGCACATGTGGCTACTTAGATTAATTAAAAACTTAAAATGTACTTCCTCAGACCAGTCACCATTCGGGGGTTCGGCATCACTTGTGGGTAACGCCCGCCATTCTAGCGCAGATGATGGCTCATTTCCATCGTTGGGGACGTTGTAATGGACAGAGCACCCTGACTCACAGCCTCTCTCTCTCCATCACAGGTTGGGATATGGTGGATAATTGTCATAGGAAACTGTTGCTGGACCTCTACCCCTCAGTGGGACATTTTTTGGGGAATCTTGAAAGGTGAGTATGTTTCCGAGTCATTCTCCCCCAGCAGTTGGGCCCTTTGGTTTGTCCAGCTAATTCTGGTTCTTTTGTCCTCTGTCTTGGGGCACTCTGAAGTAGAAAGATGGAGTCAGGAAAGCGAAGAGGAAAGAAGCATGGACCCGGGGCAGTTACTGGGTCCCCACGGGAGGAGAGGGTATGCCTGGCCGGAGGAGGAAACAAGGCCCTTTGCCAAGCCCCCAGCCCAGGCGGATTCACAACTCCGGAATTCCAGGCTCCATCTTTGCTCATTTCCTGGAAGCCACATCTGTCCTCTGCTCTGGGGAAGCCACATTCATCTCCATCCAAAGCTGTCTCGGCACCGAGAATGCCGAGGCACAGCCAGGAGCGTGGAGACTGTTTCCACAATAAATCCACCCACTGCGGCTCAGCCCCACTTCTTGGACGAGTTTGGAACGCAGGCGCCAGCTGGTGCTGACTTTTTAGGTTGAACCTCACAGACAGCTGTTGAAGACACTGCTTTTCCTGTCCCTGCATGGGGATCTTCACTGGCCAGGAGCTGGTGGTTTCCATTAATGCCTGAGCTCCTTCTGGATGGGCTTCCCTGATGGCCCAGATGGTAAAGAATCCAAAAGACCTGGGTTCAACCTCCTGGGTCAGGAAGATCCCCTGGAGAAGGAAATGGCAACCCACTCCAGTGTTCTTGCTTGGAGACTCCCGTGGACAGAGGAGTCCATGGGGTTGCAAAGAGTCGGACATGACTTAGCAACTAAACGGCAACAATAATTTGAACCCCAACTATGTGCAGGGCCCTGAATCAGGTACAGGGCTAGGGCTCATATTTCCAGACCCTTCTTGGACAGGGCGATAGCTGAGGAAAGTCTTGAGAAATGAGTGGACCCAAGTAGAAGCTGATGCAGACAGAATCCCAGAATCCACTAGAGGAGACGGCCCAGTGTCCCCCAGGCCGAAGGGTGGGTCCCGACATGGGGTTGCTCCTCCTGTCTGCGCTCTTGACCAGAAGCGAGTCAAACACAGCCTCCACGAGCTGACAGCTTCCTTTCCCTCCCTCTAGACCCGAGACAGAAATTAATCACAGCTAATAGGCTTAAAGCCCTTTTTCATATTCATTGTTCATTTCATACTCGGATAGCTTTGAAAAATACCGTTTGGCACCTTGGCAATCATGCCAGCATGTAAGATGTGGAAAATTTGCCTCCGAATTGAGGTCCTTTTTAGAACATGAAGACAAGTTAATGCCAAAATACCTGCACCCGTGGTGGCTCCCAAAATACAATTTATCTCTTTGCTGAAGTTAAAATAGCTGTATGTTAAGGCGGCTAGGATCTGAACGGGTTCCCTATGTAAGACTCCAGGCCTTTTCCAGCTGGTGGCCTCCGTACGGGGTGTGAGAGGTCCCGGGCAGACCCCTCCTGTCCACTGGTCATGAACTACATTTCTACCATTGGCTACTCGTTTGTCCCATTTCCCGCCCACCCCTGGGACATGGGCAGTGACACCTTGGGAACCCTGCCAGCAGGTCCCAGCCACTCAGAGCCCAGCAGGGGGAGGCCCCACGTGGCACCTGCTCAGCCATTCGTGTTTGACCTGCACTCGCCTCTGAGGCAGAAAGGGCCAGAAGACAGCAGAGTGAACACAGAGTGGAAATTCTTAGAAGTGAAGCTGAAAGGGCCCCTGGGAGGGCAACCGCAGTCTTGTGCCCCGTGCCTGAGCCAGCTGTGGCACACTCAGCCCCAGGTGACAATCAGGAATGTCCCATGCAGCCTGAGGCCCGCCCTGCGAGAGGGCCCACCCCGTGGCAAGTGGTGAAGACCCCAGACCACAGCCTGTTCCCTGGAGAGTTAGGAGCTTAGACACCTACCTGCACACCCACGCTAACCCTCCACCAAGGATCCAGACCAGCCCCCTCTCCCGCACAGTGACGGCTGCAGCTCACCTGGTCGTTAGGCCCCAGGAAGGTTTATATTTGGAGGCCGGACCAGCAGAAGCAGGAAAGTCAATTCAGGCTTCAAAAACGTGTTTAGACCCATCGTGGAATAGAAGTCCTTTTCTTGCTCAATCTGGGCTTCCCTGGTGGCTCAGACTGTAAAGACTCTCCCCACAACACAGAAGACCCAGATTCAATTCCTGGGTCGGGAAGATGCCCTGGAGAAGGAAATGGCAACCCACTGAAGTATTCTTGCCTGAAGAATCCCATGGACAGAGGAGCCTGGTGGGCTGTAGTCCATGGGGTCACGAAGAGTCAGACACGACTGAGCAACTAACACTTTTTCACTTTCACTTTGCTTGCTCAATCTGAGGGATCAGAGTATCTCCTGCTGTTTTAATTCACCTGAACCCTCCCCATCCACCCCCGTGCTTCCACAATTCTGGCTAACAGAGGGTTTGTGCTAGACGCACCCACACGTCCCGTGGGCACTGGCCACACGACACGTGGAGGCTGCATGGCCGGGACTGTGCTTCAGACATTTGCCCTCGTCCATCGCCAGGGAGCCCTTCTTCTGCAAAACATCAAGAGGGCAGGGGCCTGGGATGAGTTCGTGAGGGCAGAAGAGTCTGCGGCCGCCAGGGAGGGGAGAGGCGGCAGCTGGGTCTCTCCACATCCAGGAGCTGGAGCACGTGGACGACGGGGGCGCTGGTCCAGCAGCGTGGGCGTAAATAGCCACGATTTTCTTCGCCCTTTTATAGACCATCGTGTGAAGCCAGATGGGCCCCATCTGCCTCCTCCCCGGCCTGCACTTTATTAGGACGGCCTGAAAGGCTCAGAGCCCACGTGAACTAAGAGCAGGTATAAAAAGATATGGAGCTGGAAGTTACGGCCCCAGGCTTTGGTCATCTGTGAGCTCCACGCACCTGCTGGCCAGGCTGTGAAGTGTGGAGGCCCATCCAGCCGGGCGGGCTGGAAACCCCGGCGGCTGCGGACAAGCTGGGGGTCAGGGCTGGGAACCCTGGGGGACTGCAAGAAAGTGGGGGGCAGGGCTGGGGGACCCTGGGGAGCTGAACGTTGGGAAGTCGCGTCACAGGGCTGGGTCCTGAGCTGGGGTCTCCTGATAGGGTTCTTTATCCTGTTCCCTTGCCTTCACCGCCACTGGTCCAGCGTTGACGAGCAGGACGAGGTCTGTGGCCTCAGTATGCACTCCTTCCAGGCGTGATGGGCAGAGACGGGCTGGCTCCCAGGTGAGAGGCCTGAGCAGACACACGGGGCCACACCTTGATCTCCTGTTCTGATCGCAAGTCTTACTGATGTTTGAACTAGGGCGCCCGCGTTTCCGTTTTGCACCAAGCCCGGCAGGTTTGTGTAAATACTCCTGGGTGGGGAGGAGGCAGATGAGCAGGAAACAAATCAACCAGCAAAGCAGCAAGACAAATGCAGACGGTGATACACTGGGTGGGAGAACGGCAGCGGGCCCCAGGCTAGGGAGCGGGCGCTGGGCAGAGGCTGGGGACTGGCTTGCGTGGAGGGCGCACGTGGGGTCAGGTGTTCTAGAAGGCCCCTTGGAGGAGGCAGCCTTAGGACAGAGTGTCCCAGGTGGAGGGCCAGAATGGGCTCCGTGAACCCAGGGAGAAGGCCAGGGTAGCTGGGGTGCAGAAAAATCAGGGGAGGCGGGCAGGTCCAGATCCTTAGGGCTTTGTAGATGGGATGGAGCTGGGCTGTGAGTTCTCCGCAGTGAGAAACCACTGAGCGGGGTGATGGGCTGGGACCCGCGCACGGGGCGAAAATGGAGGCAGGGAGACCAGCGAGGAGGCTGAGGTCCCGGCAGGAGAGAGCTCAGTAGACGTGGAGACGTTGCCTGGACCTGAGAGATTCGGGGGATGACACCAATGAGACTTGCTGCTGGATGGGATGGGGTGTGTTTAAAAACAGAGAGTCAGGGGCAGCGTTGAGGGTTTGTGTCTGTGCAACTGGGTAGAGGGCAGGAGCGCTGACAGGGAGTTGGGAGGAACAGTCTGACGGGGACAGAGAAGTGAGTTTGGCCACGTTGGGTTAGCCGCCTCGGGGAGACACTGGGTGGACCCCGATACCCATACACACCTAGGCACAGACTCTTCTGAGAAAGGAAAGATTGTTGTTGTTGTTCAGTCGCCCAGTTGTATCCGACTGTTTGTGACCCCGTGGACTGTGGCACACCAGGCCTCCCTGCCCCTCACCATCTCCTGAAGTTGGCCCAAGTTCATGTCCGTTGCATCGGTGATGCCATCCAGCCATCTCACCCTTTGATGCCCTCTTCTCCTTCTGCCCTCAGTCTTTCTCATCATCAGGGACTTTCCCAATGAGTCAGCTGTTCGCATCAGATGGCCAAAATACTGGAGTTTCAACTTCAGCATCAGTCCTTCCAGTGAATATTCAGGGTTGATTTCCCTTAAGATTGACTGGTGTGGTCTCCTTGCTGTCCAAGCGACTCTCAGGCGTCTTCTCCAGCACCGTAGTTCAAAGGCACCAATTCTTCAGTGCTCTACCTTCTTTATGGTCCAGTTCTCACAACTATACGTGACCACTGAGAAGACCATAGCCTTGACTATATGGACCTTTGTTGGCAGAGTAATGTCTCTGCTTTTCAACACAATCTCCACTTTTACACGAACCCTAAAAGAGCCCTGAAAGTAACCAGTGGGCCTCCGTCTCACACCCGACCACCGCAGCCCAGCACAAGAGACTCGGCAGTAAATACAGGATGACGTCCAACGAGATACGGGACAGTCCAGCACAATCTCACCCTCAGCTCTCAGCGTCCTCGATAGTTACTCCGCTGGCCCTGGGCAAGCAGAGGTGCCCTAGCTGAATTCTGAAAGGCAGAGTTATTTGTCTTAGCATCCAGCCTTGGACACGTTCAGTAGCCACTTAATAAACACAATTCTTTCCAGCAGGTGGACCCCTAGAGGTGAATGAGTCCCTCAGGCTCTAGTCCCCAGGGAACATCTCGAGGGGGTCTGTAAGAAAACCCTGAAGATCTGTGGGGTGACCCTCTCCAAGGGAACACTGCTGATGACCCCCATCTGAGTTCTGGTCCCCGATCACAAGACCAGAACCTGAGGAGTTGAATTCTGAAAGGTAAGCAGGCTGGACACTCAAATTCCTGGTAATTCTCAGGGTTGTATCATCTTGGAACTTCTGTAGATTAGGAAATAAGTTTATACACAGTAAAATGCCCAGGCCATAAGCACGCCGTGAATGAGCTCTGATAAACATATATACCAGGACTCCCTGCCCTTCCAGTGGTTAGACTTAAATCTTCCATTGCAGGGGGTTCAGGTTCGAACCCTGGTCAGGGAGCTAAGCCCACACGCCTCACGGCCAGAAAACCAAAACATAAAGCAGAAGCAATGTTTTGACAAATTCAGTGAAGACTTTTAAAATGGTACACATCAAAAAAAGTCTTTAAAAGAAAAAAAACACACATATACCAGCATGACCACCGCACCACTCAGGACACGGAATAGTTTTATTGCCGTGGGAGATTCCCGGGGGCCCCTTTCAAGCCGGGCTGCACACCCCCATGAGGAACCGCCTTTCTGACTTCTGTGACTGTAGATTAGTCTGGCTGGCCGCTGACCTTCAGAAATTGGGCTCATCCAGTCTGTATTTTCACGTCATCTGTCCCCTTTTGTTACCGCAAAATCATCCCTCGTATGGATGCTTAGCCATCTCCCGGGCACAGACACCCGAGTTGTCCCCAGTTTGGGGCTAAAACCAACCCTGCTGCCACCATCATTCTCAACAAAGCCTTCTGGGGGCCCACGTCTCCACTTCCCCGGGGCTGATCTCGAGAGGTGGATGCATCGTAGAATTTTTCTGAAGGAACGCAGACGTGGTGCTTTCTGGCCAATCCGAGACGGCCTCCGCCCACTCAGTGCCGACACCGTTGTAAAAAGATAATTCGAATGTTCGCCCGGACGCATCCACCCCACTCTCTCAGCCGAGGGGTTTTACCATCCGTGTGCACACTGTGCTCGGAATTTAATTAACTGTGTTGAGGAAACTGACACCAGGACCAGCTTGGAACGGCTGTAACTCTGAGGGGTTTATGGCCACATATTAAAACCAAAGCCGTGGGGAGACTGGCTCGGAGCCAGACAGATCAGCAGCAAGAAGGGTAAAGATGTGTCAAAAATAAAATTTAATTTTCCAGCTGTGGTTACGAGCAAGCCATTTTCCGGCTTGGCTGTGGGGTCGCAGCCTAACGAAGGAGGCCGGCCCAGAAGGATGCGTCAGAGGCAGGCACACAGCGGAGCGGAGAGGATGTGGCCGGATCTGCCCCGGGCATGGCCCCCAGGGAGGAGGCCGGGTCCGCGTCCTTCTCTGCATAAATCCGCAGGGTCACAATCAAGGGGATCGCCTGGAACGTAGCTAAGTAGATGGCTTTTCAGGACAGGTCGGGCAGAGCAGGACCTGATTCTGTGTCCACCTTGGAGCAGGGACGGCAGAGCCTGTCCATGGTCAGAGCAGCCGTGGCCCCTGCAGAGCCCGGCCGGCCCCCTCCTTGGCCTGTTCCACCGACTCTGAGCCCCAGGCAGGCCTCTGAAGGAGTTTTCCCTCATTTGTAGTTTCTTTCGGAGGCAAAGACTCAGGTGAAGACAGGCTTGCTAAGTGTGGTCCTCGGCAAACACGGCTCTCCTGCCTCTCTGCTCTGGGGTGATGACGGGCGGTAGCAAGTGGGGAGACGTCCCCCTCTCGACCTTGAACCCCAGCATGAGGAGGCTCTAGTGCAAAGAGGACTGGCCCAGGAGTCTTGCGTGTGCACGCAGGATGGAAGGCTGGGTCAGTGGCGAGTCTGTGTTTCATTGTCTGATGGACCAGACTGTTTCCCCAGCATCTGCACCGCTTCCCATCCCCACCAGCAGCGGGTGACGGCTCTGATTTCTGCACGTCTTTGCCAACTCTTGTTCGTTTTCAATATTTGTTTGTTTTTGGCCTCGTCCGGCTTAGTTGTGGCTCGTGGAACAGGCTTCTCTCCTGGGCACGTGGGCCCATTCATTGCAGCGCTCAGGCTTAGTTGCTTTGCGGCATGTGGGATCGTGGTTCCCCAACCAGGGATGGAACCCATGTTCCCTGCGTTGGAAGGCAGATTCTTAACCACTGGACCACAAGGGAAGTCCTCCAACTCCTGTTTCCGTCTGAGTTTCTGATCCTAGCTGTCTACCTGGTGTGAAGTGGTATCTGATTGTGGTTTTGATTAGTGTTTTCCTGATAGCCACTGATGTTGGTTCTTAAAATTCTTCCCAAATTCCAGAGTCCTATGATTCTGTATTTTGTATTTTGTAACAGGTTTACCTTGCAATGTGGGGGTGTGAAACTCCCAGGTATTACATCTTCATGGCTCCCTCACAGCATCACAAAGAATTTAACCTGCCCCCAAGAAGTCTGGCCCTTCCTTGCCCTCAGCTTTGGGAGGTGATCTCAGAGCCCTGGGGATGTCATGCCTGATAGAAGTGTTTGTTTTGCCAGAGGTCCTGTACACGTGCCAGGCGCCTCTGTCCCTGGGACTCTCCAGGCAACTCTACCGGAGTGGGTGACTGTGCCGTCCTCCAGGGGATCTCGGGCCACAGCAAATAGTCAAAATGTGAAATAGGCCTGGGGCTTTGAGTTGGGGGATGTTGAGTTGGGGGATGTTAACCTCCAGAGAGGCCACACGGAGTTGGCCAAGCCAAGCGCTGGCGTCCAGTGGAAACCTTGGCTTGGGGGAGCTTCCCCAGCTGGTGGCACTCAATGTCACATGAGCCTGGTGGGCTGCAGTCCATGGGGTCGCAGAGTCAGACACAACTCAGCGACTGAACGACAAGCACATGACCAAAGCAGGACAGACAGAGGATGGGGAGAGAGGGGCTGGACGAGGAAACTCGCTCTCTGTACCTTTACCCTTTAGGTTTATAACAGATGAATTTAGAGAGAATTTTCAGTCCATTGTCCCTGTGTGAAATAAAACCCAAGATTGTAACCCACAACACAAACATTTTAACGGGTTTTCTTTATTGTTTGATGTCCAGTTCATAATTGACTATCCCTTTCATCAGAACAGGCTGTCACTACGGGCTCATAGAGGTGGGGATTGCAGTTGCTTTGTCAAAAGTCACAGGACCGTATCAGAGGGCCGAGGCCACCTGTGTAAAGCACGGGGGAGTGGGGTCCTGGCCCCCCAAAGCCACTTGCCTTCTATAGAGGCCTCTCTTGCTCCACCCGTAAACTAGACTTTGCAGAATCCTGGATTCCTTCTCACCCTTTGGCCACCAACACAATCACAGCAAGTGAACACAGGCAGTGGAAGCCCTCAGTAATGCACAAAATGACCCAGATTTCTAGGGAGTAGAGACGAGCGTAACAGTAAAGTCCTGAAACCCTCTTTGGTGGGTCTGTCTAACCTGTTGATGAGAGCAGCTGAAAGGTTTTTGGGGAGCTGCTGAGACACAGATGATAAATAAGACTTGGGATCATTTTTGAGCCAAACAAAATGATGTAATTCATATTAACTGGCTGCTTTGTGAACCCAGAGTCATCCTGCCCAGGTTAGCCCAGCACCTCCTCTGGAAGATGATTTTTTCCACTCAGAGTTATATTTACGGCCCTAAAACCATGGTCTCCGAGCTGGATATTTGGGAAGATGTTCAGTAGCGTGGTGACTTCAGCCTCCTTCCTCAGGCGGGATGGGGGACAAGGCAGGGTCATTGGCTGGACGCAGCCGGGGAGCAGCTGTGGGGAGAGCAGGCGGCAGAGAGACAGCTGATAAAGCACAGCGACCACCACATCTCACCGCTCGTCTCGTGGCTCATCGGTGGGCTTCAAGCTCTCCGCAAGGCGGCATTTTTTCCATCTGCTCCAGATGCCTGTCTGTGCCCCCCAAGACCAGGACCGTAACCCAGACTGGGCACAAACACTGAGCATCTCCAGGGCAGTGTTTGTGGGGGCGGGGGGCGGAGCTTGACTCTGGCTCTCAAAGTGATGGAGGCAGGCATCCACTCTGATAAATACGTGGGGCCAAAGCCAACACCATTCACACCAAAGTGTGGGCTGGCCAAGAACTCACCCCAGAACATTGTGCTCTTGCCACACTCACCAACAGTGAGGCTGAAGACAGCAGCAACACAGAGACCCTGAGAATCAGCCAGAGGCATGTGCTTCATCTTTCTTTTCTTTAGCAGCTTATCGAGTTCATGTGCCATATAATTTACCATTTTCTCATTGTTCAGACACCAAGTCGTGTCTGACTCTTTGCAACCCCATAGACCATAGCACATGAGGCTCCTCTGTCCATGGGGTTTTCCAGGCAAAAATTCTGGAATGGGTTGCCATTTCATTCTTCAGATTTACCATTTAAAGGGTGCAATTCAGTGGTTTTGTTAAAAATTTGTATTGACATACAGTTGACTATACTTCAATTTAAAAATTGTGTTTCAAGTATACAGCAAAGCAATTCAGTTATATACATGTATATAACTGATTCATATATATGAATCACATGGCTGTACACCTGAAACACAATTTTTTAATAAAAATATAGTTGTAAGTCAACTATATTTGACTTCCCCGATGGCTCAGTGGCAAAGAATCTGCCTTCGATGCAGGAGACACAGGAGACAGGGATTCGATCTCTGGATCCAGAAGATCCCCTGGAGAAGGCAACGGCAACCTACTCCAGTATTCTTGCCTGGAGAATCCCATGGACAGAGGAGCCTGGTGGGCTACAGTCCATGGTGTCGCAAACAGTCCAACACAACTTAGCGAGTAAACAACAGCAACACAGGCCCATTTCCCTCCCTACCCCAGCCCTAGGGCTAAGCTCATTGGGAATATAGTTTGCTGAGAGAAGTGAGCTTCTGGGGGCAACACGGAAGCAGAGGGAGTTTCTCTCAGATGAAAAAGCAGCATCTCCTGGGCACGTGAGGTAAGAGCTAGAGCCCCCCTCAACGACGGGGCCGGGGCCAGGCCTATAGGCCCCACGCTGTGCCCAGACCTCAGAGGCGACAGCCAATGATGTCCCCGGGGCATGGATCTCAGTCTGAACTGTCCACCGCCCCAGAGCTGGTTCAGGGGCAGACAAGCGAGCTCCAGACTTGGAGGGTCCGTAGGAGCTGGTACTGGATGTCTCTTCTCACTGGTCTCTGACCCATGCAGCCCCCAGCTCTCTGCGCCACCGTCTTCTCACTGGTCTCTGACCCATGCAGCCCCCAGCTCTCTGCGCCACCGGGAACTCCAAATCCCAGGATTGACTTACAGAAGCAGCCAGGGTGGGAGCCAGTCATGAAAACCCTCTCGTGTTCCCACCAGCCAAGCAGGACAGGAACTCAAAGACACACCTGAGCTGATGTAAAGACCCTGAAGACATAGGACATTTCTGAAACACCCAAGTTGTGGATGGAGAGCCCCCTCCACAGCACCCCTACCCCAGCCCCACACGCACCAAAATAAATAGTAAACGGAGACGTAGCCTTTGCGGAAAGAAGAATTTTTAACAGATATATGAGGCCGTCAAAACCAGGGAGTCTTATTCAGCCAAACGATTACAGCCTGGGTTTTATTTCTAAGCGTCTTTTTAGCATTACACTGTCACCTATAATAAGTGGCTTTGCTTGAGCAAATGGTGGAGGATCCTAATTGGCCCTGGAGAAAGGATTTTTCATACGTCTCGGGGGCGGAAGGATGAGCAGCATATGCAGTTCCACTAATGGCTTCATTTTTTAAGATACTGAGTATTGTTTATGTGCGGTTCTTATTTTATTGCTCGCAGATTAACAATTGCTCATCCCAAGAGAGGGCTGCGCACGAACCGGGGGGCCGGGAGGCACCCTGCGTTCCTGGCTGTATCCCGCCTCCCTGATTGGTTTTCTCCCCGGCGCTGAGGTCAATGACCAGCTCTCATTTCTGCCGAGTTCCTTCGCTGTGTCCTGCCTTGTCCTCCCCCCTGACGTTCATTATGTCTCCAGATGAAAGCAGGGGCCCGACACAGAGCTGATCTCAATGGCGGAAAAACGTATCTCTCCTTCTCGGGCCTCCCTTCACCTTGAATTTCGGCTCCCCCCTCATCTGGCCAAGGTCTGTAATCAAGAGTCACGCGGCTCCCAGGCCTCCGTCTGGATGAGATGGGGAGACCTTGGTGGTGCTTTCTCTTCAGAATCAAGAGTTAATGTAGGGATGGAAGGACTTTATTCTCAGTGCCTTTCTTGTGAAATGCCTTTCCTGTTTTAAAATAGCCCTCCCTCCTGGAAATCTGCTAAATGTCTTCTGTCTTCTGGGAATGTATTCCATATATGGTTCGTCTCATGGAAAGAGAACTCTGCCTCCAGGTACGCAAAAGTAAGAGCAAAGTTCAAACAAATGCCCCCCGAAACCCTTTTTTTTTTTACCAAACGAAATGTATTGTCTCACAGTTCTGGAAACCACAAGGCCAGAATTAAGGTTTCTCAGACAGCTGGCCCTTCCTGGCGGGTCTAAGGGAAGCATTTTCCATGCTCTTCTCTCAGCTTCTGCTGGTTGCCCGTGGCCCTTGGTGTTCTTTGGTTGATCTCTGTTTCCTTTTTCACGTTGTCTCGCCATCTGTATCTCTGTGTCTCAGCCGTTACTCTTTCCAGCTCGTGCTGGAGGTCGGCAGTGGCTCACCATGGGGACGGGGGCGCCGGCGGCGGCAGCCCCTGAAGGTGCCCCTTGGCACAAACCCGCCTGGAGGTCGCCATTAACTCTACCTCAAACCCCTTCTCTTAAAGAGAAGATAGTCTCTTTAGAAAGAGATTCAATGTCTCTAGAAAGAGAACTGACGTAGGCACCTCCCCCTTCCCAGCACTTCAGCTGTTTATTGCCCAAACGTGCCCCGTGGTGCTGTGCGCTCATGAGCTCGTGGACGTGAGGACTTGCCCCGACTCCAGCCTGGCACGAGGGACACCCTCCCGCAGCAGCCACTAAGAGAAAACGGGCCTACCTAGTTAGTCGCACGTTTTCTGTTTCCTACTCAGTGTCCCATTTCGTTTCGTTTGTTTGCCAATGTCTCCATTTCTTCTTTTTATGTTCTTCCTCAAGCCCTTATCAAGCATTAGAAAAGCTTTTCTATGTATATATTTAAGTAATACGTATAATGCATATATTTTAGAACACATGAATTTTTGCCTAACAAAAAAATAGGCATATTGAAAAAAAAAGAGAGAGAAAACAGAGGCCACCAGGTGAGCCCCAAGTACCGACTCTCGGGACTAAGACCCAGGGCGGGGCTGAGGGAGGGAAACAGCCACGTCTGTTGTCCGTGGCTGTGGAGAGAGGCTGGTTGGTGAAATCAGCGCCCAAAGAGCACAGGGAGTCCGGAGATGGTCCTTGATCCCTTTGATAATCTGATCTCCACCTTTGAGGCCCACGTGCCACAAAATGTTATGTAGAAGCACCCCTTAGGTGCCCCTCAAACCCTCACCCTTGTAGCATCTTCCCAACTTAGCCTCACGGCAAACAGAAGGGGAAAAAGTGGAAGCAGTGACAGATTTTATTTTCTTGGGCTCCAAAATCACTGCAGACAGTGCCTGCAGCCATGAAATTCAAAAGACGCTTGCTCCTTGGAAGGAAAGCTATGACAAACCTAAGCAGCATATTAAAAAGCAGAGACATTACATTGCTGACAAAGGTCCATCTAGTCAAAGCTACATGGTTTTCCCAGTAGTCATGTATGGATGTGAGGGTTGGACCATAAAGAAGGCTGAGCACCAAAGACTTGATGCTTTTGAACTGTGGTGTTGGAGAAGACTCTCAAGAGTCCCGTGGACTGCAAGGAGATCCAACCAGTCAATCCTAAAGGAAATCAATCCTGAATATTCATTGGAAGGATTAAAGCTGAAGCTCCGATAACATCGGCCATCCGATGCAAAGAGAGGACTCACTGGAAAAGTCAGGTGATGCTGGGGAAGATTGAAGGCAAAAAGGAAGAGGGGGTGACAGAGGATGAGACGGTTAGATAGCATCACCAACTCAGTGGACATGAATCTGAGCAAACTCGTGTTTGGTTTTTTGCCTTGGGGTCACAAAATGGCTGCAGCAACACCACCTATCACTACTGAGAACAATGCCCTGTCCTCAGTCCCCAGCAGGGTGGCTAGCTGTGGAAAGACGTCCCAAATGAAGGCAATCCCAGAAGGGCACCTGGCCACATCCTCTATCCAAACACAGCACACACTGTCTAGAATTAACCTGGCGACAGGTTACATTGTGGGGACCCAGAAATGTTCATAGTTCTGGCTCTGAGATCAGCATCTGCTTCAAAAGGGAGAACAACACCACAATTGGATGCCCTAGAGAAACCTTAGCACTGAAAGTCACGGTCAAGAGGATGAAGTGAGCGGCCCTCGTCTTTATCCGCCTGGAGAGCCACACGGCGGCAGACACGGCCCTAGCAGCAGCGCTGTCAGCTCTCTCATCGCTTCATTTCCATCCCGCAGTTACAATGCCCGGCAGGGGTTGGTGGCGCCCACCGAGATTCTGCTTTCCATTTTCTCAGTGGTGCTTGTACATTCATTTCCTTGGAGTTTTTCCTGTTTTTGTAGGATCATTACCTGTCTCCGAAGTGCATCTGGCCCATTGTCTGTGGAGAGCTCTGGCTTAGATTTTGCCCGGGACAGAATTACCAAGGATGTCAGGACTGGCAGTCAGGAAGGCACTAACCCAGACGCATTCTCTCCTCCTTGCGCGCTCTCATTGTCAGTCCATCAAGTAGATTTTCTGTCACCGGCTTAAATTGCTACTTGCCGCAGTCCCTTTGCCTCCCAGAGCAATCCCTTCTACCGCCGTGTCTCAAGAGGCTGCGTCCTTGGCTCCTTCTAACCAGAACAAAGTGACTCGTTAAACTGTCCCATCGCCTTTCAGAATGAACGTGGCCGCATAGGAACGTTTTTCTGCGTTTCCTCCTGGAAATCATGCATTAGGAGCAAGGAGAATTTCAAAGCCCTATCAACTCTATTTTTGGGGAAACCAGAAAATAGATACAGTCCGCAGAGTTCAAAGTACGTGTGCAGACTGACAAAGCAGACCCGACAGGAGGGGAGGCAGGGAAGGACGCGGGGCACCAGTGGCAGGGAGGAATGCTGTGTTTCAGATGAGGGGTTCAGCAACAGTGGTGTGGGGGCCGGGGTGGGAGGCGGCGGGGGAGCATCCTCGGACGAGTTTTGTTCAGAGAAAACGAGGAGGCCAGACTGTAAAGCCTGTCTGACAAGAGGAAAGTGCAACCCAACCACAATGAGATGTGATCCCACACCTGTCAGAATGGCCTGCATCAAAAAGAACGCAAATGACAGATGTTGGAGAGGAGGCGGGAAAAAAGCAGGCCTCCTCTGCTAGTGGTGGGAGTGTAAATCCGTGCAGCCACTGTGGAGAACAGTGTGGCAGGTCCTCAAAAAAACTAGTTACTATATGACTCAGCAATTCCATTCCTGGGTGTATACCTTGGTAAAAAAACACTGATTGAAAATAGAATGCACCCTAATGTTTATAACAGCATTATTTACAATAGCCAAGGCACGGGAGCAGTCCAAGTGCCCATCAACAGATGAGTGGCTAAAGGTATAGAATATGTATACAAGGGAGTAATACTCAGCCATAAAGAAGAATGAAGTGTGCCATTTGCAGCAACAGGGAGCGACCTCCAGGGCATTATGCCTAGTGCAATCAATCAGAGAAAGATACTGTGTATCACTCATATATGGAGTCTAAAAAATACAACTGGTAAATAAAACAAAAAAGCAGCAGAGTCACAAAGAACATACAAGTGGTTACCAGTGGGGAGAGGGGAAAGTGGGGCAGTATAGGGGTGGGAAGGAGAAAAAGGGTTACTGTGAGATGATATGAAATCAGGCGGGTGAAACTTTGGAAAGGCACTGTAGGATTTAAAGAATCTTTCACTCAATTTAAAAAAAGAAACTGGGTGAGAAGTCGCCCCACTCTGGCAGGAGAGAAAAATGCCCTCCCAGGGGCTGACACGTTTCCGCGCTCCCCCAAGGGCCAACCAGCGAAGTCCCGTCTCTCCTTTTCACGTGTTAACAGAGCTCCATCCTTGAGCACGTGGCCGCCCGCGTGCCCCAGCCCCGCCCCCACGGCGCGCCACGTCCTCACGTGGCTCTGAGGGGCCAATGGGGTGCGAGCGGGAGGGCCGCACGGCTGGTGCCCGAGGCAGCCTCCTGTGCTGGACTCCGGCGGCGTCTCTCCGTCTTCCCCGAAGGCTGGCCCACCAGTGTGGTCACAGGGCTGGCTCCCGGGTGCCAGCGGTGCACGGAGGCTCGGGGGCCCCCCCACCCCCGGCAGCCGGGCCGGGCGCCCCAGGACTGCGGTGTGAGGAGAGCTGACAGGGGCTGTGGCTCCTGGACGCGTCCCCCGCACCCTGCATGGCTCAGCCGTCGTGTGAACGGGCGCCCAGGGCTGGGCCGGCAGGAACCTAGGCCAGTGCCGGCGGGCTCCGCGGGGATGCGGTGAGCGGGCCCCCCCTCCAGGGCCGACAGAAGCTGCGCGTCTCCCGCCGCCGCTCCGCCTGCGCCATCTCCGGTGAGCTTCTGCTGCTTGCATTTCTTCCAGGAGCCCAGCTCACCGAAAAGTTTACCCAGAAAGCCTCAACTGTTGCGTAACTCAGAGATGTCTTCTCTGCAACACCCCCCACACTCCCACTTACCCCCGCCCCATCCTTACCCCCACCAACCCCCACCCCACCTCTACCCTTGCCCCCAAACTAACCCCCACCCCGCCCCTCACCCTTATCCCCACCCCGCCCCTCCCCTCACCCTTATCCCACCCCGCCCCTCCCCTCACCCTTATCCCCACCCCGCCCCTCCCCTCACCCTTATCCCCTCCCCGCCCCTCCCCTCACCCTTATCCCCACCCCGCCCTCCCCTCACCCTTATCCCCACCCGCCCCTCCCCTCACCCTTATCCCCACCCCTCCCCTCCTCCTTATCCCCACCCCGCCCCTCCTCCTTATCCCCACCCCGCCCCTCCCCCCACCCCGCCCCTCCCCTCACCCTTATCCCCACCCCGCCCCTCCCCTCACCCTTATCCCCACCCCGCCCCTCCTCCTTATCCCCACCCCGCCCCTCCCCCCCACCCCGCCCCTCCCCTCACCCTTATCCCCACCCCGCCCCTCCCCTCACCCTTATCCCCACCCCGCCCCTCCCCTCACCCTTATCCCCACCCCGCCCCTCCCCTCACCTTTATCCCCACCCCGCCCCTCCCCTCACCCTTATCTGCGCCCCAAGAACGGTTAGCTGAACCTCTCCCGAGTTCTCTACCGAGTCTAAGGGCTCTTTCACCCACGCTGGGCAGCCAGACACTCGTTCATTGATTTTCTAAAATCTCAGCCTGTTGGTTGTGAAATGGTCTCTAGTTGGAGGATGTGCTGTATTCTGAGAAAAACAAGCAGATCTGACGTCCACAGTCCGTGTTTCTCAGATGATGCTCGTTCTATAGAAAAAAAGTCTTCTTCTCCCCAAATGCTGCTGCTGCTAAGTCACTTTAGTCGTGTCCGACTCTGTGTGACCCCGTAGATGGCAGCCCACCAGGGTCGGCCATCCCTGGGACTCTCCAGGCAAGAACACTAGAGTGGGCTGCCATTTCCTTCTCCAATGTGTGAAAGTGAAGTCGCTCAGTTGTGTTCGACTCTTAGTGACCCCATGGACTGCAGCCCACCAGGCTCCTCCGCCCATGGGATTTTCCAGGCAAGAGTAGTGGAGTGGGGTGCCACTGCCTTCTCCGCTCCCCAAATGCAATCTTAGCCAAATTGTCATTGTGTAAAGAGTTGAAAACCAGCCTGATTGTGGTGGGTTCAGGGCCCCCCCTTCCCTCTGCCAGCCTCAGGGATCAGAAGAATCCTTGTTGAAAGCTTGAGTCTCCCAGCCTCTCTGCGGTCCACACGGACCCCTTGATCCCGTTATAGTGAGTGGAAGTCACAGACTCACAGCTAATGTTCACGGCAACCCGCGGAGAGTCTCATAAACGGTTTGCTAAGTGATAGAACTGGGCACAAGTACATGCTTGGATTCAGAGGTATGAAATTCTAGAACAGGCAAAACAAACCCATCGTGATGGAAGCGGGTCAGTATTTGCTTCTAGGCATGGGTGCTGAGAGAATGACCGGGTACTGGAAAGCTCTAGATCTTGAGGAGGGCCTGGCTCTCACAGCTGTGTGCACTTGTCCATGCTCATCAGATTGCAAGGAGGACTTGTGTGTTTCACTGTATGTAAATTTTACCCGAAAAAGAAGCACATGCAGCAGACAGAAAATGGGCGGAGGGTCTGCAGAGCATGCGGTGTGTTGCTGCTGAACTGAGTGGGGGTGGGAGGTGACAGAGTGAGAGCTGAGCCTGGACAGACCGGGCGGAGGCAGGCACCGGGCTGCCCCAGGCGGCCGCTGTTGTGTATTACCCGGGATGCACTGAGTTTAGTCTAAGCCTGACGCTGCCGACACGGTACAAGCTCTGCTTTCTTGTGCTCACTGATACTGTTTTTTGTTTTCTTTTTACAAATTGAAGGTCCGTGGCCACTCCAAGTCCAGTAGGTCTGTGCGCACCATTTGTCCAACGGCGTTTGCTCCCTTCGTGTCTCTGCGCCCAGTGTGGTAAACCTGGCCGTGTTTCAAATGTTTTACTGTTGTTTTCAATATACTTACAGTGACCTGTGATTAATCTTTTTTCATTTTTTGTGATTTTTATTCTTTTTAATTGAGGAATAATCGCTTTACAATGTCGTGTTGGTTTCTCTGTGCAACAACGTGAATCAGCTATAAATATATATATGTCCCCTCCACCTTTGCGTTCAACCTTTGATGCTACTATTCGAATTGTTTTGGGGTGTCGTGAACTGTACCCGTGTAAGATGGTGAACTTAATTGTTGAGATGACAGCAGAGGATTTAGAAATAACAAACTTAGTTGATAAGGCAGTGGCAGAGTTTGAGAGGATTAGATTTTGAAAGTAGTTCTGTGGGTAAAATGCTATCAGACAGCACTGCAGGCTACAGGGAAATTGTTCATAAAAGGAAAAGTCAATTGATGCAGCAGACATCATTGTTGTCTTATTTTAAGAAATTTCAGCATCACCCCCCATCAGCCAGCAACCACCAACACTGAGGGGAGATCTTCCGCCAGCAAAAACTTTAAGACTTGACGAAAGCTCAGATGATGGTTTGCATTTTATAGCAGTATTTTTAACTAAGGTATGCCTGTTGTTTTTTAGACATAATGCCATTGCACACTTAATAGACGTTAGTGTAGTGAAAACATAACTTTTCTATGCCCTGGGAAATCACAAACAAATCCAGGTGACTTGATTCACTGCAGTGGTCTGGAATGGTCCACAGTCTGAGGTCTGCCTGTATTCTTGGAGTATCGTTATTTGTCACTGTGTCAAGGGGGCACTTCCAGCCCCTCACTGTGAACCCTGCTGCAAATCCTGGCCACCCCGTACCCTAGCCTCTCCTCTGGGTCTGGGGAACCAAGCAGAATGGCCTCTGCATCCTGCCAGGCCACCTGGAAAGTGGACAAGGGCTTGTTCCCTAGGCTACAGTTTCTCCAGTCTTGGAATCGGTGCCAGGAGCTCAAGGAAAAGGGACCTCGTGGGTCCATCCTGCCAAGAGTGACCACGGCAGAGCTTCTGGGTGCAGTGTCGGGAGCCAGCCACTGAGGCAGCCCAAGTGTGTGCCATCCAAGCGGTGCCTGGGGTGGGGCTGCAGTGTCTTCCCGTGTGAATCTGGGCTTTGTTGATGATTTAAATTGAAGTAGAGTTGATTGACAGAGAAGGCAATGGCACCCCACTCCAGTACTCTTGCCTGGAAAATCCCATGGACGGAGGAGCCTGGTGGGCTGCAGTCCATGGGGTCTTGAAGAGTCGGACATGACTGAGCGACTTCACTTTCACTTTTCACTTCCATGCATTGGAGAAGGAAATGGCAACCCACTCCAGTGTTCTTGCCTGAAGAATCCCAGGGACGGGGGAGCCTGGTGGGCTGCCGTCTGTGGGGTCGCACAGAGTCGGACACGACTGAAGCGACTTAGCAGCAGCAGCAGCAGAGTTGATTGACAGTCTTGTGTAGTTTCAGGCGTTCGGCAGAGTGATTCTGTTCCGTAGACATACTCTTTCTCATTCTTTACCATTATAGGTTCTTAGAAGTTACTGAGTACAGTTCCCTGTGCTGCACAGGGGGTCCTTGCTCTTTGGAGTTTGTGATGTGGTCATTGGCAAAGCTTCCTCCAGGGTTTGAGCCAGATTCTGTTTCTGTTGCTTGTAACTCAAACCCTCAGTCCAAACACTCTTCTGCTCTGAGGGTTGTTCACTTGGGTTTGAAGGTCACCATGGCAGAGAGGCCAAGAAGAGATGGAGGTTGGAGTTTGAAACCCAGCTCCCTCCTTCCCGCATCATCTAACCATGAGATCCTCGTTTTCCTGTCTCTGGGCCTGCTCACCTAAGAATTCAAGAGTTCCAGCAAATGATCTGAAGGTCTCGTGTGCGCATGTGCAGTCACTCAGTCGTGTCCACTCTTTCCGACCCCACAGACTGTAGCCTGGCAGGCTTCTCTGTCCATGGGATTCTCCAGGCAAGAATACTAGGGTAGGTTGCCATTTCCTCCTCCAGGAATCTTCCCAGCCTTCCCAGTGTTCCTCCTCCAGGGGAATCTTCCCAGCCCAGGGATGGAACCTGCGTCTCCTGTGGCTTTTGCGTTGGCAGACGGGTTCTTTACCACAGCCTCCTGGGAAGCTCTCTGAAGGTCTCGTGATGATGTGTGTAACTAAGAAGTCATTCCTGATAGTATGTGATGCCACTGCTTAGCGGCCCTGGGCAATGGTACTGTCCCTGTGCTGATGGGGTGGGGAACCTCCACCCTGCTTCACGCAGGGTCCTTGAAGGTCCCACCAGCGATGCCACAGAGGCTCTCTGTCACCTGCTGTCTCTCTGCCTAAGATGCCCACCCTCACCACTCGCCAAGACTTTGCCCCAGAGAAGGGAGCAAGACTGGCCCCCAGGGATCATGACCCCTGTGGCCCCAGAGCTGTGAGAGAGGATGCACAGTTGTCTGTTGTCTTAAACTCCCTGGCTTGTGGTCGTTTGTTACGGCAGGAGATAGTGCAACGGCTGGCAGTCCCCTCACATTGATGTGTCCAAGGCTGAGCCCTGGGTCTTCCTCCGAAGCCCCCACACCCAGAGCCTCCCCCTCCAAGCTGATGTTGCCTTCTTTGCAGCCACTCAGCCTGAAACCTTAAAGGCACTCTTGACTCTAAGATTTCACAGCCAAACCATCAGGGACTCTCGTAGCTCCCACTTTGAAGGTGGGGGTAGTTCAGTTGCTCAGTCGTCTCTGACTCTTTTCGACCCCATGGACTACAGCCCGCCAGGCTTGCCTGTCCTTCACCATCTCCCAGAGTTTGCTCAAACTCCTGTCTGTTGAGTCGATGATGCCCTCCAACCATCTTATCCCCTGACGGCCCCTTCTCCTTTTGCTTCAATCTTTCCCAGCATCAGGGTCTTTTCCAATGAGTCAGCTCTTCTCATCAGGTGGATAAAGTATTGGAGCTTCAGCTTCAGTCCTGCCAGTGAATATTCAGGGTTGATCTCCTTGTTGTCCAAGGGACTCAAGAGTCTTCTCCAGCACCACAATTCAATTCTTTGGCGCTCAGCCTTCTTTATGGTCCAGCTCTCACATCCATACATGACTACTGGAAAAACTATAGCTTTGACTTTCTGGACCTTTGTCAGCAAAGTGATGCCTCTGCCTTTTAATACACTGTCTAGGTTTGTCATAGCTTTTCTTCCAAGGAGCAAGCATCTTTTAATTTCACGCACTTTGAAGGTATGAACCCAGACTCTGAGAACCTTCCTCTGCCTCCACGTGCTGGATTTCCAGGTCCACCGGCTGGTCTGTCTCTGCCCTTTTCTCACCTGCTCTCATCCATCCTGCTCCAGCCTCCTTGCTGTCCCCCGAATGCCCCGGGGCCTTTGCACAGACCACTTCATCTCCTTGGAACGTTCGCCCTTGACAGCAGGATGGCTCGACACCTCTCCCCCTTCAGTCTTTGTTCAGATGTCCACTTTCTCAGTAAGATCTCATTGACCACTCGTTGCAGACACTGCCCTACCACCGGCACGCCCGTCGTTCTGTCCTGCCCCCTAACGCTCCCGTCACGTTCTGCCCTTCCTTTGTGTGCTGTTTGTTTATTGTCTGCGTCTCTGGCTAGAGTGTCAACCCCAGGCCGGCAGGAATTTTTACTTTCTGTATTCTCTGATCTGTCACCCAGAGCGTGCCAGATTCGATAAATATTTGTTGAAGAAATAAGTGGGAGGAAAAGTGTCAGCTCTTTTCTTTCCTCACAAAGTGCATTTGCGGGGATCACGAAATAAATGAGATCGTGTGGTCATCAAAACACATTGTCTGTGCTGTAGCATTTTGAAATATGAAGATCTTCAGCTTTGCCAAAACGGTTGTCATTTTTCCCCCTCTCATTTGCCAGATTGAGAAGCCTCCCCACTTTGCATGGTGCAGCGGATCCCTCGCGCCGGCTCCATTGCAGAGGAAGCACTGGGAACGGGGGGTTTCTCTCCCGAGTGCAGTCCCAGACAGCCATTGCCAGAGGCCCCCCAGGAGTGCCTGCAGCCCCTCCACACACTCCCGAAGGGCCACAGTTCGGGGTCAAGGGTTAGGGTTAGGGGTTTGTGTTGAGGTTAGGGGTTAGAGTTAGTTTTTATGGGTTTTGCTATTAATACACAGAGATATTTCCATGGATTTTGTAGGGTATTCTTTCCATTGTTACAGCCCCATATATTGTCTTCCCTGGTGGCTCAGACGGTAAAGCATCTGCCTACATGGCGGGAGACCAGGGTTCAATCCCTGGGTTGGGAAGATCTCCTGGAGAAGGAAATGGCAACCCACTCCAGTATCCTTGCCTGGAAAATCCCATGGACGGAGGAGCCTGGTGGTCCAAGGGGTCGCAAAGAGTTGGACACGACTGAGCGGCTTCACTTCACTATATTGAAGGTAGTGTGCTCAGTTGCTCAGTCGCGTCCAACTCTGGGGACCCTGTGGACTGTGGCCCAGCAGGCTCCTCTGTCCGTGGGATTCTCCTGGCAAGAACACTGGAGCAGGTTCCTCCCCCAGGGGATCTTCCAGCCCAGGGACTGAACCTTCGATTCCTGCTCCTGCACTGGCCGGTGAGTCCTTCACCACTGAGCCACCTGGGAGGCCCCTCTGGAAGCTAACCTTCTGTACAGTCCTTTCGGCTGGTTTTGTCGTCCTGGACTGCTTCGGAGATTTATCCATGTCGATGCGTGTGACCACAGTTCCTCTGTTTAATGCTGTGTAGGCCTTCACTGGGAGAAGGAACGGCAGGCCCTTTATCGGTTCTCCCGTTGTTGGGCTCTGAGCAGTTACCAGCAGTGCTGGAATGAGCCTCCCCATATGCGTCTGTCTCAGGGCTCATGGGTGAGGGTTTTTTCAGTGTGTTCCTCGGATGGACTTCTTGCATTTCTGGGGGAAAAAAACTGATGGCCCAGTGTGCTTCCGCAGGACAGTCTAGCTCAGTCTTGCCCACTTTTTAAAAAAGTGATGTTGTCTTTTAAGTCTCATTCCATCTCAGGATTTCCCTTCCATCTTTTTCCCTTGCACTTTTACTGCAGAAAAATCTGAGGTGCTTTTGGCCGATTGCGTCTCCCCAGTGCCCTTCAGCAGGACCCCCTGGTCTCTGTAGTTCCTGCACATTGGTGACTGGCTCCAGAGGCTGAATAGACCCACGTTTAATCCCTTTGGGAGGATACGATATGCTGGATGTGGTGTCCACCCTTCCTCACTGCACGGTCGAGACTCTCCGGTAGTCTGAAGTCACAGTAACAGGGACAGCCACCGTCACTGTCACGTCACTGACCCCAGCGACAGTGCTTGAGAATGATGCTGGGTGCTAAGCAGGGACAAATATGTTTTATTGGGTATCTTTGAATAGGGTATCCATGTATCCTATCCCTATTTCTTTGGGTGCCTTTTTTAAAAATTAGAATGGATACTGAAATTTTTCAATGCCCTTTCAGCATAAAATGATTATATTTTCATTTCCCATTGAATTACGTTATTTTATTAGATTTCCTCAAATTGAATTGTTCTTATAGTCCATAATAAAGTTCTTGGTTGTGATGTATTTGATACCATTACTCGATTCATTCACTAGTACAGTATTTTATTTAGAAATTTTGCATCTGCACTCATGGGTGAGAGTGGCTGATAGTGGATTATTATCCACTCTGTTATCATTCATGGTAACTAGTGGCGGTTCTATGTATGCTGCTACTGCAGTCTGTCAGGTATTAATATCAAGCTTATGCTCTTCCCAAGAAAAGAAAGTAACAGACTTTCTTCTTTTTCTGTTCACACGCTGCTTGGCTGTTGTGTTGCTCATTCGCTGTCGAGTCCAGGTCTTTGAGACCCCATGGAGTACAGCATTCCAGGCTTCTCTAGAGTTTGCTCAAACTCATGTCCATTGAGTCAGTGATGCCGTCCAACCATCTTATCCTCTGTCACCCCCTTCTCTTCTTGCCCTCAATCTTTGTCAGCATCAGAGTCTTTTCCAATGAGTCAGCTCTTTGCATCAGGTGGCCAGAGTATTGGAGCTTCAGCTTTAGCATCAGTCCTTCCAATGAATATTCAAGGGTTGACTTCCTTTAAGAATGACTAGTTTACTCTCCTTGCTGTCCAAGGAACTCTCAAGAATCTTTTCTCCAGCGCCATGATTTGAAAGCATCAGTTCTTCAGGGCTCAGCCTTCTTTAGTAATTTCCTGAGAAGGTCTCACAGGATGATGTCTTCTTAGTCAAACACAGCTTTGTGGGTAGTCTGTACATTGCAAGCAAAGTTTGGCTGGATATAAAACCATGGCTCACAACCTCCTTCCATGAGGATATTGTAAGGATTTTCTCTCGCTCTTAGAGTGTTAACTGGGACAACTGGAGAAGGGAATGGCGGCCCAGTCCAGTATTCCGCCTGGGAATCCCATGGACAGAGGGGCCTGGCGGGCTACGTATGGTCCATGGGGTCGTAAAGAGTAGGACACGACTGAGCAACTGAACAACAGCAAACAGCTGTGACCACATCTGAGGGCTGCTTGGATTCTTTTTTCCGTCTAAGTGTCTTCCTTAGCTGTAGCCCACTAGGCTCCTCTGTCCATGGGATTTCCCAGGCAGGAATACTGGAGTAGGTTGCCATTTCCTCCTGCAGGGGAACTTCCCAGCCCAGGGATTGAACCTGCATCTCCTGCATTGGCAGGCAGATTCTTGACCACTGCAACACCTGGAAGCCCCAGGTAAGTTCTAATCTGAATTTTTAACAAGTGTCCCAGTTGACGGGAAGAAATCTTTGGGACCACACTTTGAGAAATACCTAGAAATTTTTCATTATTGAAGGGAGAGACTTGATCCAGAATCAAAGATAAGTTCCAGTCAAACCAGCACCTTGCACCATGCTTGGCACACACAGATGGCTCCATAATCACACTGAGCAGAGCAAATGGGGTTTTCCTAGGTCTTCTGCTAAGGAAAATGCTAGGGGAAAAATATTTGTTAGTTAAATAAAAAACCAACAAACATGTCAGCAAGGATAGCTTAGCCCCAGCCGCTAGCCAGATGAAGCACTGTTGATGACGGCAGCTCCTAGGTAGGTCCTTGGGGAGAAGAGATCAGAGGCAGGACCAGTGTTTTGTCCAAAAATATCTCTTAGTCAACCTTCAGGTCTTGAAAACACTCACCACTCAGTCCTGCCCCCTGAAAACTGACGGTGAGGAATTGTCTCCAAAGGTATATGAAGATACCTGATGAAAAAAACACAGGACTGCGTGGAGCCCTCCAGTAAGATGAGAAACTGTCTTTGTTTATAGTAGCATGACACAACCGCTGATGAAAAACATCTTTAAATCATTAAAAGATCAAAGACAAATGTAAGACCTGACACCATAACACTCCTAAAAGAAAACGTAGGGAGGAGCTCCTGAGTGTTGGCCTTGGGAATTTTTTTTTTTTTTCTTTTTTAACACGACTCCAAAAGCACAAACAGCGAAGCAGAAATCAACACATGGGACTACATCCGACAGATGTTTCTGCCCAGAAAAACAATTAACAAAAGGAAAAGAGACCTTGCAGGATGGGGGAAAAGATTTTGCAAACCATGTATCAGATAAGAGAATATGCAAAATAGGTAAAGAATTTACAGAACTTAATAACAGGAAGAAAAACACATTAATTAAAAAGGGGCAGGAGAACAAAATAGACATTTTTCCAAAGAGGGCATCAAAATGACCAACAGGCCTATGCGAAGACATTCCACATGACTGACCATCAGGGACACGCAAACGGCAAGTACGGGAAGTATCACCTCTCACCTGCTGGAATGTCGTCACTAAGCATCTGTGTTGTGCCAGAGTCACGTGGTCAGATTTCTCAGGACTGTCAGAGTTCCTCTTAGATGTATTTAGTAAGTGACCCTGTTGCAGTGATGAGAGAGTGTATGCCGTGCGATCGAAATGCCAGCCAAGGACTATCTAATGCCCGCATTTCCTTTTGTTGTTTAGTCACTAAGTCACGTCTGAGTTTTTTGTGACTGCAGCCACCAGGCTCTTCTGTCCATGGGATTCTCTAGACGAGAGTACTGGAGTGGACTGCCGTGCCCTCCAGGGGATCTTCCCGGCCCAGGGATCAGAGCCGCTTCTCTTAGGTCTCCTGGATTGGCCAGCGGATTCTTTACCACCAGCGCCCCCTGGGAAGCCCCCTGGTGCTCTGTGATATGAGCCCTAACAAGCGAACGCAGCCGTGGACCGTCAGCATCGCTGATAAGCGCCGCCCGACTCCATCCTTGGAAAATCTTGTTCTCCTGACATCAGTCTGCATTGTCATGCTTTTCTTTGACCTTCCTGTCACAAACCTTCAAGAAATAATAAATATCTTGAAACCCAAGACTGACGTGAGTGGACAACTTTGATAAATTTATGTCAAGATTCCGACAGAGGCCTGTCTTTCAGATAGGATAATGAAGGTGGATGCTCCCAGGTTCCATCTGACTTTTTACAGAGCCTCTCACCTAATCACACACCTTCCCCCTATGCCAGATTAGGAGTTGATAGATGAAAAGGTCAGCTGGGATTAGGGGCTTTTTAACGTATGCAATCAATGACAGCGACCTCTCCAAGTTTATTTCCAGCTCAAAGGTGGGCAATTATATGAAATTTATGCTTAGCGAAGAAGAAAAGCAATTAGAATGATTTTTGCATGCATTTGAAGAGTATTGATGCATTCCCCACAGGTGTGTGGAAGCTCATTAGCATTTCCGTTAATATCAGTTAATGTGATTACTGTCTGCTGAGCGCCCGCTCTGTGCCAGGCACCGTGCTTGGTGCTGCAGACAGAAGAGACCTGGTGCCGGCACAGCGGAGATCAGGGTCTCGTGGGAGAACCAGGCGCTAATGAAACAAAAGCAAAGACAGCTCACAAACTGACGAGCACGGTGAAGGGGAAGGCACAGCACCCTGAGAGAGCGGAAGGGACCCCAGTGAGCTGCTTCTGAGGAAAAACACAAGCATCGAAGTGGAGAGACAGCCTCCCCGGGGCATTCTGCAGCCACTCAGGGCTTTGTGGTGGCGTTCAGTTTCTAGGTCACGTGATACTCTTTGCGACCCCACGGACTGCAGCAAGCCGGGCTCCCCTGTCCTTCACTATCTCCTGGAGTTTGCTCAAACTCATGTCCATTGAGTCAGTGATGCCATCCAACCATCTCAGCCTCTGTCGTCCCCTTCTCCTCCTACCCTCAATCTCCCAGCATCAGGGTCTTTTCCAGTGAGTCAGTTCTTCCCATGAGGTGACCAAAGTATTGGAGCTTCAGCATCAGTCCTTCCAATGATTATTCAGGGTTCATTTCCTTTAGGATTGGCTGGTATCATCTCCTTGCAGTCCAAGGGACTCTCAAGAGTCTTCTCCAGCACCACGGTTTGAAAGCATTAATTCTTTGGTGCTCAGCCTTCTTTATGGTCCAAATCTCACATCTGTACATGACTACTGGAAAAACCATAGCTTTGACTAGTTGGACCTTCATCAGCAAAGTGATGTCTCTGCTTTTTAATATGCTGTCTAGGTTGGTCATAGCTTTTCTTCCACAGCTTCTACTTTTCCCCCATCTGTTTGCCATGAAGTGATGGGACTGGATTGTAGGCTGCTGAAAAGACTCCTGCTGCTGCTAAGTCGCTTCAGTTGTGTCCGACTCTGTGTGACCCCATAGACGGCAGTCCACCAGGCTCCCCCTCCCTGGGATTTTCCAGGCAAGATCACTGGAGTGGGTGAAAAGACTCCTGACTTGATATTAAAAGAAGTGGGGAGCTGTGTGTGTGTTTTAAGCTGCTGCTGCTGCTACTGCTGCTAAGTCACTTCAGTCGTGTCTGACTCTGTGTGACCCCATAGGCGGCAGCCCACCAGGCTCCCCCATCCCTGGGATTCTCCAGGCAAGAACACTGGAGTGGGTTGCCATTTCCTTCTCCAATGCAGGAAAGTGAAGTTGCTCAGTTGTGTCCAACTCTTCGCGACCCCATGGACTGCAGCCTACCAGGCTCCTCCATCCATGGGATATTCCAGGCAAGAGTACTGGAGTGGGCTACAGTTCGTCTATTTAAAGTGTCCGGTGTCAGTGGCTCTCCAGATAATCCAGATACGTGCAGCTGTCTCCACAGTCAACTTTAGGACATTTTCTTCATCTCAAGAAGAGGCCCAATACTCTGATGATGTAGACATCAACCCACTGTTCCCCACCCCCACTGTAGCCCCTGGCAACCACCCCCCCCCTTCCTGTCTCTCTGGATTTGCTGCTTCTGGACATCACATGCAAATGGAACCACACAGCGCGCGGTTTCCTCCAAGACTAGCTTTTTCCACTGAGCACTGTGTGTTCAAGGTTCATCCGTGTTGTAGCACGTGTGTCAGTTCTTCGTCCCTTTTTATGGCTGAGAGTATTCCCTCATGAATAGATCACATTGTGTTTATCCTTTGATCTATGGACATGTGGGCTGCCTCTACCTTTAGGCTAGTGTAAATAGCGCTACTGGGAACCTGGGTGTGCAGGTTTTCACGAGGGTGTATGTCTTCCTCTCTCGTGGGTGTGTAGGACTGGAACTGCTGGGTTGTTGCTAACTGTGTTCAGCCCCGGAGACACCAGGCTTTCCTGCAGTGGAAGTACCGTTGTCGTGCCCACCAGCAGTGTGTGACGGTTCCAGTTCCTCCACGTCCTGGTGGACACTTGTTGTCCAGAGTGTTGGATGTACCTGTTCTGGAGGGTGTGAGAAGGTATTGCACACTGTCTTTGGGTGCTGTTAAGCTCAGAGATGCCAGGATCGTCCTGGGCTGTGTGTCTAGCGCTGTAGTTCTCAAACTCGGAGGCTCATCAGTATCACGCAGGGAAATTAAAACACAGAAGACAGCGTGACTCCCCTGTCTGACTCAGCAGGCCCAGGGTGGCCAGTGACTGCATTTCTAGTGAGTTCTCAAGTGGTGATGCTGCTGCTGCTGCTGCTGCTGCTGCTCCAGACACCAGACTTGGAGAACCACTTTGTGAAACTTACCAAAGCCCTGGGTAGTCATTACTCAAATCCATTTCATGTGCCTTCACTCATCAAAGGTCGTCTGCATAAAACTTGCACCACCCTCCAAGCAGCACAGAGCCTAAATTACAAGTTGTTTGCCTGAGTTGTGGTCCAGGAATTTGGAGTCAGCTGTGGGCTTTCCCACGTGGCGCTTATGGTAAAGAACCCACCTGCCAATGCAGGAGATGTAAGAGACATGGGTTCGATCCCTGGATTGGGAAGATCCCCTGGAGGAGGAAATGGCAACCCACTCCAGTGTGCTTGCCTGGAGAATCCCATGGACAGAGGAGCCTGGTGGGCTACACACCATGGAGTGGTCCCAAAGAGTCGTACACGACCGAAGTGACTTGAACCACGCACACTTGGAGCAGAGCCTGTTAAGACCCCCCAACTGAGCATGCGCGAGTGCGCACCCAGGAACGTTGACGTCAGAGGGCGGAAACACCACCCTCAGGTGGTGCCTTGGCTTAATTGCGCCTGCGCAGAACTATCCTGCCCGCCCCTTATCACATCACCTACCCCACGAGCCCCCCACAGCACGTGGCTTTATCCCACAGTCCGTCAGCCCCTTTCCTTCGGGGCAGCTGGTCTGAGACCTGTTCTGTCTCCCCACTCGGCCACCTTGCAAATACCCCACCTCTCTGTGCTGCAGACCTCAGCGTCTCCACGTTTTGACCTGCTCTGCGCACACAGGCCCGCCAAACCTGGTTCGGAAACATGCCAAGAAAGGAGGCGAGACTGGGTAGTGGGAGGTGAGGGAAGAAAGGGAGAGACGGGGAAGGAGGTGGAGAAGGAGCCGCGAGGGAGGGAATGCGGCGGGGAGACTCGCCTGGGTTAAAATGCCAAGACCCGCCCCCCGGATGCTCAGAGCAGCTTCACCAAAGTCACCCAACACTGGAAGCAACCAAGATGCCCTCGGCCGATGCGGGGATACTTATGGTTATTCCGGTAAGCAGATTATTACTCAGCACTGAAAAGAAATGAGCTGTCACGCCATGGACAGGCATGGAGGAGCCTTAAATGTGTACCCCTCAGCGAATACAGCGAGGCTGAAAGGCTCATGGACCGTGTTGCCAAGCGTATAACATTTTGGAAAGAGCGAAACTATGGCGACAGTGGAAGATGGGTGGTGCCAGGGCTTGGGAGAAGGCAGGAGGAATAAGCGAGCACAGGGGATTTTCAGGGCAGTGAGAGGACTCTGCCTGATACAGTCATGGTAGATACCTTTGTCAACCCGCAGGTCGTAAGATGCAAAGAATGAGCCGTTGTGGAAACAATAGACTCAGTTCATGACAGCGCAGCAGTATTGGCCCCTTAGTTGTAACGTCCCACACTGATAAGATGGAAACAGCACGGGAACTTGAAGGCAGGGGCTCTGGAGCACGGGGGTGGGGGGGAGCAGGTCCTGATCTGGGGGGCCCCAGAGCAGCAGGAGGGAAGGAGGAGGCAGCCCAGATGTGGGGAGACTTGTGGGTGCAGCCTGGGAAAGTGAAGGCTTTCACACTGGCAGCTTCCATTTCAGGTGGAGAAGGATGCAAAGTCATTGTCTTAAAATGGGGGGTGGGTTTGAGATTCAAAACAGTCATGGATCGGGGACACGGGAGCTGCTGAGAGGGCCTAGGGGAGGCCCTGGGGGCAGCGAGAGCCTTGCCCTTGGTCGGCCCAGCTGGACGCCTGAGCATACAGGAAATCTAACCTCACTACGCTAGAAAATGGGCATTTTTATCTGCATCTTAAAGATGCATTCAGGCGCTTTCCTTTTGCGTTTCCCTCCTCCCCCCATGACAGGGGGACCCTAAAGGACCCCCCAACTCGGAGGTGTGCTTGTTTGACATTTCAGGGAGGTAGTCATTTCCTTCTTTGTGTTTTCACTAAATGGTCAGCACCCTTCTGGCACTCAATTTATCACATGATGGTTTGTTTTCGTGACCATTTCTACCCCTAGAGGCCCTGAGGGCCAGGTCAGTACCTTCTTCACATTTTTCTACAAAGTGTCTGGCCGAGTGGAGTTGTTACCTTAGCATTTTGTCACAAATCCGAGTATTTGACTTTTGTTAATTGGGAGTGAACATTTCCCCACGTCCTCAACAACAGACATGTCCTTCATCAAGGGTCATCCTGGCTCTGGTGTCATGACCCAGATCCTTCCTGGAGGAACAGATCTGGGTGGTGCTCATGGTTGATCCCACCTGGTTCTCAAAATAAGTGCCGCTCTGCTTTTTAAGAATGTATTTTTGTTGAGGTGAAATTCACATCCGGTAAAACTGCCCACTTTATAATGAACAGTTCAGTGGCGTTTCAGTCCATTCATAGGGTTGTGCAACCATTGCCTTTAATTCTATAACTTTTTTGTGTCAGAAAGAGACCCTGTACCCTTCAGTCGCACCCCCCACCCCATGACAGATGCTAATATCCTTTCTGTCTCTATGGGTTTACCGATGCTGGACGTTTGGGTTGATCTGCCTTTTGGTTACTGTAAATAACGATGCTGTGGGGACGTCCCTGGTGGTCCAGTAGTTAAGACTTCACCTTCAGTGCAGGGGGTTATGGGTTCAATCTCTGGTCGGGAAACTAAGATCCCACTTACCTTGCAGCTCAAAAGCTAGAACATAAAAGCAGTATTGTAACAAAATAAGACTTTTAAAAATGATGATGATGATGCTGTGAACTTGCGTGCAGCCACCCTGCCTTTGAAACGGACACTGGCTTGTGCCACGTCTCCATTCACCCCAGCCTGGGCTTCTGTCCACCCCCCACCCCAGGACTCCCAGCCCAGTCACCGCCAAAGCCTTCCTCAGGCCTTCAGGAGAAGGAGACGGGTCACAGTGGCCCTGCCCCTCCCCAAGACTGCTTCCAGACACTTTCCCAAGTACTTCTATTTTCATTCACCAACGTGCCACTGAAGAAAACATGGCGTTTATGGAAGGCAGGGAGGGAGTGAGAGCGACATAATGACCGTATTCCGGGCCTTTCACTCCGTAACGTGCTTTCCATCTTCTGAGTGCTTTGTCTGAGTTGTCCACAGTTCACACACCCAGTTGCACCTCGTTATTTTTAGCTGTTTAATGAGCTTCTCTTCTGTTGATGGGCACGTGGGAGGTTTCCCATTTTTCACTCACTCAAGTAATTTTGTGACAAACATCATTTAAATACTTCCTTGTGGTAAAGGCGCCAGGATTGCTGCCTGCCAAGTGGACGCTGCAAGAGGTCTCAGTCACTGGAAACGGGCCTTTTCAGTTTGGATGGACTCCACCAGTTGCCCCCACAATCCTCGTCCCAGCGCTCCGCTAGGACAGCCTGCCTCGGTTCTTTCCCAGCACTCTGAGTTCTTCAGTGTGCCATTCCTGCAAACCCGGGGAAGGAGCAGCACTGAATTCTTGTGTTCATCTGCATCTCCCTGGCCAGCAAGCACACAGTTGTTTGTAGGTGGGACTAAGGCAGGGGTTCTCAACCAGGGGTGATGGGACGCCCTCCAGCATCAACGTAGCCAAGTCTGCAGACTTTTCTGGTTGTCAGGCTGGGTGAGCGGGGCTTCTGGCCTCTAGAGTGTGGAGACCTGGGATGCAGCTGACCATCTGGCAGCGCACGGAACACCCCCCAACAAAGAAGCTCCATGGTGCAAAGTGGAGAAACCTGGAAAAGAGAAACACACAGTCTAAAAGCTACCCCTGTAACTGAGGGCGCCCTGGAAGAGCACACGTGGTTTTTATGGAAAACAGTGATGATGAGACATTTCTCAGCAAAGCTTATCTCTGTACACGAGTTGTGAGAGCTGCCCTGTTGAATGATGTCCACAAAGGTGGTGAGGACTTCCTGTCCACGGCGATTAGCGACACGATTGCCTGCGTGTCGTTCTCCATCTCCAGCCTCAGCAGTAAGAACCTGGTCAGTGGGATTTGCAGCCCTCAGCCCCTCACTGACCACAACGCCCTTCTGTCAGCTGCTGTCCCTCTCCCGTCCACGCTGTGCTGGGCACATTTCCCACCTGAACAGTCCCAGGCATTCCTTCGCTTTGTGTGCCTTGCCTTTATTTCACAGGTAGGTATTTGAAAATGCCTGTTAAATGATTCAACATTTTCTGCTACATAATGAAAATTTATTCCCCTCCACTTTCCCAAATCATCTTAAGAGTAAGAATTAACTTTGGGAAATAAATATTTATGCATATTATTCCTGACCTCTGCCTCTCTTCAAATGGTAAAGGAAAATTCTGCACCAACCAGACAAAAAAAACTTAAATTACATTGCGTGAAAATCCCCAGGATTAACGTCCACAGGCAGAATCTTGGAAAGGGCCCATCTCCCTTGATTTTCTGTAATGAAATTCCTCAAGTAATCAAAAGAACAAACATTAATCGAGGAGGTGGATGTGGGGACTGGAGGCATGTCTGCCCAGATGGAGCCTTGTGCATCCGCTCATGGGGAACGGAATGTCCCAGGCAAGGCTGCTGTCCATCTGTGGCACTTACTCTCCAGGTGGGTTTGAACCGGTCAGTGCTGCTTTTAGAAATGGGGGGGCGGGGGATGGTGATGCTGGGAGTCCTGTGGGGAGCAACCACCCGAAGTTGGTCCTAACGTGGGCACATGTGCCATTCTGTTGATACGTTCTATGCAGCCAATGAGCGTTCTGTTGCTCAGGTGTTAAGATGTGTCCAGCTCTTTGCGACCTCATGGACTGCAGCACGCCCGGCTTTCTTGTCCTTCCCCATCTTCCAGAGCTTGCTCAAATTCACGTCCATGGAGTCGGTGATGCCATCCCACCATCTCATCCTCTGTCGCCCCCTTCTCCTCCTGCCCTCAGTCTTTCCCAGCATCGGGGTCTTATCTAGTGAGTTGGCGCTTCACATCAGGTGGCCAAAGTGTTGGAGCTTCAGCTTCAGCCTGAGGAGTCTTTCATAATTCCTTGAACAGCCCATATTTGCTGATTCCATAAATATCCTAAGTACCCTGAGGCAGACGGAACCGCTGGTGTGACTTCTTCCCTCCCCTGTAGTTTATTGCGCATCCATATCTTGGCCACGGCTTCATGGAGGGCAGAGTATTTTCTTAGCACTGGACACTGGGTTTGGCCGCATGTCATGCTTTGGCTCATATGGGGTTAGCAGGCGAGATGCTGAGGCCTAAAATGTGCCCTTCCAGTGCAGTTGGGCTGCACACTGCTTGCCTCTGGGGTCCAACTTCCATAGATAAGCACAGAGCAGGCAAACTGTGGCCAAACACAGCCAAACCTAGTGGAGATGAGTGAAATCCCCACCACCCGGCAGACACGCGAGCCAAAAGCAAGTGCTTGTCACTGTTCACAGAGAGCTCTGGGGCTTTGCTGTGGGCTCAGTCACTCAGTCGCGTCCGACTCTTTGCAACCCCATGGACCGTAGCCTGCCAGGCTCCTCTGTCCATGGGATTTCCCAGGCAAGATTACTGGAGTGGGCTGCCATTTTCAACTCCAGGGGGGTCTTCCTGACCCAGGGATTGAACCCAAGTCTCTTGCATCTCCTGCATTGGCAGGTGGATTCTTTACCACTAGTGCCCCTGGGAAGCCCCTGCCAATGTTTACCTCTGTGTAAATGGAGAAGTGTTATACCTGAAAAGTCGGAGCCTTGAGAATGGGCTCCCCTGTGTATTTCAGGCTATAGACAGTTTTCTTTTTTTTAATTTATTTTTAATTGGAATAATTACTTTACAATGTTGTGTTGTTTCTGCCATACATCAACATGAATCAGCCACAAGTGTGTGTGTGTGTGTGTGTGTGTGTGTGTGTGTATCCCCTCCCTCCTGAACCTCCCTGCCACCTTATAGGCAACATTCTTAACTGGTAGCAGAAGGTTAAAGTGAAAGAAAGAGATCCAGCATGGAGTCGGATTTGTACTTCCCTATTAGGATGGGGTACCCTTCTTAGGGAAGGCAACTCAAACTGAGATTTATCAGGCAGCTTACGGGAGGGGAAGGAGCTCTTCAGCAAAGAGAAGAGAGATGTGCATTGCCCATGGGTCTGCTGGCATTCAGTCTGGCTGGCATATGGGATGTTAGGGGCAGGCAGACTGCCATGGGGCCGGAATTGGGGGTCTGCACCCCATTGCAACCAGACCCAACAGCCGCTTCTAAAGTCCTCTGGAAAGAATCTGGTGTAAAAAGCTGAAAATGATTAGGAGAGAGACTTTGATATAGAGGAAGAAAAATTCAATGTGAAATCCATGCCGTAATAAGTAACACAGCCACCCTAGAAAGTGCTGGCACCTCCAGAGGAGACCTGACTTTGCAGCTGTGCCTGATATGGACAGACTGATAATGTCATCCAGACTGACAGGCTCTGAAAGGCAGCAAAGAATTGGAGAAAAACACAGGAGGATAAAAAGCGTAGAAGTGGGCTGAAATCTCCCAGACAGAAAAAATGAAAAAAATGTCAGTTGACTGAAGTGTAAGTTTCTACGTGGGGAGAGACGTCCCCTGCTCACCTTGCGTTGCCTAGGACAGCAGTGAGTGTCCAGAGAGCTCGAAGGGCCGGGCGCCGGACAGCCTGTGAAGGACCCAGCGGCCAGAGAAGAGCGCCTTGCAGTTCATGATGTCTGGGGCAGTGCCTGGGGAGGTGTCCCGGGAAGGACCGAGGCTCCGACCTGCCGCCCACAGGGGAGCCCGGCAGGCGAGTGAATGCACGCAGCAGGCTCGGGTTCGGACAGCAGGGCTTGGTGGGGACCAGGGCTTATAGCCCCAAAGGGCAGCTGCTGCTCGAGCCCCTTCCCTACCTGTTGGCAGGTTTGAGGACCCACAATGTTGATGGTTCTGATTGGTTTCTGGGAGGGGTCAGAAATCAAGATTTTACTGGGATGTCATCTAATGTGTAAAAGCTGTTAACTAATTCAAGTTCAAAAAAAAAAAAAAGCCCTGCATGTGTCAAATTAAAACCCCAAATGGATTCAGTCCTGACTGCCAGCCAGTGGCCAAGAGCATTCATTTAAATCCCAAGAGGAATGGAAGGACTCGCCACCAGGATGAGGTTTCACAAATAGCCACATTCTACCTGAATCCAAAAGCCGCCTTTGCATCAGGAGTCAGACTAGGAGAGGCTTTCTGAATCCCTGGCAAGAAGGCACACAAAAGCGGAGAGTGGAAAATACCAGCCACTTCAGAGTCGTCGTGACACGTCTGTGCCAGGTCCAGAAGATAAGGTGCAGATACAGCGACTGTGTCCTCCTCCAGATACGGCTTCGTGGGATCTGGGGGATTGTTGGCTCTGGGTTTCAGGGCTTGAGAAATATCATGCAAAGGAATAAAAACAAAATCACATTTAGTTATGAATTTACTTGAGGGTTTCCCTGTATTTTCTGAATACCAGCCTCTTTCACAGTATTATGTCATCGTAGGAACCATCACAAGGCTTCCTAGGAAGCTCAGTGGTAGAGAATCTGCCTGCCAATGCAGGAGACATGGATTCAATCCCTGGGTCAGGAAGAGACCCTGGAGAAGGAAATGGCAACCCACTGCAGTATTCAGCCTGCGAAGCCCCATGGAGAGGGGAATCTGGTGGGCTGCAGTCCTTCGGATCGCAGAGTCTGACGCAACTGAGTGTGCACACGTACCAGAACCACTGCAGGCATTTAACCATTTCACAGCTTCTTCTTGGTCAGAGAAGCAGGGCCACCATGAGTTTTTTGGATCCAGGGGTTTTCTGTAGACGCTGGTCCTTTACACACGTGGGAAGTGAAGGGTTGGAGGGTAGTTCTGGGAGATCGTAGAAAAGTCACTCAGCGCTTCCCCCGGAGCACAGAGCAGTGGGCAGGGTGGGTCCTCGGGGGAGATACAGGACCGCGAGCACCGGCGGCGGTTCCAAGCACGGCGACTGGGACTCCATGGCGAGGACGATGGGACACCTGGATGGCCACTGTCCCCCTGGACCATGGCCAGGGGTCTGCAGGTGGAAAGAGGAGAGAATGCTGTGACTCGGAGCCCAGAGGGTGTGCTGGCCACCCTGGCGGACTGGGGGTGATGGGGACCACTGTCCCAGGGACCCTTGGCGTCTGCCCCCACCTGTGTCTGCTCAGGGTGTTCCGGGAACAGCAGCTGCTGCTCATCCCTCCCTCAAATCTCCTGTAAAGTCCTCTTCCCACTAACTCTATCCAGAAGCTTGTAGGGCGGAACTCAGACATGGGGTTCTCAGCCTCAGCCAAGGTGATCAGGTAACTGTGCATGCATGAAGTAGAGTTAAAACCACTTCATGTGGGTCTGCATAACTTTGAAAGAATATTTAACACAAGTAATTATATAAACATTTATTTCATGAAATGTAGGGAAATACATAGGGTTTTCCAAAACCATAGAAAAGGCTAGATTTATTTAAAATTAAAAATAAAAAATTTATATTGAAATCTGCCTTGAATTTCAGCGATCCATTGTGTCCTAAAAATGGGCACATGGACAAACGCTGTCGTTCAGTTGCTAAGTCATGTCCAAGTCTTTGTGACCCGTGGACTGCAGCACACCAGGCTCCTCTGTCCTCCACTGTCTCCCAGGATTTGCTCAAACTCATGTCCATTTAGTGGGTGATGTCGTCCAACCATCTCTTCATCTGTCACCCCCTTCTCCTTTTGCCCTCAATCTTTCCCAGCATCAGGGTGTTTTCCAATGAGTCAACTCTTCAAGTCAGGTGGCCAAAGTATTGGAGCTTCAGCACCAGTCCTTCCAAAGAATATTCAGGGTTGATTTCCCTTAAGATTGACCGGTTTCATCTCCTTGCAGTCCGAGGTTTGGACTCCTTACAGTCTACCCAAAAGTTGGGTAGATGTTTGCTATTTTTGCAGCTTCAATTTCAAAACTAACTTTTAGAAACAAGTCTTGTGTTTTATTGTAAGTGAAAAGATGAGAGAGGTGGTCTCAAGCGCCACCTGTGAGCATCTCTGCACAAACAGGGAATTAGGGAGAGAGCTGGGTAGACTCTTCCGGAAGATGGGGGACAAGTCAGGCAGGGCCATGGCTTCCTGCTGTAACACTAGTTTTTAAAATAGAAAGGAACCTCAGTGTGCCATTTTTGACACAGCAGTGGTAATTTATGACTGTCATAAAGAGCTGCCAAGTGTCATCTAGAGACAAATTTGAAGTCTCTGTATTTCTTTTTTATTCTCCTATTTAACTTGTATTTAAAATTCAGAGTTCAGTATGCTTCCCACCTTTGAATAGTGGTCTGGGCTGCGTATGCTCCGAGCCATGGCTAAGGATGACAACCATGTAAAATTGCACAATTAAAAACCACTTAAAACTTCATAGTGGTCAAGCCTGCTCGGCGGCCTGAGTCATTCTGCAAGTGACAGAGCAGATGGCGGAGCGGCAGACACCGCCATTCGAGCTCCCGTCGCCATCAGGGGCCTGTGGGGCCGGTTCCTAGCTCGCCTCCCCGTCGGACGGCAGCCAGACCAAGAGAAAAGACTGGACGTGCGGGCAGGGAGGAACGGAGGCCCAGCGCCCTACCACCTGGCTGGCAAAGGTCTTTTCTGTCAACGCCAGTCCACAAGACCTAGAGGGGGCCGTTTCTTCAAACATGCAGACACCAGCGCAAAGCTACAAGCAACACCAAGAATCAGAAGACAGGACTCATTCAAGAGAACAGAATGAATCTCTAGTATCTGACTGTGGACGTCCCCCGGCCGTGACACCTGTCTGTCACGAAGTGGCGCTCAGCGAATGGGGCTGGGAGGACAGAGGGAGGTCATCGGCTGGGTCACGGGGGGAAGCTTTGGGCATGGGGGTGAAATGGATCAAGTCAGTCTGGTTTCATACAAAACAGCGTTTGCTGCTTTGTGTGACCGAGAAGTCCAAGGGCAGTCCTCCCCTTGGTCCAGGATTGATGTCGTCAGGCCAAGCCCAGCTCCGTTGCTGATCTCTGCATTTACCACGTCATCTTCTCTGTGGATTAGAATTGTCTTTGCAAACAAGACGACCTCTGAGCGGCAGAGCTCCATGGCTCGGGAAAGGCTGCAAGCACACTGCTCGCGGAAGAAGGCCCTGCCAAGTCTGCAGCCGCATAAACCAGACGCCAGCCCGAGTCAGACGCTCCCCTGAAAGGGGAGGCTGGGTGTGAGAAGGCGCGGTGGGGTGGGGGCAGAGTGGAGGCCACAGAGAGAAGAGAGGCTTTGTATAAAACCGTAGGTGAGAAGGAAAGAAAAAGAAACAGTACTAATACGTAAAGAATGGCTTACCTTATACCACAACTAATAGAAGATACAACACAGGAGTAATTCCCTTAAAAAGGCAGGGGCAGCCCAACCGCAAAGGTGAAATACCGAAGAATAAAATATGCAGGTTCATTATGAAGGAACTTTAATACACTCCTGGGGGCTCAGAATCAGTCTAGAATAAGAGGGAACATATATCACTTTCTTGCATCAGAAGATCTACAGAAGGAGAGGCCCACACTTCCAAAATGACTTCCAAAACCAAATCTGCCATCACCCTATCACAATACCAATAGAGTGTGTGTGTGTGCGTGTGTGTGTGTCCAATAGACTTGAATGATGTCAAGTTGGTGTGGAAAACCAGGTGAAAACAGAAAGGAACGTCTGAAAAAGAGAAGAACAGCCCTACCAGATATTAAAACATATTTTAAACCCACCTTCTCTAAAACGCTGTGGGACCTACGCGTGAACAGACAGAAAAGTCAACGGAACAGAATAAAAGGCCAGAAATAGACGCAAACATTTACGAAAACTCGTTTGTGACAAAGTCGGTGTCTCAGGAGTGTGAGCACAACTGGGCAGTCAGTCCCACATCCACAAAAATAATAGATTAGAACAAAATTATTTTTAAAAGAAAGCCACAAACATAATCAAGGAAAATGTTGGGTTATAAAATAATCTTGGATTTGGGGAACTGTTTATCCATGATACAAATTCAGAAACTGTAAGAGAAAAAAGCAGATCTGATCACATAATAGCAGTAATAGTAACTTCTACACGACAGCCCACCCTAAGCAGACTCACGAGACAGACGACAAACTTAGAAAAGCGTTTGCCGTTCATATCTCAAGGCCTAAGTTCCCTCATAAGACGCTGGTGACAGAAGTTTTTAAGGACAAAGGCTATGAAGAGAAGGTTCAGAGACGAGGAAATTTAGCATAAAGGACCAGCAGGCACTTTGGCCATTTTACCTGGAAATCTTAGCCAGATCCATCCGGTCATTACAAGCATTTCCTGGCTCCCATGTTACCATGGCAACCACTGGCTAAGCGTTCTGCCACCGCACAATCAGGACCTCCTTCCCCGCAGCCAGTTCTCTGCGGCAGCGCATCCACTCTGCCCACCACGGTGTGCACACATGGCTGGCTGTGTATGCGCACGTGTGTAGACCTACATACACACGCACACACCTAGTTGGTTGTACATTAAAAATATGTCTGGAAACATATACAGTTGCTGCTCGGTATTCACAGGGCACGGGTTCCAGGACCCCAGTAGACACCAGAATCCGAGGATGTTCAAGCCCCTTATAGTCGATGGTCCTACAGCATCACCCCACCCCCACCCCTGTATCTGTGCTCCTGCATCCGCAGGTGCAGAGGGCAGACGGTGCACGTGTGTGATGAGATGAGATCAGTTGCATCTTGAGAAAAGAGCTAGGTAGCCTGAGGCGGGCTGGAACGAGGAGTTTCAGTAGATCCTATTTTGTAGCTTGTGAAATTTGAACCACATAAATGTATTATCTAGGGCTTCCCTAGTGGCTCAGAGGTAGAGAACCCGCCTGCCAATGCAGGTGGCGTGGGTTTGATCCCTGGGTTGGGAAGATCCCCTGGAGAAGGAAATGGCCACCCACTCCAGGATTCTCGCCTGGGAAATCCCACAGACAGAGAAGCCTGGCGGACAGTCCACAGGGTTGCAAAGAGTCACGACTTAAGAGACTAAACACCAACAAATGCATTATCTATTCACAAAGCTGTTCATCAACTTTAAAGAGGAAGAGGTTTTAACTTTATATACTTAGGGTGGTTGTTTTTACATTGTTTATAATGGTTTCCGTAAAAAAGACCCTCGCTAAGTGGATGAGAATGCGTGAACTTCCCTGGAGTACACAACAGTCAGTTAACAACACCGGTTACAGTTCTTTCAAACACTGGTGTTAAGAGGTGTTGCCGAGAGGAATAGAGGAGCCTGCCACTTTCTCAGGTCGTGTAACGGCCGGGTTTTGCTGAGGGCGGCTTCTGTCTGGGCCACATCCTTACAGCAGGCTGCTAACGAGGCCAGTGTTATGCGGTCAGTATCTGGGGGAACTGTAAGAATACCGCTCGCCCCTCCGGCCATCCTTGAACTCCAAGCCAGCGATCCAAGGGGTTGCCCCTTAAGAGGGCAGATGTCTCTGTAAATCGTGGATCATTACTGGCAGAAGAACGAGGCTCCGGGTCTCACTGACCATGGGTCAGTGTAGTCATGGTTTTAATGGGCTTTGCCTAATATGGCACCAGGCGTGCGTGCCAAGTCGCTTCAGTCGTGTCCAGCTCCTTGTGACCCCATGGACTGTGGCTCGCCAGGCTCCTCTGTCCATGGGATTCTCCAGGCAAGAATACTGGAGTGGGTTGCCATTTCCTTCTCCAGGGGCTCTTTCCCACTTAGGGATCAAACCCACGTCTCTTAAGTCTCCTACATTGGTGGGCGGGTTCTTTACCACTAGCACCACCTCGGAAACCCACGTGGCACCACTGGTCTGCTCTCACAGGGCACCAGTGCCCCAGCAAGGCGGCAAGAGGAGGTCCGGTCACCTTGTGCACTTCCGCCAGCCTCTGACCCCTTCAGTGTGCTCAGCGCTCCCAGCAGGAATAAGTGAAACTTGTCGAAGGCATCTGAGGTTCAGCTCAGTTGAGAGGGCGCCAGCCCGCAGAACGTGGACAGAGCTGGGCTCAGGGTGAGACCACGCCCTCCTCGTTCTCGTGCCCACCTGCACCTCTGAGCCCCGGGGCCTGCTCTCTGCGAGTGGGGCTGTGATTCAGTCAGAATCCAGATGTTAGGTTGTGGGTGTGAGGCATAGCCCAGACGCTGGGCTTGCTGACCGTCCAGTCAACCTTCACTCCTGGACTCAGCATTTGGGAATTTGCCTCCTTACTAAGATGCGCGGTGTGTATAAGACCCCCTTGCAGGGACCTCTAGGAGAGTCCAAGGCATGTGGGTGGGCGGGCAGTGACTGCCCAGACCCGCTTTATGGATAAGAAGCGAGGAGCGGCAGGTGCCCACGGTTACCCAGGAGGAGCTGGGAGAGGTGGTGTGCTGCTGCTGCTAAGTTGCTTCAGTCGTGTCCGACTCTGTGCGACCCCATAGACGGCAGCCCACCAGGCTCCTCCATCCGTGGGATTTTCCAGGCAAGAGTACTGGAGTGGGTGCCATCGCCTTCTCCGAGGAAGAGGTGGCGTAGTAGCTGGCATTTGTGTACTCAGGCACTCGGTCGTGTCTGACTCTGAGACCCCGTGGACTGTAACCTGCCACGCCCCTCTGTCCGTGGAATTTTCCAGGCAAGAATACTGGAGTGGGTTGCCACTTCCTCCTCCAGGAGACCTTCCCGACCCAGGAATCAAACCCACGTCTCTTTGTGTCTCCTGCATTGGCAGGCGAGTTCTTGACCACTAGCGCCACCTGGGAAGCCACGCAGCAAATTACCCTGAACCTCGAAACTTGAAGTACCACGTGTTGATTATCCCGCATGGTTTCTAGGGCTCGGAAACCCAGGAGGGGTGTGGCTGGTGGTGCTGGCGTGGGGGTGGGGCGGGGTGGGGTCTCATGAGCACAGTCAAGTTAGCCAGGGCTGAAGTTGAAGGCTTGACCGGACTGGAAGATGGGCTCCCACTTTCCCAGATGTGGCCATCAGGTCCTCACCGGGTGAGCCCCTCCAAAGGGCTGCTCGAGACACAGTAGCCGGCTCCCGGCAGCATGAGGGTTCGGAGAGGGGCAGCTCAGGATGGGCACTGCACTGTCTTCTATAACCTGATCCAGACAGGACAAGCCATGGCTTTGGCCGTGTTCTCAGTCCCCCAGGCCCGCCTGGTACAGTATCTCCTGCTGTAGGTAGAATCTGAACTCGAATTTTCCCGACTCCAGTGACCCATATTCTTTCTGTTATACGTGGTAGGTGTTCCCATGGTGCAGGCAAGGTAAGCTCTTTGAAAAGGTGGTGTCTAGAATTCACATCTCCGTGTTCTGTGGGAGTTTTTAGTAGGTGCGATCAATGTCTTCTTTGTTCATTCACCTACTGACTCTTGCTGAGCCCACACGTGCAGACCACCCCGCCCCAGCTTCCTGCGACCTTCGCATTCACCTGGTGGGGGGATTCAGGCGGCAGAAACCTCACCAGCATCTCAGCTCTGTTCTCTTCCAAGTCCCTTCTCCTCCACAAAGTCATGGGAGATGGACTTCCTTGGGAGTGACGTGCAGTTTTGGAATGTTGACTCTGCAGAGCTTGTACTCAGTCCGTCTTACGTCTAGGACTTAGTTCCTTTGAACTTAAGATTCAGTGATTTGATTTGGTGCCCCTGCCGTCCCCCACCCTTGTGCTGAGGGCTGCTCGGGAGGCCCTGTAGTTATGAATGAGGGTCTAACAGAGGAGAAAGAACGTGGTCAGCTCTCCACAATCCCACCCCAGAACTCGGATGATCTTCTTGCCTCCCTGCTAGAGACCATCCTTACTTCACAGGTGAAGAAGTGGGGGCAGAGGCCCATGAGATGGTACCTGAGTCCAAAATCTGTGATTTTCCACTTTGTGTCACTCAGCCGTTTGTTGAATAGATGAACAGATAGTTTTCATGGTTAAGAGGCTTGTGCCTATAGCTCGGTGCTCAAATTATAACACGGAATCTGACCAAAAGACAGAATATTTGAAATCAGAGCTGTCATGTAAAATCTTGTGGCATGTAGGTGCCATGCGGATGTTTACAGTCGCCCTCATGTCGAGTGCTGTTGAATGTGATCTTCTTCCTTTCCTACGTGTTCTTAAGCATACTGCGACTCTTCTGTTGTTTGGGGCAACCGCTGTTAGCACGAGCAGGCTCCGTCCCGAGTGAGGCAGCCACACTAGCACAGAGGTGGGCATCAGGCGCTCACAGTGCGCGTTTCAGACGCCTGCTTTCTCCCCTCTTCTCTATTTGGTTTCAGCTTTCCCCACTCTACACACCATCAACTGTTCTTCCGTACTAACTCTTGTTTCCCAAGGGCCTTGGTAAAAAATATTACGTAAACAAAACAGCATCCAGTAAATGCATAAAGGGTGAACAAGTGAATTAGTCCATCAGTTTTCTGGACCGAGAGGCCACAGAACAAATGAAACATATTTCGAGGAGAGAATTCTTATGAAAAAGCATGACCCTAAGGCGATCGTTCTTGCGTGTGAGAGAGAGAGACAGAGATATAGAGACACAGAGAGAGACAGACAGGCCTATGCACCACTAATGGGTATTTTCTTTGCAGAGTCTGGGGAGATGCTATAAGATGGTGAATAGAAAGGGTCTGAGATGAGAACATCACCGACTGTCAGCTCCTCGGAAGACGATTCACCCACTGACCAAGCAGCGCTGGGTTTTCACCCACAGCGGTTAAACCTGAGCCCAGTCCATCAGCAGACGGTGAGTCTCGGGTGAGGGGTCTGGGGCTGATGTGTGTGGTTCTGAGGTCCAGGCCTGTGTCCGTTTCCTGCAGCTTCTGTAACAAGCTGTCACGTGCTGAGCAGCTCAGAACAGCAGAAGTGTCTCCTCTCATGGCTGTGGAGGCCAGAAGTCCAAAATCCGGAGGAGAGCCCGTTCTTTGCCTCCCCCAGCTTCCGGCAGCTGTCACTGCTCCTGGCTGTGGCCACGTCGCTGCAGTCCCTGCCTCTTGTCACAGTGCTCTCTGTCCTTCTTAAGGATGCTGGTCACTGACTTGGGGGCTGCCCAGATAACCCAGGATGGTCTCTTCATCTTAGGAGCCTTAATTACATCTCCAGAGACCTTTATTTTCCAAATAAGATCACATTCTCAGATTGCCAGGATTAGGACATGGACATGTCTTTGTGGGGGAGGGAGCACCATTCAGCTCACCACGTGTCTTCAGCAGTTTATGGTGGGTCTTTTTCAGTGAGGCGATCGTAGCAGGACCTGGCAAAGTTCTCATAGTAACAGCTTAGACTGATGGGTGCCCCGAGGAAGGAGCTGGAGGGAGTTTTGAGGAAGACACTCCGTTTGATGAGCCCCTGCTTGGTCCAGCTGAGCAGTCACATGTCCTGGACTGGGCCTGTGTGAGAACCTGTGATTCGGATAAGCTGATTGTGAAGAAGTTCTGGAAGCAAGTGACGTCAGGGGGAGTTGCTGTTGGGATCCAACATCTGGTGGGGTTTCAGCCACACTTCTGGGGTGTCAGCACCACACTGCCACGAGGCAGGGCCTGGAATGGCCAAGCTGCTCCTTGGGGGCAAGAAAACAGACCCCAGTTACCCAGGAAGGAGCTGTAGGCTCCCACTGAGCCCCCGGGAGCAGAACGAGGAAGCCCACTTCTCAGCGGACAGGAGCCAAGAACCAGGGGCAGAGCAGCCCCCTCTTGTTGGAAACCCGCAGGGGTGAGGCTGGGGGCTTCTCCCTGGACCCAGTGCCCTGAGGAGGAGGCTGCCCCTGGGCCCACAGCTGCCTCCTTGGGGAACAGGAAGGCTGGACGGTTGAGTGTTTGCCCAGAAGGTGGTATTGGGGGTGGCAGAGGCTGACCGGGCAAATGTAACTCTCCCTTCCACCCTTCCATCCACCAGGGAGGGGTTGCCTCATAAGGAAAGCGAGACCCTGGCAGGAAGCGGAGAAGCTGCACTTGCTTTCCACACCTGAGCGGGGTCACACCTGAGATGCTGCAGGGGTTACATGCTAACAGCTCATCTTAAGGGGCAAGAGGGGGACCAGGGCACCTAGACTCCCGAACTGGGGTGCTGTCCGAGGGCCGACCCGGGCTCGGCAGGTCAGCTAAGCACATAACCTGAGGGTTGCTGTTTGAGGGCTGCTGGCAGGAGGCGTCTGGTGTTTGTCCTGCAGGTCGGGGCCTGCAAGAGAAATAGGCTTTATAGCACAAAACCATTCCCACCTACATTCATATCACCTGGGATGCTTTTCATTATTTGTGGTACACCCGGGGTGGATGGGGCTCTACATAACCAGGGGGAGAAGGAACGAGCTCCAAGCCCTAAGTCTCTGGCAACACTGACATCTCCAGGGTGAGCTGCAGAGGAGGAGCTGGCGAGGGCACACAGAGATGGAGAGGCGCAGTGCGAAGGTGCTGCTGAGACGCCGACAGACGAGCACGCTCCCAGGAGGAAGCGCATCCACTGTCCCCATCTCTCTGGGCAGCACTCGTGCGGGGGAACGGGGGTTGGGAACGCTCTGGCTGGGGGGGTCAGCGCCCCTTGATGCCCAGAGGCGCCAGCCTGGCCCCACCTGCCCCCCATCCTCAGAGTCCATCATCCCCCACCTCCCACGGAGCTCTACCTCTGTCCTCTCGGGTGTTCGAGACTGCCCACAGTGCTTCCCTGCCCTTCTCAGAGTCCGTTTTCTCCAGCTCATCAGTGAAGGGGTTTCTTCTTGGAAATGCAGGAAGGCTTCACCACTGCCCAATGAGCTTTCTCTGGAAATGTGGACGGTGGTGTTTCCCTGGCTGCTCCCAGAAACCAGAGGGCGAAAGGGCAGGGCTGGCGAGACCCTTTGAGCCCCACGTCTGGAGCTGGAGTGGTCCTGCAGACTTCATCCGACCGTGTTCCCAGTGGAGGATGACATACTCAGCCCTGGGGGGTCCTCACTGGTCCCCGTGACACATCACTCACTCCCTCCTCCGGCAGGTGGAGAGGCCGCAGAGAGTGTCACAGCATCACTTGGGTTCCTGCCTCCGAGACACCCTAACACCTGAGAGAGAGACCAGTGACCAGTAGGTTCATCTCTTCATCTGAAGCAACTGAAAGTTTCCACTTAGATTCACACCCCATGTTGCCAACCTCTCGACAAGGATTAATTTACCACGGCGTGGCTTTGTTCACAGCAAGGAGGTTTTCCTGAAGAGGCAGCTGAAGGAGCAATGCTGGGTCTCCAAGCGGCGGATCCTGCATAGATGGGAAGACCAGGTATCCTGTCTGTGGGGCTGGGTGGACTCCAACGTGAACGGTTTCAGACGCAGCACTTGCTGCTGAGCCTCGTGTTCGAGGCAGCGTCAGTCACGGTGGACAAGAAGTGGCGACCATCCAGGTGGCAGGTGAACGGACAAGCAGCGTGCGGTCTGCACGTTTTATATATGGTATTTTATCAATAGTGTATTCCATTTATACATAAATGCCTGTATAGAGGGAACATTACTCAGCCTTAAAAAGCAATGAAATTCTGACAGCTGCTACAACACCGACGGACGTGAGGATGTGATGCTCAGTGAAATAAGCCAGATACAGAAGAACAGACACTGCGAGTCCACTTCTGGGGGGTCCCTGGAGGAGTCAGGGTCACAGAGACAGAAAATGGGAAATTTCGTGGGTACCAGGGTCTGCGGGAGGATGGTGGGAGGTTAGTGTTTAATGGGCACAGAGTCTCCATTTGGTAAAATGAGATGATTCTGGAGATGGTGGTGGTGACGGCTGCACAGCCCTGTGAGTGTGCTCACCGCCACAGAACCAGTCACTTGAAAATGGTTGAAAGTGCAAGTCGCTCAGTCATGCCCGATTCTTTGTGACCCCACAGACTATACAGTCCGTGGAATTCTCCAGGCCAGGATACTGGAGTGGGTAGCCTTTCCCTTCTCTAGCGGATCTTCCCGACCCAGGAATCGAACCCAGGTCTCCTGCATTGCGGGTGGATTCTTTACCAACTGAGCTATCAGGGAAGCCCTGATAAACGGTTAAAATCATCAGTTTTATGGTGCATTTATTTTACCACAACAAAAAAAAGTTAAAAGCAGTTATCTGTGAGGAACAGGACTTGGGGGTGGGAAGACTGATTTTCCTTATGAGCCTTGTGATACTGTTTGATTTTTTAACCACATGTGCATGATACTTTGATAAATATTTTTAATTAAAAGATCGAACATAATAGGTGATATCTTTTAGTCGGAAGAAAAGAAAATCCACGGAGGACGATAAACTGCTATCACTGTTCCGCGCCTCTCATCTCGCCGGAGGAAACCGCGCATTCTTCTTCCCTGATGGATTTGGCAGAAATGCTGAGGCGGTCTGTGGTGACTGAGTTTTACATCAGAGCCCCTTCTCTAATGAAAGGATGGTGCTTTTACTTCACAGTTTTCAAAGTGCACTCACAGAACCATCTTATTCAATAGTACACCTTTGTATTAGGCTCCAGAAGTGTTTGTTACCCTCATTTTAAAGATAAGGGAGCTAAAGCTTAGACTAATTCTAAGTTCCTTGAGTAGGAGACTTCTCGGTACACAGTCAGACCAAATTCTGCTTAACATTACACAAAATAGTGAATTTACCAAATATCAGTGGACCCCTCGAGCATGGTCAATTACTAGCTCTAATAGTAATTGACAGCAAAATGATTAATTGATTGGTCTGTCATCATTTATCACCTGTCACATAAGTGTTCACCATCTGTCATCTGTGTATCCTGAGTTTATCACCTTTTTGTTGCTGTCACTGTTTAGTCACTCAGTTGTGTCAGACTCTGTGACCCCATGGACTGCAGCCCGCCAGGCTCCTCTGTCCATGGGATTATCCAGGCAAGAACACTGGAGTGGGTTGGTGTTTCCTTCTCCAGGGGATCTTCCCCACCCAGGGATCAAACCCACATCTCCTGTTTGGCAGGCAGATTCTTTACCACTGAGTCACCTGGGAAGCCCATTTATCATCTATTATCTACATACATACATACACACACACAGAGTTACCATCTATCATCTGTGTATTATCTTTCATTTACTTACCTGTTGTCCACCCTTATGTATCGTCTCTCTGTGCCTGTCGCCTGTCTCTCCACCCGTCACGTGTCTATCCTCTGTGTGTCACTTATCTGCCTGTCGTCCACCCTTATGTATCATCTCTCTGTGCCTGTCGCCTGTCTCTCCACCCGTCACGTGTCTGTCCTCTGTCTGTGTATCATCACTTATCTGTATGTCACCCGGCTGTCATTGTTGTCGAGCCCAGGTCCATGTCCCTGACGCACAGTGGGGCCAACCTGAAGCATCAGAGTTTAGAGCAGAGAAAGGTTCATTGCGGGACCAAGGAAGGAGAATGGGGGCTTGTGTTCAGAAGACTCAGAAGTGGGATCCACTTGGCAGTCCAGTGGTTAGGACTCCAGACTTCCACTAAGATCCCGCACGCCCCTCGGTGCAGCCAAAAACAGAAAAAAGACTTGGAGTCCCTGATGAGTTTCAGGGAAGACGTTTTTCTAGGCAAGATCTGGGGGAGGACTGCAGGGTGTGTGACCCTCCCCTGACTGGTTGGTGGTGAGGGAACAGGGATGTCGGTCATCAGCCAGTCTGGGGTCCCTAGGCTTGTGCTCAGCCTGCAGTGCTCAGCCACCAGGACGGGGTTCTGCCTTGGTTCCTGCAGAAGAGATCAGTGATCCATATCACATGGTTACCCATGTGCCTGAGGAGCAGTCAGGAAATGCATCTTTCTGCATGTCTCCAGTTAGTAACTGAACCTGCCCTTTGGAGGTACTTCCCCAATGGCTCAGCAGTAAAGAATCCGCCTGCAATGCAGGAGACACAGGTTTGATCCCTGGGTCAGGAAGATCCCCTGGAGAAGGAAATGGCTACCCACTCCAGGATTGTCGCCTGGGAAATCCCATGGACAGAGGAGCCTGGTGGGCTACAGTCCATGGACTGTCACAGAGTCAGACACAACTGAGTAACTAATCACACACACACACACATGCACGCACTGCCCTATGGAGCTCAGAGAAGGTCTAGGAGGCTGAAAGTCCCACAAACAAGAAATGGGGAACACGGAAAGGCCTTAATGCCCAGGAGGGCCCCACAGGGTCCTGCTCGGTTTCGGTCACCCTCTTGTTGGCTTCTGCGCTCTCTAGAGGGAAACAGGTGTTGGACAAGAAAGATGTTTAATGTATCTAGAGGGGAACAGGTGTTTGGAGAGGCAGGGGTTAATCATAAACTCATCAGACTCATCAGAGGAACTCGGTTATAGGAGGACTCAGTATCATCATCTGTCATCTGTGTGACTATCATGTATTACTTACCTATTTATCACAGATAGGCCAGTCTCCTATGTATCACCACTAGGGTGACACAATCTCCTGATTTGCCTGAAGTCGTTTATTCCTGTTGTCCAGGGCAGCATTTGTCTAGATTTCTGATTTCTGACTCCGCGGGGCTGTAATCACTGTGGAAGAATAAGCCCAGGTGGGAAGGACTCTCTGTGTACCTGGAGCTTCAGCCCTCACCTTGTCCGGCGGTGTGTGCAACGTACATGCAGGAGATGGAGTTTTCACTCACATGAGAAAAATCTGAAAGGCAATCTGGGATCATCCACCCTGTGCTTCCTCACATTTCCAACAGAAAGTGACACCTGTGTTTCAAAGAGAGCATGTCGAGGACCCCCTGAGAAAACAGTGGGCTTGCTGATAAACGAGTGGACTCAGGAGAGGCTGCACAGTGCTGACTCCATTTTTGGGGGGCGGTGGTGCTTCTGTTGCTAAGTTGTGTCCAACTCTTTTGTGACCCCATGGACTGCAGCACGCCAGGCTTCTCTGTCCTTCACTATCTTCCAGAGTTTGCTCAAACTCGTGTCCATTGAGTCGGTGATGCCGTCCAACCATCTCATCTCTTGTCGCCCCCTTCTTGTCCTGCCCTTACTCTTTCCCAGCATCAGGGTCTTTTCCAGTGAGTCGGCTCTTTGCATCAGATGACCAAAGTATTGGAGCTTCAGCATCAGGGTTGATTTCTTTTAGGATTGACTGGTTTGATCTCCATGCTACCCAAGGGACTCTAGAGAGTCTTCTCCAGCACCACAGTTGAAGAGCATCAGTTTTTTGGCACTCACCCTTCTTTATAGTCCAACTTGGGTTGAAGGGAAGTATTCAGTGTAGCTGCCTGTGCTTTGACCTGCAGAATGTGTGAAGCTGCCATTCCAGCAGTTGGTGAAGCTGGTGAGAAATGGGGAAGAAAACATATGTAGGTGTGTGTGGAATTTATATGAGAAACAGAGACTTGAGCCCCTGTTGGTGAGTGTGTTAGAATCATGGGCACTCTTGCTGTAGCAGTTTGGACGTTTATTACATGGGCTAGACCAACACCTACTTATGTATTTTATGGTTGGGTAATGTCAGTACCCTCAGATATGCAGATGACACCACCCTTACGGCAGAAAGTGAAGAGGAACTAAAAAGCCTCTTGATGAAAGTGAAAGTGGAGAATGAAAAAGTTGGCTTAAAGCTCAACATTCAGAAAACAAAGATCATGGCATCCAGTCAGTGTCAGACTTTATTTTTTGGGGCTCCAAAATCACTGCAGATGGTGACTGCAGCCATGATATTAAAAGACGCTTACTCCTTGAAAGGAAAGTTATGACCAACCTAGATAGCATATTCAAAAGCAGAGACATTACTTTGCCAACAAAGGTCCGTCTAGTCAAGGCTGTGGTTTTTCCTGTGGTCATGTATGGATGTGAGAGCTGGACTGTGAAGAAGGCTGAGCGCCGAAGAATTGATGCTTTTGAACTGTGGTGTTGGAGAAGACTCTTGAGAGTCCCTTGGACTGCAAGGAGATCCAACCAGTCCATTCTGAAGCAGATCAGCCCTGGGATTTCTTTGGAAGGAATGATGCTAAAGCTGAAACTCTAGTACTTTGGCCACCTGATGCGGAGAGTTGACTCATTGGAAAAGACTCTGCTGCTGGGAGGGATTGGGGGCAGGAGGAGAAGGGGATGACAGAGGATGAGATGGCTGGATGGCATCACTGACTCGATGGACGTGAGTCTGGGTGAACTCCGGGAGTTGGTGATGGACAGGGAGGCCTGGAGTGCTGCGAGTCATGGGGTCACAAAGAGTTGGACATGACTGAGTGACTGAACTGAACTGAACTGAACGCCTTTTTATTTTACAACAAACTCTTACAGTAACAATCAACTGGAAATGAAAAGTGAAAGTGCACGTTTAAGAAAAACTAAGGACTGCATTTCCACATCTGTAGAAAGCTGATGACAAGTACATAATGGACACAAAATGCATGTCAACATTTACCGCTCACCATGACGCTGGGAAAGATTGAGGGCAGGAGGAGAGGAGGACAGCACAAGATGGGGCGGTTGGACGGCATCACCGACTCGATGGACGTGAGTTTGACCAAGCTCTGGGAGATAGCGGAGGACAGGGAAGCCTGGCATCAGGCAACTTAATGACTGAACAACGACAGTGGGGGCCATGGGGACGGCAGTCCTCCCATGGAAGCCAGAAGAAAGGCCACCTGCTGAAAACACTCCAGTATCTACTTCGTAGGTTAATTGAGCACAGCGGGTTTAAAATGACCAAGATGACAGCGTAACCTCTGCAGCTGTAGAAGGTCAGTTTCCATGAGACTCTTCGGAGCATGACTTTTCATCTAGATCAAATGAGTGTACTTCTCAATCAGTGTTGCTCATTTTTACTCCCCAGTTTTGCTGCGTATCTATAAAAAGTGAAGCAACAGCTATTAAAATGTCTATTTCATCAGAAGAATTTCACAAACAGTTAAATGGTGCTGGTATTGTATCAACACCATGAGATGTTTCAAATAGAAAATCAGTTCAGTCCAGTATTAGTGTGGTCTTTTTCATCCAGTTCACACAATCAAAGTAAAGCCTTTGAGAAGTCATCTCTTTGAAGGCGAAACCTCTTAAAAAATCTTTGAAACTTCAGTTTCAAATCTGAATCTTTGAAAATTCAGTTAAAAGCTTCAACATTGAAGATAAAATGATTTGGGGGACTGATTATATAATACAAAATTTTATGAAGAATAATGTTGAGGTAGAAATAGCACTCTTACTAAATTATTAAAATCTGTGCGGCAAAAGCATAGTTGGAACTGGTTGTGGTACCCACATAATTGTTTCAAATATGAAGCAAGATTCTACCAATAGGAACAGAAACTGTGTCTGTCACCATTTGCAAACAGCTTTGTATTCACAGAGTAACTCAACTACAAAATCATTTCAATGATGATGCTAAATTTAAAAGAAAAAATTTCCAAACTTTCTCTCTTTGCTTCCCATCATCAGTGCATTTTAGAAATGTTTCAATGTTGAGGAAAAAAAAAAAAACTATTTCATTTAAGCAAACCAGTCAGTCCTAAGGGAAATCAACCCTGAATATTCATTGGAAGGACTGATGCTGAAGTTGAAGCTCTAATACTTTGACCACCTGATGTGAAGAACTGACTCATTGGAAAAGACCCTGTTGCTGGGAAAGATTGAAGCCAGGAGGAGAAGGGGACGACAGAGGATGAGATGGCTGGATGGCATCACCGACTCAATGGACATGAGTTTGAGCAAGCTCCAGGAGTTGGTGATGGGCAGGGCGGCCTGGCGTGCTGCAGTCCATGGGGTCGCAAAGAGTCGGACACGACTGAGTGGACAACAATGGCAGTGAGGGGTTTTTTTTGTTTTTTTTTTTTGCGGGGGGGTGGGGTTTGCTTTAAGTTTAAAAAATGAATCCTCCAAATTTAGGGCACATTTTTCCCAAATACATTGGAAATTTTTAATTAATCATGGATGCCAAAAGATCTTTCAAACTTAAGGATCTCAGCAAAATGCAATTATTGAAAATAAAGTCTGTAATCAGGAAGGTATTGAAATTTGTCCCCACGAAAGTAAGCAAGGAAATAAATGAGTTCAAACCATGTACAGGATTTAATTTTGAAATTCTAAAATTGTGACTGGGAATTTCTAAACTTGCAGAAAGAATCTTCAGATGGAGCCCCTCTATTTTTAAATTTGATAAATTAACAGTCCTTACAGTTTCACAGCATCTTTGATTAGTGAAACTCAAGAGAGTCATATAATAAACTCTCTTCACAGAAATTCTTTAGTCTTTATTTTCCATTGGAGTAGAGTTTATTTACAATGTTGTTTTAGTTTCGGGTGTACAGCAAAATGATTCAGTTACACATAAACACACGTGTTCTTTTTCAGATTCTTTTCCCACGTAAGTTATTGCAGAATATTGAGTGAGTTCTCTGACCGGTGTGAGTAATCAATACCTCATTGCAGTTTGGGTTTGCATCTTTCTGGTTGTGAGTCATGTTGAGCATCGTTTCACGTGCCTTTTGGTCATCTATATGTTTTCTTCAGAGAAATACTCAGATCTTCTGCCCACTTTTTGATTGCGTTGTTTGCTTTTTTTTAACACTGAGCTTCATGAACTGTTTTTATATATTGGGGATTAATCCCTTGTTGATCACATCATTTGCAATTTTTTCTCCCGTTCTGTGGATTGTCTTTTCATTTTGTTTATGGTTTCCTTTGCTCTGCAAAAGCTTTTAATTAGGTCCCACTTGTTTATTTTTATTTTCATTACTCTAGGAGGTGGATCCAAAAAGATACTGCTGCAATTTATGTCTAAGAGTGTTCTGCCTGTTTTCCTCTTAGAGTTTTACACTATCTGGTCTTACAGTTAGGTCTTTAATCGATTTTTGAGTTTATTTTGTATATGGTGTTAGAGAATGTTCTAATTCAATTCTTTTACATGTAGCTGTCCGGTTTTCCCAGCACCACTTATTGAAGAGAACGTCTCCGTTGTAGACTCTTTCCTCCTTTGTTGAAAATGGATTGATCGTGGTTGTGTGGGTTTCCTTCTGGACTTCCAGTTCTGTTCCGCGTTTCTGTGCCAGTACCACACTGCTGTGATTACTATAGCTTCACAGTACAGTCTGAAGTCAGGGGGCCTGATTCCTCCAGCTCCATTTTTTTTCTCAACATTGCTTTGCCTACTTGGGGTCTTTTATGTTCCCATACAAATTTTAAGATCTTTTGTTCTAGATGTGCAAAAAAAAAAAAAAAAAATGCCATTCATGATCTGATAAGGATTGCATTGAGTCTGTGGATTCCCTGGGACAGAATAGTCATTTTGGCAGTATTGATTCTTCCAATCCAAGAACATGGTAAGTCTTTCCATCCATCTCTTCACATCCTCTTTGATTTCTTTCATCAGTGTCTTATAGTTTTCTGGGTACAGATCTTTTGCCTCCGTAGGTAGATTTATTCCTAGATCTTTTATTCTTTTTGATGCAATGGTCAGTGGGATTGTTTTCCTTAAATTCTCTTTCTGATCTTTTGTGGTTAGTGTATAGAGATACAGTATCTTTCTGTGTATTAATTTTGCATCCTGCAACTTTACTGAATTCCTTGATGAGCTCTGGTAGTTTTCTGTTAGCATCTTTTTCTATGCATAGTATCATGTCATCTGCAAAGAATGACAGTTTAACTTCTTTTCCGATTTAATTTCCTTTTCTTCCTTTTTCTTCTTGGATTGTCATGACTAGATGGACTGTCATTCCGAAACTATGATGCATAGAAGAGGCGAGAATGGACATCCTTGTCTTGTTCCTAATTTTAGGGGAAATGCTTTCCGCTTTTCACCATTGAATAAAAGAAGGTATTCTGAATGGAATAAAAAAAAAAAGAGTCTCCATAAATTTTCAGACTGAAATATTTACACATTTTACCACAAAAATAATAAAATTGATAATAACCTCCATTTATCAGAATTATTCTGAGTCTACTGGATACCTCAGCACCTGTAGAGAGGAATGTTTTTGCAACTTAAAATGTTATGATTGACTGGGAAAAATCAATGGAAGGTGTCAACAATTTCAAATGCATTAGTCATAAAAACCACCTTGGAGGAAGATTGCAGGCAATTTTATGAAAAACAAAATAGAACAGTATTGAAAACCTTCCTTTTTCAGAAAAATACCAATGAGATGGTATTTAAAGTAGAGATGGCTAAACAATTGAGGAAGTATGTGAACAGCTGCCAAGAATAATTGTTCTTCCTATGTTATTATCTAGTGTTAATTAATATAAAGATTTTTTAATTCTTTTACCTTTAATGCATGTAGATTTTGGTTAGTTTTTTAATGTTTTTTAAAGAATTACTTTATAGCTGCACCAATACATGAAACCAGTTTGTCAGTCAGTAAATAAATAATTTTAAAATTATTTCTATTTTAGCATCACTTTCCAGTTTCAAAATTTTTCCAGTCTGGACAGAAAAAGTTATATGGTTACCTCATCTTATAACCTTTCTTGTCCCAGAGTAGATCTAAGGCAACATAAAAAGACATGGACATCCCAACTTTTAACCTTACAATTATTAGTAAATCACTGCTGCTGCTGCTGCTGCTAAGTTGCTTCAGTCGTGTCCGACTCTTTGCGACGCCACAGACGGCAGCCCACCAGGCTCCGTTGTCCCTGGGATTCTCCAGGCAAGAACACTGGAGTGGGTTGCCATTTCCTTCTCCAGTGCATGGAAGTGAAAAGTGAAAGTGAAGTCGCCCAGTCGTGTCCAACTGTATCGACCCCATGGACTACAGCCTACCAGGCTCCTCCGTCCACGGGATTTTCCAAGCAAAAGTACTGGAGTGGGGTGCCATGGCCTCACTAAAGATTTTCGGAGTTCTTTTCAGGGTCTGTCCTGCTTTTAGTTGAGGTGGCCAGTTTCAAGTTTGAATAATTTTACCTTGATTAGCTTTTATGGTAAATAAGTTTAGGGTGAAAACTAAATAGGTTTTATGTGATTTCGTATTTAATCATTTATCTGACTACTCCTTACCACCAGGAAACAAATTATGAATATGGCTTAGAGAACATCCATGTTCAGGTGCCATTCAGATAGCTTACTGTATGCCTTTTTAATTTGAAAGTCAATCAATCCAGATGTTATCGGACCCCTCCCCAGTCTGGGAGGGGAGAGCAGTATGACTTTCCACAATATGATGAGGGGGGACACAAGTATACAACAAAATCCTTTATCAAAACAGTTGGGTGGAATTGTGTGATTTTGTTCAGAAACAAGTCCAGTTTGCCCTCAGGAACCTCAAAGTCTGAGAGTGGGAAACGGACATTTATCTGTTTGCGTCCTCTGGCATGAGTTGTGTGTTAAGGACAACGGGAGCTTCTGAGACTTAGCAGAGGCATTTTACGGGAATAAACTGTTCGGCATGAAGTTAGGGAGTAAGTGAGCTGATCTTTTGGGAAACCAGTGAGAACTTGCCCCAGAGATCAGAGCCTTTCTCTCTTCCCCTTGAGCTACAGAGAAGAGGGTTCAGGAATCAGCTGAGAGAAATGAATGAATTAAAGAGACAATTTAGATACAAATGAACTTACACTTACAAAACAGTAAGAGACTCATAGACTTAAAAAACGAACTTGTGGTTGCCTGGGGGAAGGGATGGTTAGGGAGTTTGGGATGGTCATGTAGACACTGCTAGATTTAAAATGGATAGCCAACAAGGGCCAGTTGTATAGCACATGGAACTCTGCTCAATGTCATGTGGCAGCCTAGATGGGAGAGGGGGGTGGGGGAGAATGGATGTATTTCTGTGTACGGCTGAATCCCTTCGCCATAAACTGTTCAGCTAAAACTATCACAAAACTGTTAATCTGCTATACCCCACTACTCAAAAAGAGTCGGACGTGACTGAGCAACTGAACAGCAACAACCCCAATACAAAATAAACCCCCCCCAAAAAAATGAAGAGGCGACTCATGCTTCTACCCTTGGAAGGATGGCAAGCCTGCTTGGGCACTTTAAAGAATTTCAGGAACTTTCCCAAAGACAGCTTGTTTCAAGCCAAGTTGTAGCCTGGATTTAGCCCTGAGTTAAGGATGGGAGTCCACATCATTCTTCTGGAGGAAAATGTAAAAATAATAATAATAGATAGCAATATTAAATAGTAATAAATATCCCATTGAGCATCGTGGGCCCAGGGGGTTCCCTCCCACGCTGGGAGACTGCCTGGGGGAGGAGGCTCCTCCCCCACCCTTGTCTCATCTGGGAGAGGTCTTGGCGGGGTCATGGAGCTGGAGTGAGTTACCCACCACGTTCCACCAGTCATTGAACTCAGCTCTCAGGGGCTGGGGGCTGTTAACACCCCGGAACTTCTAGCTCTGTTGGATGAGGGTTGATCGGGCTCCCGGGTACATTGGAAGCTAGGGGTCCCCACCCACAAGGGCCAGCCACTGGCATCCGTGGTGTGTCTGGACCATGGTGCGGTCTCCTGGGGGTGGGTGTGCCTGTCGTTCCCATCACTTCGTCTTTGTAGAGCGCTGCTGTGAATGTTCTCAGCCAAATCCTTGCAAGTGTCTGAGCGGGTTCTCTCCAGGCTCTGCACCTGAAGTCGGAATTGCTGTTTGGCAGAGCGCGGGTGTCATTAACGGCTCCAGGTCTTGCCAGATGGCCTTCCAAGATTGTTGTGTCTTGCTGTCATTGTGTTGGCAGTATACGAATATTCCTACTGACTCACATTCTCACCAGTGTTTGCTGGAGTCAGCTTTTCCGAGTTCTGCCACCTGGGTAAGCGTGACTTTCAGCGCATGTCCGTTATTACTAACGCGGTCGATCATGTTTGCATACGCCTTTTGTCTAGTGATGTCTTTTTAAAAATAGTCTGATATTGAATGCTTAATTCCTTAAGTCATGTGTCCATGTGTGTGGTCTAGGAAGGTGTGTGTTAGGTAGGGGGAGTCTTTGTTCACTCTGAGGATTTTTGTCAAGGAAAATTCTTCAAGCTCCCTAGGAGGGTGTTCATGATGACAGTTATTAAGTAGTGCTTTTTTATGGGGATCCTCATAATGATTTGAGCCTAAAGTTATAAATAATGATATCCCGATTACCACCATCACAATTCCTTCACATTTACTGAAATTTCACTGTTACTATTAACCTATATTTGTATTCATTAAACCACACAGTTACCTATGGGATCTGAACAGTACCAATTCTACATGGTTGCATCAGATTCTGAATAGTTACCTTGTACTTTGATCACAGTCCAGGATTATCTCATCATATGTAGCTAGCATTTTGTCCTAATCCATCTCTTCCATATCAGCACATCAGGCACAACATCACCATCTGTCATAAATAAACCCCGTCTTAGTTTCTTCATTAGATTCAGAAACTAGAGAAGAGAAGCAGCTGAGGAAATCCCAGTAAGGGTGTTCTTTCTCATCTCAGCCCAAATGAACTTCAGATCAAGGGCATGAATGGCACAGCAGGGTTTAAACCAGAGTTTAAATGAATAGGTAACCATTGGTGAAAGGGACCCTGGGCAGCGAAACTTATATCAGCAAGCCCAGGTTGCCCAAACCTCCACGTAACAGGTTTGGCTCTTGACTGGCTCCTGGGAGCTGTTCTGAGCCTTTAGCGTGTCCTGGGTGATACAAGCACCTCTGTTTATCTGGGGCCTTAAAATGTGCTGGAGAGTCTCTGCCAGTGATGGGATGTAGGGTGGGGCCTCGGACCACACAGTGTCAGCTTGACCACTGGAAGGACTCGAGACCAGGTTCCCGACTCAGGTGGCCAGCCACACCGCTGCAACTGACCACCAATAAGAACATTAGGACAGGGCTTCCCTGGTGGCTCAGCCACCTGCCAATGCAGGAGATGCTGGTTTAATCCCCGGGAAGATCTTCTGGAGAAGGGAATGGGAACCCATCTATATTCTTGCCTGGGAAATCCCAGGGACAGAGGATCCTGGTGGGCTATAGTCCATGGGGCTGCAAAGAGTTGGACACGACTTAGGGCCTGAACAACAACAGCTGAGAACTTAGGGCACCAAGGCATGGGTGAGCATCCTGGTTGGTAGTGCTCCTTATATGTCCTCACGTGTCCTTGCTGCCTGCATGGCCCCACTGGGATGGAGCTCTACCCCACGCACCTCTTCCTTTTACTGATTCCAACCTGTACTTTTTTTTTTGCTGGAATAAACCATAACTGTGAGCATAACATCGTCCCTGGTTCGTGAGCCCTTCTCATGAGTCATTGGACCCCAGGGTGGTCTGGGAGAACCTGCATGGGGCCACAGCACCCTGTGATGCACACGTACAAAATGTGAATACAAGACCCAGAGGCGCTGAGGTCCTCTTGCTCCTCCATGGTCTTTGTTACCACTGTCTTAGTCGGCTCCAGCCGCCATTAACAAAAATGCCATAGACGGGGTGGTTTAAACGAGACGGTGGTTTCTCACTGTTCTGGAGGCTGGAGGTTGAAGATTGGGGTGCCAGTGTGGTCAGGCTCTTGGGGAGAGCTGACGGCTGCCTTCTAAGTGCGTCTTCTCATGGCAGAGAGAGAGACGTTAAGGGAACAGACCATCTCCGGTTCTTCTTACAAAGGCACTAATCACGTTCACGAGGGCCCCATCCCCTGACCTAATCACCTCCTCAAGACACCGTCCCCATATTCCATCACATTTGGGATTTCAACATATGAACTAGGGGGAACACAGATATTCAGCCCATGGCAACCGCTAATCACGGATGTCCCTCATGTGTGTGTGCTAAGTCACTTCAGTCGTGTCCAACTCTGTGACCCTGTGGACCGTAGCCTGCCAGGCTCCTCTGTCCCTGGGATTCCCCAAGGAAGAATACTGGGGTGGATTGCTGTGCTCTCCTCCAAGGGATCTTCCCGACCCAGGGATCAAACCCAAGTCTCTTATGTCTCCTGTGTTGGCAGGCAGGTTCTTTACCACTGGCGTCACCTGAGAAGCCTGGATGTCCTTCCCCTGCCCACAAATGCCAGGGTCTAAACCCCATGGGAGCCAAAGTTTCCTCAGTTGCAATAAAGAAGTCCTGGAGATAACATTTACTATAAATAGACCTGCCTTTTGCTTCTGTCAGCTAAATTTGTGACTCTTCATTAATTTCAAAGAGTTGTTTTAGAATTGGCCCAGCCTCACAGATAAGCATCCTTTAGAGACATGTATTGTCAATTCTTTCTCTTACTTAACCTATTTAAATCCTCTAATTAACAACATCTTTTCAGGCAATAGATTTGTATCCTTTGACCCTCACCTAAGAGGCCGTAACTTCAAAAATTTCAACAGCAAATGAGCATAAATTACATCAACTATTCATCCTCTTTTCTTCAGCTCTGGTTAGAAAGTTCATTTGAATTAGAAGAAAATTGCATGGAAAGTGGAATGTGTATTTAAGCGAGAGAAACAGGTCACAACTAGATACGGAGTATAATCCTAATTTTGTTTAAAAAAAAAAAAACCACCTACCACATGTAGATGGGAATAAGCGTGGAAGGAAAAACCTCTAGATGATAATCGTGGACGTGTGGCCTTTGGGAGCCTGAGATAGGGGCAAGTGCAGCAGAGGAACTGAATCTTAAATTGTATTTAAGTCCAGTTAATCTCGATATGAATAACCACCTGTGACCACTGGCTTCCCTGTCGGACAGCACATGGGGTCAGCTTTGCCCGTGCATCTGGCAGTTGGCTCTGGTGGCTGGACCGCCTGGGCGACCTTGCCATGGGGACTGTGCCTGGGCTAGTTGGGCCTCCTCATGGCCTGGCAGCAGGGTTCCAGGAGTGAGTGCCCACAGAGGACCAGCAGGAAGCTGTGTCACCTTTCGGGACCTAGGCTCAGGGGTCAAACAGTGTCCCTTAGGGGCTTCCCTGGTGGCTCAGACTGTAAAGAGTCCACCTGCAGCGCAGGAGACCTGGGTTCTATCCCTGGGTCGGCAAGATCCCCTGGAGAAGGGAATGGCTGCCCACTCCTGTATCCTTGGCTGGAGAATCCCATGGACAGAGGAGCCTGGCGGGCTATAGTCCATGGGGTCGCAGAGAGTCAGACACGACTGAGTGACCAGTACTTTCACTTTTGAGTCTCACTTATGCCCTAGTCACAAGCAGACCCAGATTCCAGGGGAGGGCACATAGATCCTGTGCCTTGATGAAGAGCCTCAGTGTCAAACTGTAAGAAGAGGGCATGGAATGAGAGATGGTTTTGGGCAAGAGGGAGGTTAATTTCAAAATGGATTATCCGTGACTGCCCCACAAACCACCCCAAAACGTAGTACCATAACAGTTATTTATTTTGCTCACAATCCACAGGGTTCAGACAGCTCATCTCTCCTCCAAAGAGCTTTAGCTAGGGGAGTTCATTGGGGACCACAGGATCCACTTTCAAGATGGCACATTCATGGGGCTGGTGGTTGGCAGGGAGCCCAGCCGGGGCCGTGGTTGGGTGGGGGTGGGCGCTGGGTCCTGGTTCCTCTCCATATGCTCGCTCCCACCCTTGGCGGCTGGATTCCAAAGTTGAGGCCTCAGGATAGGATGGCTTCTCGTGAGGCAGCCTTGGGAGTCATGGAGCATCCCCTCCATTGCCCTCCGCTGGTGGGGGCTGCACCAGGCTGGACCAGGCTCTAGAGGAGGGGCCCTTCCACTTGGTCAGGAGCGTGGTGAAGGGCGCCCGTCGGGTGGGAAGCCCCATGGCAGGCTTCTTGGCAAAATGGGGAGGTGAGAGTCTGAGGCGCCGGCTCATCCTGTGCCTGGACGGTTTCTTGAGGATGCGGCGGGCGCCGTTTATGGTCGCTCCCTTTCCCAGCAAGCGCTGCCCTCTGCAGTCGGTGGACCCTATGCCCACTTCCCTCCACATCCTTCGAGGTGCAGTGCCCGTCTCCCTTTGCATCACCTGCTCGTGACCTAAAGCCTGGGTTGTCTGACTGTTTCCTTTACCCCAAGGAGTATAAATACTTCTCTCTCCTGAAGAGAAGAACGTGGCCCAGAGACAGGAAAGAGGCACGCTGGCCAACATTTTTCACATACAGGTCCAAGATAAAAAGAGAGCGGCGGTTTGTACCGAGAAGGAAAAAAAAAAAAAAACTAAGATTTTTTTCCATATGAGCTATTTCCAAATCACCGCCCGTTTCCCTCTCTGGTCAGAAACACGTCAGAGCTTCCCTGGTGGTCCAGTGGTTGAGAATCTGTGTGGCAGTGCAGGGGAGGTGGGTTCTGTCCCTGATGGGGGAACTAAAATCTCATGCTATGGGGCAGTTGAGTCTTCGTGCCGCAGTGACTGAGCCCGAAGGCCGTAACTAGAGTCCACGCACCTCGATGAAAGATCCCGCGTGCCGAGACCAAGACCCGATGCAGCCCAATAAGTAAATAACAGGCCTTTTTTAGAAAGAGAAACCTGTGGGAGCTTTTAAGGAGCACCGCTTGCTTTGACATCCTGGCAGCTTCTGGAACATTGCAGGAGCCCGTGCTCACGCGTTTATCTCTGCCTGGAATTGGAGTGTCTGCCCTTTTCTCCCACGCTTTGCCTGCTCTCTCTCTGCGTGCCGGGCTGAGATGGGCGCCCCTCTGTGTGTGACTTGTCACGGGGCAGGGACTGTTGCTGTTGTCATTGTTCGTCGGGGACAGAGACGCGTGAGAATGATTCAGGGCTGCCATATATTAATTTAGTCCCTGAAGTAGCTCTGCAGAAGACTGGGTTTGCAGTTTGATAAAATGAATTCTCTGGCACATATATCTTTTAGAAGTTGACGTTTTCTGTAATAAGCTCAAGGGACATTTCCAGCAAAGCCTTCCAGAAGATTCCAGGCTGCAGGATTTGGGGGCACTCCGCTCCTCATGTCTCCCCGGTTCCTCACTGTGGAGGAACTCAGACTGGGGGTGACGAGGGGCTGCTTGTCTAAGGTGTGGTCCAGGGGTCGCAGGAATTCCTGGGTTGGGGGCTCTCCAAGCCTCAAAGACACCTGACTCTGTTACCTAGAAACCTCCGCATAACTGCTTTCCCTGCCCTTGCTCCTTGGTCACTGTAACACTTGAGAGCCCAGCTCTGCCCACAAGTGGGTGGAAACTCAATAGATGGTTGAGACCAAGTTGGGATGCAGTGTAGCCGCATCCCACGCACACTCCGCTTGGTACCATGTGTGTCGTCAGCTGTGAGTGGCTGTGATCCTCACGTTTATAGACGCTTACTTTTCAGCCTGTGCACTCTAACCACTCTGTGTATGCCTAACACTCTGTGTCAACTATGTGTATATTAGTACGCAGATGCATTGTAGAATAGCTAATGCAATTAACATACTTACAATTACAAAGTGTTACAAATAATATCTGTGTGCAAGTATTGATTATGCAAATTACAATTGTATAAGATACATTGATTTAGATACTTATTTTAAGGAATGGCCTGGCATAACTGTGGAGATGGGCAAGTTAAAACCTGTAGGAGAGTCCAGCAGGCCAGAAACTCAGGCAGGAGTTGATGCTACAGTTTTGAGGCAGAAGTTCTTCTTCTCCAAGAAATCTCAAGTTTGTGCTCTTAGGCCTCCAGCTGATAGAGAGGATCATGGCCTTTACAGAAGTCAGCGGACCGTGCAATGTCCCCACTTCCTCCCAGAGCTCTGGAGCTACAGCTGGATCTGTGTCTGCGTAGATGCCTGGGTCTTGCAGGCCTGCAGGTGAACACATCAAACTCGCCATCACGTAGACGGGACATTTCCAAGCACAACGTTGACCGAACCGCGCATGACGACTTTAAAATCAAACTCTGAGAAAAGGGAAGTATCCTGCACCCCTGGTAGTAAAGTAAGTTGGTGCGGCCACTGTGGGAACCAGTGTGGGTGCTTATCAAAAAACAAAAGACAGAACTACCATATGGTCCATCAGTCCCACTCCCGGGCGTGCATCCAGACCAAACTCTAATCCAAAAAGACACACAGCCCTACGTTCCCAGCAGCAGATTCACAACAGACAAAACAGGGAAGCAACCTATGTGCCCGTCAACAGAGGAGTGGACACAGAAGATGCAGCCCACGTGCACAGTGGAGCGCCACTCAGGCGTGAGAAAGAACGGGATAGTGCCATCTCCAGCAACAGGGACCAACCAGAGACGATCACACTCAGTGAAGTGAGTCAGAAAGAGAAGGGCAGACACCGTAGGGTACCACTCTCATGTGGACTCGTATTAATAACCCAAAAGAGCCCATCTATGGAATGGAAGCAGAATCACGGACAGAGAACAGCCTGGCGCACGGGCAGAGGCATGGGCTGGGAGTTTGTGGGTAACAGATGCAGGCTGTTAGATGCAGGGCGGTGAAAGAACAAGGCCCTGCTGTACCGCACAGGACCCTGTATTCAGTACCCCGTGGTGGACCACAGTGGGAAAGAATATGAAAAAGAACGTGGGCAAGTGTATATATGTAAAACTGAATCGCCTTGCTGAACAGCAGAAATTAACACAACACTGTACTTCAGTTTAAAAAATCAAACTCCGCTCTATACACAGTTAATTAATACATGGTATACCTAAATGTAATAATAACGGTCAGAGGTTTATGATGTCAGTATTGTTTGGGGGGGTGGGCATTATTTCAGCCGAGTGAATAAATCAGCAAGTGGTTAAGAGCATAGAGGTAAAATGTCGTGTACTTTTTGTGGGTTTAAGGAGCAATATCTATCCACAATATCTATACCCCACTTCAGATCAGATCAGATCAGTCACTCAGTCGTGTCCGACTCTTTGTGACCCCATGAATCGCAGCACGCCAGGCCTCCCTGTCCATCACCAACTCCCGGAGTTCACTCAAACTCACATCCATCGAGTCGATGATGCCATCCAGCCATCTCATCCTCTGTTGTCCCCTTCTCCTCCTGCCCCCAATCCCTCCCAGCAGCAGAGTCTTTTCCAATGAGTCAACTCTTCACTGAGGTGGCCAAAGTACTGGAGTTTCAGCTTTAGCATCATTCCTTCCAAAAAAATCCCAGGGCTGATCTCCTTCAGAATGGACTGGTTGGATCTCCTTGCAGTCCAAGGGACTCTCAAGAGTCTTCTCTAACACCACAGTTCAAAAGCATCAATTCTTTGGCACTCAGCCTTCTTCACAGTCCAACTCTCACATCTATACATGACCACAGGAAAAACCATAGCCTTGACTAGATGAACCTTTGTTGGCAAAGTAATGTCTCTGCTTTTGAATATGCTATCTAGGTTGGTCATAACTTTCCTTCCAAGGAGTAAGCGTCTTTTTTTTTTTTTTAACTTTACAATATTGTATTAGTTTTGCCAAATATCGAAATGAATCCGCCACAGGTATACCTGTGTTCCCCAACCTGAACCCTCTTCCCTCCTCCCTCCTCATACCCTCCCTCTGGGTTGTCCCAGTGCACCAGCCCCAAGCATCCAGTATCGTGCATTGAACCTGGACTGGCAACTCGTTTCATACATGATATTAAACATGTTTCAATGCCATTCTCCCAAATCTCCCCCCCCCTCCCTCTCCCACAGAGTCCATAAGACTGATCTCTACATCAGTGTCTCTTTTGCTGTCTTGTACACAGGGTTATTGTTACCATCTTTCTAAATTCCATATATATGCGTTAGTATACTGTATTGGTGTTTTTCTTTCTGGCTTACTTCACTCTGTATAATAGGTTCCAGTTTCACCCACCTCATTAGAACTGATTCAAATGTATTCTTTTTAATGGCTGAGTAATACTCCATTGTGTATATGTACCACAGCTTTCTTATCCATTCATCTGCTGATGGGCATCTAGGTTGCTTCCATGTCCTGGCTATTATAAACAGTGCTGCAATGAACATTGGGGTACACGTGTCTCTTTCCCTTCTGGTTTCCTCAGTGTGTATGCCCAGTAGTGGGATTGCTGGATCGTAAGGCAGTTCTATTTCCAGTTTTTTAAGGAATCTCCATACTGTTCTCCATAGTGGCTGTGCTAGTTTGCATAAGGAGTAAGCGTCTTTTAATTTCATGGCCTCACTTAGCAATCTTCATTTACTTCTGAAAAGCCCTGCCCCTGAGTGAAAAGCTATTAGGTGAACTAACGTTTCCACTATTCACAGTAAAAATTGTGATGTGTTCCATCCTGGACCCAAATATCCAAACAGTTTTCACAGATAAAATACAAATTGAACAAGGAAAACCCAGTTATAAAGAGTAACACTCTTAGAGTAAATAGATACATTTTGTCCACAAAATAAAGTGTGTAATAAAGTTTTAGTGTATTTGCTCTTTTGTCTTCTTTCAGCACTTCCTTCACTGATTTTTCAACCTTCTGGGGCGCCTGGTGACTCAAAGGGAACTTAAAAATAAAGTAATGATGCATAAAATCACCTTGAGGGCAAAATAAAGGCAGAACATGAGAAGTGTTCAAAGCTGAAATGTGGAAATACAGCTTCCACACAACACACCAAAGGCTTGTTGAAAACAAGACCTTCCATCCCACTCAGCTGGTGAATACAGGAAAGCAAAGTATGTTGGTATGCAATTAAAATTTATTATAGTTTATACAGTCGTTCTCCAGTGAGGAACTGTAAAGTAAGTGCTCTGTCCTTGCTTGAAACTGATGTCAAAATATGGCATCTTTGTAGCATATTTATTTAGAGTGCTTTTGATGAGAAAGTCGTGACGCTTGTGTGCACACATCTGTACACACAAGGAGTCATATTTTTAAAAAGTGCTGTAACTTTTACTTAGAAAATGAACTTATGATAGCCGAGAGGAAGGGATAGTTGGGGGTTTGGGAAGGCTCAGTACACGGTGCTGTATTTAAAATAGATAACCAGCAAGGACCTCCTGTGCAGCACAGGGAAGTCTGCTTAACGTTACGAATCAGCCTGGACGGGAGGGGGTTTGGGAGAGAATGGATGCATGTATGGCTGAGTCCCTTTGCTGTTCATCTGAAACGAACACAACATTGTTAATTGGCTATACTCCAGTAGAAAATAGAAAGTTTAAAGCTTGAAAGAAATAAATGAAAGGTTTGTGTTTTAAGTGCTGTAACTTTTAAGAGCCATTATGGTTGAAATTCACACACAGAGGCATCGTGTAATGTCCATGTGTGTGTAGCTTGCCAGTTCGAAGAATATTTCTCAAAAGATAACAGGGAGCTGGTATCAGAGGCTGCTTCTAGGGAGGAGGACTGGGAGACATTGACAGGAGGGAAGTTTCATTTTAACTTAAAAACCTTTTTTGAAATGAACGGAGAAAAATATATAAGGATACCAGCAGGAGTCCCTGACTGGGTCCCAATGGCCTCAAATGGAAGCGCACGATGGAAAGATTTCATGAAGAATAATTTCCCTGCAATGCCATCCTGTGGAGAGAGAGCGATCACACCGCATTATGAGATTCAGTTTCATGAAGACTTCCTTTCCCAGCATGTTGATGTGGACTCACAGCATTGCCCTGTGCCGTGAGCCCTTGGAGCAGACTGTTTGTCATTCCGTGCTCCGCCCTCCTCCCAGAGGGCAGAACCCACCTCCCATCACAGCGGCTGAAAGTGAAAAACACGTGCATTCCAGCCTCCCTTGCAGCTAGGCTGGCCCAACTCCGGTCTAGGGGGTCATCAGAGGACATCTGCTGAAAGAAAGTCCCCAGTCAAGCAGGGCATGAGAGAATTAAGTCCTCTCTCTCCTTTTGGACATGAGTGGGTAAAGGTGTGATGTCTGGAGCTGTGGTAGCCATGTGGTGACCAGGAGGAAAATCACCTAAGGAAGAAAGCTGAGGACTCCTGATCAGAAAGAGAGAAAGGACCCAAGTTTTGATGTCTTCATGGCTCCACTGAAATACCCAGTCCTGGAATGACTGACTGCTGGACGTCTTGCAGTGAGAGGGACTACGTGCCTGTGCCATTGACTCTGATTGTCCTGCTCTGAACAGAGCCTGTGAGCTCAGTTGCATTTGATCTTGAGACCCCATGGACTGTAGCGCTCCTCTGTCCATGGAATTTTCCAAGCAAGAATACTGGGGTGAGTTGCCATTTCCTACTCCAGGGGATCTTCCCAACCCAGAGATTGAACCTGAGTCTTCTGTATTCTGCATTGGCAGACAGGTTCTTTACTACTGTGCCACCTGGGAAGCCCCTGATTGTCCTAAACATCCTATTTATTTAATCAAGTTTTCAGTTACTTGTAAAGTATCCTAACTGATATTGTGTATCATAAACTTTTAAATAATTGTTCTACATATACCATGCCAATGAATGTGAATTTCACTGTGATATATTTCCTTTGTAGAATCAATCAGCAAGAAATAAAAGTGTAAGTAGTGAATGTTTTATTAGAGGACCAAAGACTACCTGAGTGCTGAAGAACAGATGCTTTCAAATTGTGGTCCTGGAGAAGACTCTTGAGAGTCCCTTGGACAGAAAGGAGATCAAACCAGTCAATCCTAAAGGAAATCAACCCTGAATATTCACTGGAAGGACTGATGCTGAAGCTGAAGCTCCAATACTTTGGCCACCTGATGTGAATAGCCAGCCCATTGGAAAAGATCCTGATGCTGGGAAAGATTGAGGGCAGGAGGAGAAAGGGATGACAGAGGAGGAGATGGTTGGATGGCATCATCAGTTCAATGGACATGAGTTTGAGCAAACCTCAGGAGACAGTGAAGGACAGGGAGCCTGGTGTGCTGTGGTACGTGGAGTCCCAGGGTGTCGGACTCAACTTAGCGACTGAACAACAACAAAGCCCAGCCAGTGTTCATGTCCAGGTATCTACATAATGCTAATCATGAACAAATATCTTTTGGGAAAACGTCTCTTTGACATTTATCACTTCTAAAATTTTTTAAAAGTAACGTGTATGTTATCACCAAATCACACGCCTTCCAGGTAGCTGTCACTAAGTAGACCATGCCTTGAAAAGCAGCTCCTGTAAGTCCGTTAAAGTCTGTGTATATCCAGCCCACTAGGCTTGCCCTGCCTTCATCCGCTCCCTCCAGTGGGTGGAGAGACTAGCAGTCTTGAAATTGGGACACTTGGGTTTGAATCCAAGTTCTGGTGTCCCAGTCCTCGCTAGGTGAACTTAATCAAGTTAGTAAACTCATTTGTGCCTCTCTCTATTTGGTCCTAGGCATAGAAAAGATAAGAATCAGCCATGTACGTGACTCATTAACATCCTTGGAGCTGTCTGGAAAACCCAGTGTGTTGTGATGCGATGTGCTCGTTATGGTATCATTTAGAACACCTTAGCTGCAAGTAGCAGAAAACTCAACTCATGGAAGCTTTACTCACTTAGCAAAGAGATAGGTGGTGGCTGCCCTTAGCGTTAAAGAGTTGTCGAGAATCCAAGAGCACTCCATCCTTTGCTTCTTTCACCTTCACGATGTGAGCTTTTTGATCTCATGCTGCTTGTTTCATGGTCCCAAGATGGCTGCTGCAGCTCCAGGCATCACGGCTTTATTCAAAAGCAGGGAGCAAAGGGTGCAGTAGCAAAAGGTTGTTTTCTGAAGCGATTCTCTTTTATGATCACCAACAGAAAAGCCTTTGTTAAGTTTTTCAGCATGTTCCCTTGGGACTATGATATATGACAATCCCTTTGTGGCAAAAAAAAGAAAAGTGGGAAAGCAAACGTCTGGTCATTTTCCATTTTCCAAAGTGGAAAGGAAAAAGGAAGGGAGCTGGAGATGGTTGTTGTCTGATAGCGTCTGTTTTTTTAATGACCGTCTTATTCATTTATTTACTGGGGCTGCACTGGCTCCTCGTTGCTGTGCACAGGCTCTTTCTAGTTGCGATGAGGAAGGGCTGCTCTCTAGCTGTGGTTCACAGGCTAGTTTCTGTAGTTGCTGAGGCTCCTCTGGTGGGAGCACAGGGTCCAGGGCACCTGGGCTCCGTAGCCGTGGCACACGGGCTCAGTGGCCCCTCGGCACGTGGGATCTTCCTGGACCAGGGATGGAACCCATGTCCCCTGAATTGGCAGGCAGCTTCTCAACCATTTGACCACCAGGGAAGTCCTGAACATCTATTTAAATTAGGGTTCATCCCAAAGATCACAGCAACTCCCAAACACTGGTGAAGTAGGTTGGTGTCATAGCCCCAGCCACAGAAAGTCAGGGTTGGTAAACAAACTCCTATTGAGCATCTGTTAACCATCAATCAATGTACAAGACGGGAGATTTCAGTCTTCAAGAAACGGAGACGAGACACCTATTGCTGTTAAGTAAAAGGATCATTTTGAACCACAGTACCCACCTGGAGGGTCTCCCTGGTGGTGTGAGGGGTGGAGAAGCCCCCTGCCAGTGCAAGAGACGTCAGAGACTTGGGTTTGATCCCTCGGTCAGGAAGATCCCCTGGAGGAGGGCATGGCAACCCCTCCAGCATTCTTGCCTGGAGAATCTCTGTGGACATAGGAGCCTCATGGGCTACAGTCCATAGGGTTGCAAAGAGTCAGACAGGACTGAATGGACAGCACACACGAACACATGCACGCATGCACACACACACACACACACCTTGAAGAAAACAAAAGCGTGTAAAGAGTGATGCCAGAAAGGTGAATCATTCTGGCCAAAATATAAAATAACATTGGTGAGAAATGGTACCGAGCACCAAACGCTTTTCTCAAAAATCTAGTCGCCTTCTAATTGAAAGCAACAACGTGGCTTTGCTCCGCTCCCCGAGACGGTGCTCACCCACTCCTCTGAAGGTTCCTTTCATTTAAAGTTTTCTAGGCCTTTTATACTCTTGACACCCAGCACAGCTCGATTTAGGAATGAGTTTTACGATCATTATTCATTTAAGAACATGTGTTTCCTCTCCACAGGGAGGCCCCGCTTCCCGTGCAGGTTTCTTTTAGACAATTTTCTTTGAATTTTGCTTATTGATCCTACGAAGAATTCTGGGACTTCTTTGGGGACTTGGCTTGTATTCAGCGTTGTAAGAAGAGGAGCCAGGAATGTAAATACCATTGTGAGAAGAAAAAGAACTCACGAGAAGAAGCGCAGTCCTCTGCAGGAGCATCCATCTGCCTTGATGCTGTCCCTGGAACGAGGTGCGTTCACTCGCTCGATAATGTGACCCTGGCCGACTGTCAGGGAGCCCACAGCCGAGTGAGTGATGGAGTCTTGGAGTGGCGAGTGACCCGGTGAGTCGTCTCACGCAGCCCTCTTCGTGGGGTGGACACGCTCAGATGTGCAGATCCAGTTTCCCAGGACCAGGTCCTGTGGAGGGGAGGTCCCTGTGGATGAGGAGCCGACACAGCAACCCAGGTGCCTTGTGAGCTTTCGTGTAAAACCATCACCCATTGGTCCCGATGCTGCTTCTAGAAGCGCTGCCCTCCCCTCCTCCTGACATCTCTCCGGCAGACGGCAGTCAGAGCTTACAGACCTTTCCGTCTCAGCTGCTCGTTGTCTCTTTCAGCAAGAATTCAACGCTGTTGAATCCCACACCCCAGTGTTCGGCCTTCATCCTCTTCATTTCAGTGTCCGACTCTTGCGACCTCGTGGACTGCAGCACGCCAGGCCTCTCTGTCCTTCACCATCTCCTGGAGCCTGCTCAAACTCATGTCCATTGAGTCGGTGATGCCATCCAAGCATCTCATCCTCTGTCGCCCCCTTCTCCTGCCCTCAGTCTTTCCAGCATCAGGGTCTTTACCAGTGTTCCAGTAGCAACACTTGGTACAGCCGATCACCCCCTTCTCATCCAGCCACTTGCTTCATTTGGATTTCAGGATGCCAGACCCTCTGGGCTTCCCTCCCACGTCTCTGGCTGAAATCCCCTGCTCCCCCATCCCTTTGCTGCTGCTTCCTCTTCCCTCCCTCCAGTCTCCGGGGCTCTGCCCCCTAGTGATCACCCCTTCCAGGTGGAAGCCCATGGCCCCAAATGTATACAGATCCTCAGCCCCGTCCTTTCCCAGCCCTCGGACTCAGAACCCTGCTTCCTCCCCCCACCCGATGCCTAGCAGGCTTCCCCACCTTGGGGCTGAAAAACGGGACTCCTGGCCCACCCCACACCCAGCTCTCGCTGGGTTCCTGTCTTGGTTACTACAGAGCCATCCTCCCATCGCTCAGACGCCAGAGTGAAGGCTCATCAGTCAGTCCTGTCCCTCTGCCCTCAAGGTCGTCTCCTATTGAGATACCTTCACACTGCTCAGCTGTGCCCTCCTGTAATCTCCCAGGAAGAGTCTCCATCCACACGGACGCTGCCTCTCCAAACTCCCGCAGCTCTTACAGCTTTCTGCTGACGCGTGTCCCATGCCGCCTGGTGCAGTGCCTGTCTGAGGCCCTGCCTTGCCTCCCCTTGCTTGCTTGCTAAGTCGCTTCAGTCGTGTCCGACTCTGTGCGACCCCATAGACGGCAGCCCACCAGGCTCCCCCGTCCCTGGGATTCTCCAGGCAAGAACACCGAAGTGGGTTGCCATTGCCTCCCCAAGGAGCGAGAAAAGCCCTTGAAGACAGGTTACCCTGCACACGCGTTCAGCCCTCACAGTGCGCTCAGCCGTGTCCGACCCTGCGGCCCCGTGGACTACAGCCCGCCAGGCGCCTCTGCCCGTGGGGGATTCTCCAAGCAAGAACCCTGGAGTGGGTTGCCATGCCCTCCTCAAAGGGGGTCTTCCCAACCCGAGGATAGAACCCAGGTCTCCCATGTTGCAAGTGGATTCTTCACCGTCTGAGCCACCAGGCATGTTCATAATCAGGCCCTGTAATTATTTCCTGAAGACCAATTAGAACACAGTCTTTTTTTTCCTTTTTTCTCCTTTCAGTACTTTTAAATTTATTTTTAATTGGAAGTATTAGGTTGATTTACAATGTTGCCTTAGTTTCGGGTGACCGGCAGAGCGCTTCAGTTATGGGTGTGTGTGTGGGGGTGTGTGTGTGTGTGGGTGGTTTTGTCACTAAGTCATGTCTGACCCTTGCAACCCCACGGACTACAGCCTGCCAGGCTCCTCTGTCCATGGGATATATAATGTGTGTGTGTGTGTAGTTGTTGTTATTTAGTCAATAAGTCATGTCCAACTCTTTGTGACCGCATGGACTGTAACCCGCCAGATTTCTCTGTCCACAGGATTTCCCAGGTAAGAATACTAGAGTGGGTTGCCATTTCCTTCTCCAGAGGATCTTCCCAACCTAGGGACTGAACTTGTGTCTCCCTTAATTGGCAGGTGGATTCTTTACCATCGAAGTACCAGGAAAACACACACATACACATAAAAATTTGAAAAGTAAATTTTTATGTGTATTAATATTAATTAATATATATTGATACCTGTATATAACTGAACAGATATACAGATGACTGAATATAGATTCCTTTTCAAATTCTTTTCCTTTATAGGTTTTTACAAAATAATGGGTATAGCGTCCCATACTATACATAATTGAAAAAGATACATGCATCCCAGTGTTTACAACTGACAAGGTGTGCGAGCAACCCAAATGTCCATCAACCGATGGATGGATGAAGGAGGATGTGGTACAGGTACACAATGGGGTGTTTCTCAGACACATTCTGAGAAATATACTCGCCTGTAGCAACATGGATGGGCCTAGAGATGACCGCACCAAATGAACTAAATCCAAGAAAGGCAAATATCACGTAATATTTCTTATATGGAGAGCTTTAAAAAAACAGAATGACCAAATGAACTCATTTACAAAACAGAACGCGGTCTCAAATACTGAAGCCGAGGAGAGACCCGGGAAGGGTACCGGCAGTGCTGCCTGAGCGCTGGCGGAGGAGGGCTGGACTCATGAAGACCCCCTTCCCGGAGACCAGCAGGTCCTTAAAGAGAGAACGTGATGCCCCAGTCAGCTGTAGAGTTCACAAGCCCCATCCTCTAAATTGTTCCCTGTGATCATTTCTCATCTGGGACAGAGTTTTGTGTTGTTTTGTTTTGTTCTTCTCCAGCAAGAGAAACATCCCTTCCCCCAACAGAACAAACATCAGCAGTGCTTGATCAAAACGGGACCTTTCTCACAAAGCCAGCTGGAGATGAGCCCCACCGAGGAGCTCCGGACGGCTCCATCCGTCTCCGGTTTTAAAAACCCGAAAACTCCCGTGTGCCACTTTTGTACTTCTTGTTTTCAGTGGATTTATCATTTTCAAAAAATCAAGGGCCAGTTTCCGTCTCTCCGATCTCTTGGTTGGTTCTTGAACGCAGTAAACCATGTGAACCACAAGCACACGTGGGAGACCAAGGTCGTTCTGCTGCGTCCTCTCTCGATTATGGCTCCCCCGTGGCTCGGACGGCAAAGAATCTGCCTGCAGTGCAGGAGGCCCGGGTTCCGTCCCTGGGTTGGGAAGATTCCCTGGCAGTGGCTACCCACCCTAGTCTTCTTGCCTGGAGGATTCCACGGACAGAGAAGCCTGGCGGGCTACAATCCACGGGGTCACAAAGAGTCGGACACGACTGAGCAACACACACAACTTTCTCGGGATAAACTCACTCTTTCCAAAGTTGAATCAAAAGTTGAATTGATACAACAGGCACTTTAAAAAAAAAAAAAAACTGAAACACAGACACGGAATCAGTGGGCTTTCTCAGACGGAGAAAGCTGAACAGGTTACGACCTGGTTCTCAAGCAGACTGTCCAGAAAACGTTCTAATTGGGGGAAACAGCCGCGAGGGTCTGATACTCCCAGCACAAAGGCGCCCTGACCGCTGAACTCCTGTTTTTCATTCCTGTTTCTGTGACTCATAAGGGATTAAACAGGAGCTAAGAGCTCAGGAGTTAAAAAGGTGAGTGTTCTTCGGGGCTGGCTCAAGCGTCACCCTTTGAAAGATTCCAATTTGTGAAGTGAGGTTTGTCATCGGGGTGAGGTGCTGAGGTCTGAATGGCTCAGTTACACTGCACAGAACGACCATAACACACCTTTCCCACTGCTTCTCCCCATGCACCCCACACCCCTGACCACCCTGCCTCTTTAGTCCTCATCCCATAACTACTCCACCGCCCGGGCCTCAGGGAGCCGGCCTAGGACCTGGTCACCCCTTCACTTGGCTCCCTTGTGCATAATCCCACTCTTTGCTGCAAACCTCACTGTCTCAGCATTTTGACCTGCTGAGCACTGGGGCAAAACCAACTGGGTGTGGTAACAAAGTCCCAGGTCCCAGAAATTCAGCACAGCCCTGCCTTACCAGGCGCTGAACACGTCGGTGTACACGGAAGCCAGTGATGCTTGCTCGTTTACTTACTTGTTGGCTCTGCCAGGCCTTAGTCCCTGGAGGAGGAAATGGCAGCCCGCTCCAGTACTCTTGCCTGGAGAGCCCCATGCACAGAGGAGCCTGGCGGGCTGTAGGCCTCGAGGTCGCAGAGCCGGACGCGACTGAGCATGCGTGCATGTCTTAGCTGTGGCACGCAGCATCTAGTTCCCTGACTGGGGATTGGACCCCAGCCCCTGCTTTGGGAACTGAGAGTCTTAGCCCCTGGGCCAGCAGGGAAGTCCCAGGGTGCTTCTTTATCGACAGTTTGTTGAGTGCTCTTTGTGTTCTTTGATTTGTCTGAGACAGCCAGGCTTCCATGCCACTGTCCTGGGACAACTCCGTAGTTTATTCTTGAAGATAAAGCCCATCCAGAGCCTTTCTTTCCCTCTGAGTTGCAAGTCGTGTGGGAAAAAGGACAGTGATTCTTCTGTAGTAGAAATTCCACCATCTTGAACTATGTAACCACGAGCGTTTTATAACCATGTTTGGCTGATCAGAAATCTTTTGATGCTAAAAAGACTTCCTTATCTGTACCAAAACCCCAGAGAGCATATACCTTAAGAAAATAACCCTTCTTAGGACATAAATGTCCAGAGTGGCACAGCCACTATTTCTTTAAAATGAACCCCACATCCTCAAGATTGCTGAAAGGCAAAGGCCGTGAACCTATTTTTGGAAAGCCTGGGATCATAGAATTTCAGACTTCCAGCAGAAGCCCACGAGTTACCCAACACCGCTGTTTTAGGAAAAGGAGGAGAAACGTCCCAGCCCTGCCTTAGCGCAAGGTGCCACCGTTGAGAGCATCACAGAAACGCACCCTGGGGATACCCACCTTTGACGGTCCTTTAGGGTCAGCATTTGCTGCAAATCAAGAAAAACCCACAAATAGAAAGTTGTGGCAAAAAAATACCAGAAACGACCACTGTCTCTACCTCATAACCTCTAAATCTAGTGACCCTGGAAGGGAACTTCTAGATCAAGTTCCAGCAGCTGCACCAGGTAACTGCTAAACGATGCAGCAAAAGTAAGCTATTAGGACAAGTTAGAAAGGCGGGCCTGATGCAATGGAATGTTTCATTGTGATTTATTTAGGGGGAAATATGACTGTATTAACAAGATACACATTTAGTGAGCAACCATTGAAAAATAGACACCCTACTGAACTCGATTTATTGAACACATAAAATTTTGGAATTCACATTTAAATTTATATTTAAATCCATACATATATTTTTGTAAAATTTATCTTTTATTCCCTGATGTGATTCTTACCCTTTCGGGTCAATGATAATTACACACTCACAAGATGACTTCTCCATTAACGTTGGTTATAGCTTTGAGTGGCATGAAGGAAATTTGTCAGCAGAAATCCAGCTTAAGTGTCAGCAAGATGCTGGCCAGGAGCTTCAAATGGCAGGGCCTCTGAGTTTGGTAAAAAGTAGTTTAGGCTTTGCCAGCCACGTGGTCTCTGTCCAAATACCCGTCTTTGCTGTGTAGTCTGAAATCAGCCAGAGATGACATGTAAGCCAGCAATACATGTACAGATGTCGAAATTTGAATTTCACATGCCACAGAAAATTTCTTTATAATTTTATTTGTTTTTTCTGACTGTCCTGAGTCTTCATTGCTGCTTGGCCTATTCTCTAGCTGCGCCAAGCGGGAGCTGCTCTCTAGTCGTGAAGTGCAGGCTTCTCACTGCATCAGCTTCTCCTGTCGTGGAGCACGGGTTCCAGGGCAGGCCAGCGTCAGCAGTTGTGGTGATGGGCTTTGTTACTCCGCGGCACGTGGGATCTTCCCAGATAAGGGATCCAGCCCGTGTCTCCTGCCTTGGCAGGTGGCTTCTTATCCAGTGCACCACGAAATATTATTCTTCTGTTTGCTTTATTTTGGGTTTTTTTTTGGGGGGGCGGGGGGCAGGGTTCCAACCACTTAAAAATGTAAAAATCATTTTTAGCTTACAGGCTGTATGGGTAGAGATCAGGTTTAGCCAACAGGCCCTGTTAAAGCATTTCAAGGCCACAGCAACCCAAGAAGGGGAGTAACTGAAATGATACCTTTATGGATGAAGAGCCTGGGAGTGTTCAGTGACTGCCTCGAGTCAGACAGCCAGGGATGGCAGAGCGGTGAGTGGGAGACACGTGTCTGCCTCTGCGACCGCCTCTGACGCTGCATCGGGTCCTCTCGCGACCGTGTGTGTGGTGCGTTTGTCCACCGTTTCACCGCCGGGGCACATGGGTCATTGCTGAGCGCGCGCTCAGTCGCTGCAGTCGTGTCTGCCCCTGCGACCCCATGGACTGTAGCCCACCAGGCTCCTCTGTCCATGCGATTCTCCAGGCAGGAACACTGGAGTGGGTTGCCATTTCCTCCTCCAGGGGATCTTCCCAACCCAGGGATCAAACCCTCATCTCCTGCATTGACAGGCGGGTTCTTTACGCCTACTGAGCCACAAGGGAAGCCTCAACATAATGTCATTAACTATACGAAATTCTCCTCCAAGTGCTGGGTCTTATTTCTGACGCCTCTGAAGTTTTCCGTGATTGAGTTCATTAACAAGGAAGCAGTGGTTTGCGGTCAGTCCAGTAAATAGCCTGCGTCAGCCGAGGCTTTATTTTCACGGGCCTCCGGTTCAGACGACATTATCACTGTGATTATTTACTTGTTTCTTCACGTCCTGCAATGTCCCTAAAAGGGTCTTAGGTAACTAAGAGCACCATAAGCTCATAAATTAATGAAGTTGTGATAAACGAGTGACATTAAATCTTTAAATATAAGCCATAAGGCCTGGGGCAGGCTCCTGTGGGGTTATTAATTTGATGTCTTTCTCTTTCCGACACTTAAGAAAAATCATTTGCCCGTGGGAAAAGCCACAGGTGGACTTGGCAGCCTTCCAAGTCACGGCCTCAAGTTTCTGACAAGGTGTTGACAGTCCCCTTCCACGAACACATCCCCATCGCCCCCGTGCTCTCCCAGCTACGGCAAATTATTTGAGGAATTCCAAAATATTACCAGACCCAACCCTGATGCTCAGGGAACTTAACTACCAAAGGAGAAACCAGTTCCAGATGAATCCATCACTTAAGAAATGTCCCTGCGGGGAGAACTAAGACCCCACATGCAAGAAATGTCCCTGCGGGGAGAACTAAGACCCCACATGCCTTTCAGCCAGAAAATCAAACATAAGACACAGCAATACTGTAACAAATTCAATGAAGACTTTAAAAATGGTCCACATCAAAAAAATCTTTAAAAAAAAAAGGAATTGATTATGTAGTAGAAGAAAACATAACTGAAGAGGGGATCAATAACTTTTTTTAACTTCACTGCAACCGTATTTACTTGCCTTCAGGTTTTAGAATGCTGGGCAGCAGTGAACTGCGGCCTCAGGACCTTTGAACCTGCTTTTTCTCCTGCTCAGGACACTCTGTTCTTTACAGAGCGGGCTCCTTCTCATCCGCGATATGCCCTGAGCACCTTTATAAGGCATTTTCCTTTTGTTGGTGTGTTTCACCAGATTCTGTTCCCCTGTTTACAATATAATTACACAACTCACGCGTGGTTTCCATTCTTACCTGTCTCTTCCTCTAAACCGGAAGCTCTAAGGGGACCATGTCTGCTTCTTGGCTTACCACTGTTTCCCGGGCACATTGCACAGGCCTGGCACATGGTAGGTGCTCAACAGGAAGATATGGATTAAACACATGACTGAGTGATGAGTGGAGAGGAGCAGGGAGGGGGACCATGTGGCCGGGCTTCAGCCTTGCCCCCTCACCCCAGCCCCAGACGCAGAGGTCAAGGCCTGGTGGTTTCACCTGTGGGTATCCGTGGGATTTTCTGCCTTATCCGATCATCTATTTATTTATTTTCGGCCGTGCTGGGTGTTCATTGCTGCGTGGCCTCTCTCTAGTTGCGGCAAGCGGGGGCTGCTCTCTGGCTGCGGTGTGTGGGCTTCTCATAGCAGTGACTCCTTTGTTGCAGAGCAGGGGCCCCGGGGTGCGTGGACTTCAGTAGTTGCAGCACGTGGGCTCTGTAGCTGTGGCTCCCGGGCTCTGAGCACAGGCTCGGTAGCTGTGGCGCCCGGGTTGAGTCGCTCCATGGCATGTGGGATCTACTCAGACCAGGGCTCGAACCCGAGTCGCCTGCATTGGCAGGCAGGTTCTTAACCACTGGACCACCAGGGAAGTCCTCTGTTTTGACTTCTGAAAGCAAAAATCATGAGGCAAAGAAACAAAAAGAGAAGTTGGCCTTGCCAAACTAGAGAGATCATTTCACAGAAACTGTGAAAAACGAGGTCGTCTGGGTCAACTGAGATCTGAATACAGACGTAGCCTAAAGCGATAGCCGTAAGTTTATAAAGCGCCGGCGACTCGGGGAGAGAGGCGGACCACTGTCCGTGGGCAGAGGTCCAGTCTCAGATCCGCACCTAGGTGGTCACTTCGTCCCTGACAAGGACACCACTGCAGATCAGCAGGAAATTCTGACAACTGCCTCACCATCATATTCCAGAAATACTTTATTTGAGGTAGGTCATAGGTCATAGATCTACACATGACCAGAAAAACAACGTGACCCATGATTGTGAGGACGCTGGCACGTGTGGAGATTTCTTAAAGACAACGCCAAAGGGGCTTACCGTGAAAGAGAGCTCTCAGACAGCAGACTGCATTAAAACTGAAGCCTTCTCTTTGTCAGAAGCACCATTAAGGGTGGGAACAGACAATGCGTAGACATGGATGAGATAGTCTCGTTGCATATGTCTGACAGGGGAGCCATGTGTAAACATAAGTGAGAAGAGGAAGATAAGCAATCCAATTAGAAGATGGGCCACAGATTCAAACAGTTCACAAAAGAAAATATCAACTACTCCATCAGTGGACAAAAGCATCTTCAGCAGGAAGAGCAAATTACAGTCACAATGAGATACCATTACAGATCCAGCAGAATGGCTGGTTTGTTTTTTTTTTTAAGGAAAAAAGAATTTTAAAAGACTGGTGAAGCCATGCATATGTTGGCAAGCACAGGAAATAACTGGAAGCTTGATACGCTGCTGGTGCGAGTGTAACCGCAAAGCCCCCTTGGCTAATTGTTTAGTGTCTACTAAAGCTATCATTCTTCCCAGGTGGCTCAGTGGGAAAGACTATATTTCAGTTTTTAAAAAAAAGATCATGACAAATAATAGCTTGGATGAAACTTACAGAATTTCCCTGTCTGAAAGCCACCAGACACAAGAAAGGACCCAGTGTGTGGTCCCAGGCATGAGCAGCGTGAGACAGGTGAAACCCAGCTCTGACGACAGACTTCAGGTTGGCGGTCACTCTGCAGGTCAGAGACGGACTAGGCGGAGGCCCCAGGGTTAGGGTCCTAGGAACGTGGAAATGTTCTAAGCTTTTTTCATGGGGTGATGGTTACATGCGCACAGACGGACACACGTATGGCGTGTGCTTGACATTAGTACATTGCACTGCATGTATGTTAGACCGCCACTAAAATGTGGGTTTTGGGGGTTTTTTTAAGAGAAGGAAGAACTCATGACAGATTTTGAAGGCAAACATTACCTTCCTGCGTGATTTGGATTCAGAAGTCAGCAGACAGGAAAAGGAGGGTTTCCAGGCTCTGTGAATAGTGACTCCATTGATGGAAACACATGGACAGGAAGTGGGCTGGCAGGGGCCGTTTGCCATTATCGGGACCTGTTGATTTTGAGATCAAGCCAGGGTCCCTGAGGAGAGATGCCCAGCGGACCAGTGCGGACCCAGAGCAGGGGCTGGGGTCACAGTTGGAGATGCGGACTCTGAAGGAGGGGCTTGAAAACATTGGAGGGAAAGAAAGCCAGCAAAATGCTCACATTCAAGATTGGTCCTCTGGTGAAGTCTACAGCCAGGAAGAGAGGAAATATCCAGGCCATCTGGGGGGTGATGCTTGCAGCGGGCACCAAGATCTTGTGTAGAGATGGACCGAAACAGAGCAGAGAAGGGACGTGCCCTCCTCTTCCTTCTTTCTCTTTCTTTTTCTCTTTTTCTTTCTTCCCTCCCTCCTTCCCCTCCTGCCTTCCTTCTTCCCGTCCTTCATTCCTTCTGCATTGCCTTCCCAGGTTCTTTTCTCCTGCACCCCTCTTAGCAGAGCCCTCACATCTGGGGAAAGCTGTTGGAGTTTGTTTCCTAAGCATGCTCACCTCAATTTGTTCTGAATTCCTTTCATTCCAACCGAACAAAGACACAAACATGACGCACACCCACAGTTCGTGGACTGGGGAACACGTTCACTCTTCTGTACTAACCCAGAGACGGGCTGGAAGGTCATTTCAGATAATTATCACCCTGATAATTGAGCAGATGGCAATCACCAAATCCAGCCTTCCCCGCCTGTCAGCGTCTCTGTAGCTAATTCACCTTCATGCCTGGGCAATTTATTCTAACTAGATTCCATTTCATGATTGCAACTTGTATCTTTGCTTCTCGGGGTACCCTAGAAACTGAATTTCCAAAAGGTTTGTAGCCGTGGGAAGCTGTTCCTACAGAATATAGGAAAACTGGCATGGGTCCAGAGACCTCATGTCCTCTTGAGACCCCAGAGATAGACCCAATCATGCCTTTTTTCATGGCCACCTCTGTGTCTTTGAGCTGGGCCTCTCCCCTCTATTGTCCTCATCCCTAAGCCTCAGAGGTCTGTCCTAAAAGCTTCTGCAAAAAAGGTGTTCAGTCTCTCCCCATGTCTTAATGAATCAAATCCAAAGCCCGGCAAAGCAACTCAATCACAGCCACAATTCTCCTTAATTTGTCTTCCTGGAGACCAACTGTTTCCCTTATCTTTTTTCTACCTTTCCTTTTTTTGTTTGGCTCTTTTTTATATGAATTCTGAGGGCGTTGCCTGCTGGGGAAAATTCACCTCTCCCCAGGAAAGCAATCACCCACCATGGCAGTGCCCCCTCTGCGAATGGGTCATTACTTTTCAGCGGGGATGTGAATAGTCCATTTGCTTTGAAGAAATTAGAGAGAGTGTGGAGGTAACAACATATAATCACTTAATTTGGAGCGGATCCAGAACTGAGTATAAGCACCTTTGATTTAAAGGGGAAAAAAAGCAATTAAAGGCAGTTGGCAGAAAGTTCTTTCAAGTCAATGAAGTCACTCAATCAGCCCATTAAAAATGACTAGCTTTTGAAAGCTTAATTTGATCTCAAGTGAGAAGAGAGGATGGGGAGCAAAGATTGGCATCTGAGAGAACGGAAGAAAACTAAAGCCAAATGATAGATCGTTTAGAAATTTCCACAATCTCATTGGTTTTCTACTTCTGCTTTCCACTCAAGGAGCCCACAGCTGCTTGGTGTGAGGAGGGCGTAGGGACAGCTCACAAGACCAAGTGCCAGACACGCACTCTCCCAGCCTCCCTTGCAGCCCAGGCTCAGGCTGAGCATTGCAGGAAGGACGGGCCCCTTCCAGGTCCCGTGAGTGGGCTCTCATTTAACTCTTGGTGATGAATTGTCTGAGAAGACACACGCGCTGATGAAGCAAGAGCCTTTATTGGGAAGGGGCGCCCGACGGAGAGCAAGCAGGGTATGTGAGGTTCCTGTCCGGGTTGTCTCTGGCCGGTCTTCCTGCTTGGCCCACAGATGGTCTGACTCAGGGTCCTTGCTGGTGGTGTGACCATCACTCAGCCAAGATGGATTCCAGAGTGAAGGATTCTGGGAGGTCAGTGTCTCGTCCCTCCGTTCAGCCCCTCTCAGATTCTCCCTGTTAATTTTACGAGACATATTGTAGGCTGGCATCTCATGCATTCTTTTGGGCCCCTCCCAAATTCTCCCCTTTAGTTTTCGGCAGCAACACGACGTTTCTTATCAGGACCTCCTGTCGTGTGACAACTCATGCAAGTGGTTATCATCACGCCTGCCCGAAGTGGGCAGTTTCGGTCAACAGGTCCTAACAACTGGACGTGCACCCCCTGATCAGCACTGCCCAGTGTCAACCCCTGAGCCGGTGACCCCAGACCCGAGGGGCAGAAAGCCCTCCATCCTCTGCATGTCCTCCCCAGACCCAGGTCTGAAGTGTGCACAGGGCATTTCCCCAACTGGAGACCACGTGTGATCTGGGACAGGGCGTCTCCGTGGAAAAAGAGGAGGAGGAGAGGACGGCGGGGCAGGAAACCAACAGACTAGGAGCGTTTGCCTCAAGGCGAGTGAGTGCGACTTGTAGCAGAAGGGGCCTCAGGAGTCCCTTTTGGGAAAAACTAGAGATTTTCTCTCAGTGGAACTCCCCCACAGTTCCCTTCTCTCTCCCCAAACTGCCCCGAGCGCCTCTGCTTCGTGTCCCGATGCCCACTAAGTGCTGCCCACCTGAGTCCTCAAGCCCCTCACCTTTTCCCCCACCCGGAGTCGAGCACTGTGCTTATAAACTGAACTACGACTGCATTGTGGCCCATCGCCATGAGAGGCCAGCACGCCTCGTCAACACCACTGGGGCGGAACGTGCTTTCAGATTCAGAACTTCGCAGCTTCCTGGAGAACGCACCCCGTGGGCTTCCTATCACATTAAAAACCCAGGAGGACCCGGGGCAGCAGCCTGTAATCAAACCCATTAATATTTTTGCAGGAAAGTATATGAATATTCAGAGTAAGCAGGGAAAGTAATGATTGTAAATAGCCTCTCATCAGATCAGGTCAGGTTTTGCAGCTAAAAGAATCCCCAAAACTTCCAGTCTGCAGAACTTTGAGTTTTGGAGTTGCGTGTAAGGATTATGTATGCTAAGTCGCTTCAGTTGTGTCCACCTCTTTGCGACCCCGTGAACTGTGGCCCACCAGGTTCCTCTGCCCATGGGATTCTCCAGGCAAGAATGCTGGAGTGGGTTGCCATTTCCTTTTTCCCCAGTAGGGCCAGAGAAGCAGGGGAAGTAAGTGAAGCAACCGGCCGTAATCAGCGGGGATCCGTGAGGCCTGTGAGAGCAGGCGTGCTGGTCCCACCTATGAAGAGATTTCCCCGTCACTGGGGGGCGTCTGGTGATTGGCGACGGGCACTGGTTTGTCGGAAGCAGTCACTGTCGTGGGGCTGGTAGCCGGGGGCGGCGGGTAGGGCGATGAGTAAGGTACACGCGGACACAGCACGTTGGAGCCGAGTCTTCTGCCTCGGTTTGTTGTTTGTATTTTATTTCCCCTGCATATGTGTACCTGATCCCCTCTGAGGAACACTGAGTTGAAAGGACCAGAATTCAGAGTTTTGATTGAGCCACCGGGCATCAAGCTTTTAAAACCAACTTACAAAATAAATAAATAAAACCAACTTACAAACTTGAAAAGAATAGCCTTTAACATGTTTCAATGGTGACATGATCATCTTACCAAAATCACTGAACTTTTGGAAAAGACATTTAAAATGGCAACTTTGGAAGTCAGTTTACCTGAGCCCTCGGAGTGCTTTATCCAGAAAGCGTACCTTTGACCTGAAAGTTCCACACGTACGAACTTGTCTTAAGTCATAAAGGGACCATCGGACACAGATAAGTATATGGTAATACTAACTGCACTGCTCTTTGTATTGGAGAAAATCAGAGAATAACCTAAATGACGGTTGATAGAAAACTGATGAAACAAATCATGGCACAAGCAGAAAAGGAAGACCTTTCACAGGCATAAACCTATGCTGCAGTTCAGTACTCACTGACGCGGAAAGACGGCCATGAAAACGGCAGCAGAGTAGTACGTCTGTTTGAAAAAGAAATATGTGTGTGAAAATACACACACCTTAAAAAACATGCCCGAAAGGTGATTCATCAAAATGCTGTGAATGGTTATTTGAATGTTAGGATTACTTGCAACCTATTTTTTCTCTTTTTTATATATTTTGTAAGTTATTCAAAATAAACACAAATGATGATAGTAACTTACGAAAATAAAGTTGCCAAAGGGTGTGTTGGTAAGTTTTCTCTCAGCATTTCAATGAATAATTGATCTGTTTTGTGGCTCATGTGTACTCTAAGTTATAAATTCCCAGAGTGTTTTTCTCCCTTCTCTCCACAGCCCCACACACAGCACCGCAGGTAATAAGAACGCCATTAGGACTGTTGGCTGACTGGGTATTTAGATGTCAAGTGCTGAAAACAGCTAAGAACCAAATTGCACAGCTGAGCCTTTGGCACTCGAGCTTTCCTAAGTGAAAACTAAAATCTCCAAGTCATTCCATTTTATTATAAATGAACCCTCCCCACAACTCCCCTTCAGTTCTGAAAGCTTGCCAAAGTGTGATTATGACCCCATCTCCCAGCTCATGGGAGAGCTTTTTAAAACTGCTTGATGGCATTGAAAGTGAAAAGTGAAAAGTGAAAGTGAAGTCGCTCAGTCATGTCCGATTCTGTGCAACCCCATGAACTGTCGCCTTCCAGGCTCCTCTGTCCATGGTATTTCCCAGGCAAGAGTACTGGAGTGGGGTGCCATTGCCTTCTCCAGGAGATCTTCCCGACCCAGGGGTTGAACCCAGGTCTCCCACATTATAGGCAGATGCTTTACCATCTGAGCCACCAGGGAAGATTTACTTGATGGCATTATTATCCTGCAAATTGTGACGAGGGAGGCGAAAGTGAATTAGGTGTTTGGGAAAGCCGTGCGTGGACCTGCAACCTCTGTGACGGGAGCAGGGCCTGGTGGGCACCTTTGAGAAAGGTGTACTTCGCATCCCCAACTTCCTCACAGTGTTGCCACTGCCTGTATCAGTCAGCTATTGCTGCGTAAGGAACACCCACAGAAATCTCAGGGACCAGAAAAATACACCTGTTTGTCCATCTAGGCTGGGCTCATCTGGAGAGGTTCTGCTTCTTCAAACTACAAGTCTGGCTGGCCCCTCCCTGCCTTCCCCCTCTGGGATTCAGACTCTAGCCCATGCCTTCTGCATTCACTTAGGTTCCAGGTTAAAGAGACAGAAACTATTCAGGGGAAGCCTGTCTTTTGTCAACGATAGAAGGTCAAGAGTTCACACCCAACATTGCAGGCACGCTTCCACCCCCTGCCTGGGTCATCCCATGAGCCAAAGCCAGTGCCCAGCATCCACGGGGCAGGGAAGACCACAGCAAGGGTGCATTGTAGGAAGTCATGACCAGTGATTCAGCTGACCAAGCTCTTACTCTCTTGGAAGTCTTTGCAGGGAAAGGGCACTCCTCTGGTTGGGATGGGCGTGTCTTTTCTTGTCTCTTAGTCGTCGGGACACAAAGGGACTTCCCAGCTTGTACAGAGAGCATCCTTGGGGGCTGAGGGGAGACTTGCGTCCACTTCCTCTCCATGTGAGACCATACACGGCCGTTGGTACAGTGGGAGGCAGGAGGGCCGTCCACGGGGCTCTAATGGCGCTAGCCAAGGGGTATTTCCATTTCTCTGGAGTTGTCAAGTAGCAGCAGCACCACACTGACAACTCCTTGCTGTAAGTCTTCAAGGAAAGAGTATGCAGTGTCATCCTCTCAAGTCACCAATTAGGCTGGGTTCCTGGGGACGGACTGTACATTGGGATGTGCACAAACGCGAACGACGTTAGGAAAGTTGCAAAAAAGAGTGGGTGGGAGGGAACTTCTGCAGCCTTTAGTGACCAACCAACGGTAGCTCAGTGCTAAAGAACCCTCCTGCCAACGCAGGAGGTGTAAGAGGCGTGGATTCGACCCCTGGGTCAGGAAGATCCCCTGGAGGAGGAAATGGCGACCCTCCCCAGTGTTCTTGCCTGGAGAATCCCACGACAGAGGAGCCTGGCAGACTATAGTCCATAGAGTCGCACAGAGTCAGGCATGACTGAGCACACAGACCATCAAGGAGGCTTTCTGCCTTTTCCTCTCAAGTCTGGACACCAGCTAGCAATCAGTGTCCCAAAGGAGGAGGAGCACACAGGATTCCCCTGGGGCTTAAACATGGCCGGGTGAGAGGAACGAGGACATTCTTAAGAAATAATACAAAGCAGTGAAGAAAAGAACCTAGAGTCTCTGAGGGAGGCTGGAAAATAGGGCGGTTCAGGGCAGGGTCCTCAGACCCCCGGCCTGAGCATCATCGGAGGTTCTCAGGCCCCTCCCCAGACCTGCTGAATCAGAAACCCCGGGGATGGGACCTCTCCCAGCACCGGGACATTTCCGGGGGCCGTGGGTGGTGGATGAGCTGGGGGGAGGGAACAGCATCAGCAGGGATGGGTGGTCCCTGAGTGGCGGCAAGTGCTGGAGAGCTGGGGGTGTCATCACAGAGTGACGGCCGTATGGCTGAAAGAGCAGAGATGCGTTGTCTCCCTGTTCCGGAGGCCAGAAGCCCAGGATCGAGATGTGGGCAGGGTGGGCTCCTTCCGAGGCTGCCGGGAGAATCTGTACCATGAGGTCTGGAGGTGCCCCAGCACTACGGGGCCTGTCGGGGAAGAACAGGAGCACAGGAGTGAGAAGGTGAGGGAACCAGCCTCCTCTTTGTGGTGAGTGGGGCCGGAAACACTGAGCCCCAATGACATCATTTGAGTCATGAAAGCCAGGACGGTTCCTCCACATTCCCAGTGTCTGAACTGATACATCTCCTTTCTGTTGAAGTCTTTTGGGGGGTTTTTTGTGTTGTTGTTTTTTTTTATATATTTTTTGTTCTTTAGTCACTAAGTCGTAGCCAACTCTTTGCAACCCCATGGACTGCACCCCACAGCTCCTCTGTCCTTGGGATTTTCCAGACAAGAATTCTGGAGTGGGTTGCCATTTCCTCCTCCAGGGGATCTTCCTGACCCAGGGGTCAAACCGGTGACTCCTGCATTGGTGGGTGGATTTGTAAGTGCCAGACAACCAGGGAAGTCCCAATCCTTAGCTATTTTAACCATTTGAATTTGTCAAATTGAATTTCTGCTTCATGTGATTGAAAGCTGTACCTCTTTAAGGACTGAGATCCAGGACTGAGATCAAACAACCAAATCACCCTCTGGCTAATGTTATATTGGATATAACACATCAATATTAATTGACATTACTGTGTAGTACGCACTGTGGACGCCACTTTGGAGAGAACACGAGCCATCAGACAGTTCTTTTATGTTCCTGTTACGTCTTTATTGAATCACAGCATTAACTGTTAAGCGTGATCGCCAGCATCCTGAACAGAAGCTGCTAAGGGACGGCTCAGGTCTTCCGCTCACGCATCTCTGTTGGCTGAGTGTCCAGAGCAGCCCGCTAGCCTTAGCGACAAGACAGCAGAAAGGGCAGGAGACCCCTCCAGCAGCTCACCTGCTGCAGGAAGTAAGCTCAGTCTTGCTTCCTGAATTTCAAGGTGATTTTTCTCCAGCCTTTCTACTGTGTGAGAGTCTCTGGGAGTGAGTGTCCACCTGCGGCCGTTGTTCCTGGCACAACCTCAGTGTAGGGCACCAAAAGTGTCAGTTCAGTTCAGTCGCTCAGTCGTGTCCGACTCTTCGTGACCCCATGAATCGCAGCACGCCAGGCCTCCCTGTCCATCACCAACTCCCGGAGTTCACTCAGACTCACGTCCATCGAGTCAGTGATGCCATCCAGCCAGCTCATCCTCTGTCATCCCCTTCTCTTCTTGCCCCCAATCCCTCCCAGCATCAGAGTCTTTTCCAATGAGTCAACTCTTCGCATGAGGTGGCCAAAGTAATGGAGTTTCAGCTTTAGCATCATTCCTTCCAAAGAACACCCAGGACTGATCTCCTTTAGAATGGACTGGTTGGATCTCCTTGCTGTCCAAGGGACTCTCAAGAGTCTTCTCCAACACCACAGTTCAAAAGCATCAATTCTTCATCGCTCAGCTTTCTTCACAGTCCATACATGACCACAGGAAAAACCATAGCCTTGACTAGACAGACCTTTATTGGCAAAGTAATGTCTCTGCTTTTAAATATGCTATCTAGGTTGGTCATAACTTTCCTTCCAAGGAGTAAGCGTCTTTTAATTTCATGGCTGCAATCACCATCTGCAGTGATTTTGGAGCCCAAAAAAATAAAGTCTGACACTGTTTCCACTGTTTCCCCATCTATTTCCCATGAAGTGATGGGACCAGATGCCATGATCTTAGTTATCTGAATGTTGAGCTTTAAGCCAACTTTTTCACTCTCCTCTTTCACTTTCATCAAGAGGCTTTTTAGTTCCTCTTCACTTTCTGCCATAAGGGTGGTGTCATCTGCATATCTGAGGTTATTGATATTTCTCCCAGCAATCTTGATTCCAGCTTGTGCTTCTTCCAGCCCAGCATTTCTCATGATGTACTCTGCATATAAGTTAAATAAGCAGGGTGACAATATACAGCCTTGAAGTACTCCTTTTCCTATTTGAAACCAGTCTGTTGTTCCATGTCAGGTTCTAACTGTTGCTTCCTGACCTGCATATCGGTTTCTCAAGAGGCAGGTCAGGTGGTCTGGTATTCCCATCTCTTTCAGAATTTTCCACAGTTTATTGTGATCCACACAGTCAAAGGCTTTGGCATAGTCAATAAAGCAGAAATAGATGTTTTTCTGGAACTCTCTTGCTTTTTCCATGATCCAGCGGATGTTGGCAATTTGATCTCTGGTTCCTCTGCCTTTTCGAAAACCAGCTTGAACATCTGGAAGTTCACGGTTCACGTGTTGCTGAAGCCTGGCTTGGAGAATTTTGAGCATTATTTTACTAGCGTGTGAGATGAGTGCAATTGTGCAGTAGTTTGAGCATTCTTTGGCATTGCCTTTCAGGGTGCCACATCTTCAGGGGATCAGCCACAGTCCACAGATGACAGACAAACCAGAATTAAACTTATCCCCACACGTGCAAGGCTTCATGGATAAGTTAAAAATTACTTCTGGCCTTTTGACATCTTAGACTCTTTATATTCTTGGTTTATTTAGATGAGAATGTTGTTGTTGTTGTTCAGTCACTCAGTCATGTCCAGCTGTTTGCGATCTGAACTGCAGCACACAAGGCTCCCCTGCCCTCCACTATCTCCAGAGCTTGTTCAAACCCACGTCCATTGAGTTGATGATGCCATCCAGCCATCTCATCCTCTGCCGTCCTTTTTCCTCCTCCCTTCAATCTTTCCCAGCATCAAGGTCTTTCCCAATGAGTCAGCTCTTCGAATCAGGTGGCCAAAGTATTGGAGCTTCAGCATCAGTCCTTCAAGGGAGTATTCAGGGTTGATTTCCTGTAGGGTTGACTGGTGGAACAGAATAGATGCCGTCAAAGAACAAAGCTGAGATCTCAGAGCTTAGACAAAACGTACAGAGCGAGTCTGCTGGTGCAGACAGAGGGGGCGCGTGTCCCAGCAGGAAAGTGCTGAGCAGAAACACGGGGTTTAGATTCTGGACAGGGACCCTGGTGGTCATGCTGGTCACAAGACTGACAAAGGCTGCTGTGCACAGAGCAAGTCCAGAGGTGTGCACAGCGGGTCAGCACTGGCCCTGTCATTCCCTGGTCTGGAAAACATCTTCGACCCACACTGAAGGGGCCGGGGGTTAGTCGGAGTCAGGGCTCGGTCCTTGGGCATGGCCCTCTGTCAGCGGTAGTGACCAGGGGCCAGTTGGGTGATCTGGCCAAGCAGTGCCAGAAAGTGGAAGTGTTTCACATACAGCATCAGCTCACTTAGTCCACATTTATTGATCCTCTGATCTGGATCGCTTCATTCTGATCTTAGCTCAAACATTGGCGCATTAGAGAGGCTTTTTCCATCATCCTGTCTCAAGGTCACACACCCGGCTCCCCGCCCACCATCCCATGTGCTGATCCAGCGGCTCCTCCACTCCCAGCTGCAGCCGCTGGGATGTGGGTCTGTCTTGCTTCCGGCTGGGTGCTCACTCCTCAGAGACTCGATGCCCCATGCGTGTTTCCCAGAGGGAAGCAGTGCCTCAGGTGCTGGACAAAACCGGAGCTTCCAGAACAGACACGGTGTGATGGAACAGAGCCAGAGGCTCTGTGTTTTAGTAAAACATATTTTACAGCCCTGTATTATAAAGCAGAGGGAAATGAGGACTCCTGTCACTTGTATCCTGCTTCAGAAGGCAGACGATCAGCATCCGTAAACATTTTTTGTTTTTAAGATTTTTTTGATGTGCCCCGTTTTTAAAAATTATTTCATTTATTTATCTTTTGGCCGTGCTAGGTCTTTACTGCTGCACACAGGCTTCCCTAGCTGTGGCCCATGGGGGCTGCTCTGGGTGGCGGCACCCAGCCTCTCGTTGCGGAGGCTTCTCCTGTTTCGGCGCACAGGCTCTAGAGCATTCGGGCTCAGTGATCGTGGCTCACAGCCTCAGTGATCGTGGCTCACGGCCTCAGTGATCGTGGCTCACGGGCTCAGTGATTGTGGCTCACGGGCTCAGTGATTGTGGCTCACAGCCTCAGTGATTGTGGCTCACGGGCTCAGTAATTGTGGCTCACGGGCTCAGTAATTGTGGCTCATAGCCTCAGTGATTGTGGCTCACGGCCTCAGTGATTGTGGCTCACAGGCTCAGTAATTGTGGTTCACGGCCTCAGTAATCGTGACTCACGGCCTCAGTAATTGTGGCTCACGGGCTCAGTAATTGTGGTTCACGGCCTCAGTAATCGTGACTCACGGCCTCAGTAATTGTGGCTCACGGGCTCAGTAATTGTGGCTCATAGCCTCAGTGATTATGGCTCACAGGCTCAGTAATTGTGGCTCATAGCCTCAGTAATCGTGGCTTACGGCCTCAGTAATTGTGGCTCACGGGCTCAGTTGCTCCACAGCACGTGGGATCTTCCCAGACCAGGGATCGAACCCCTGAACTGGCCAGGCAGATTCTTATCCTCTGTACCACCAGGAAAGTCTGACGTGAACCGTTTTTAAGGTCTTTATTAAACTTATTACAATATTGTGTCTGTTCCATGTTTTGGTTTTCTGGCCACCAGGCTTGTGGAAGCTTAGCTCCCAGACCAGGGCTTGAGCTCTCACCCCCTGCAGCAGAAGGGCAGAGTCTTAACCCCCAGACCACCAGGGAAGTCCCTGTAAACATTTGAAATTCTCATACCCCCAGTCTGAAGAGTTCTGACTCTCTAGACCCACCCCCCTTGGAGAAAGCGATGGCACCCCACCCCAGTACTCTTGCCTGGAAAATCCCATGGACAGGGGAGCTGGTAGGCTGCAGTCCATGGGGTCGCTGGGAGTCGGACACGACTGAGCAACTTCACTTTCACTTTTCACTTTCATGCATTGGAGAAGGAAATGGCAGCCCACTCCAGTGTTCTTGCCTGGAGAATCCCAGGGATGGGGGAGCCTGGTGGGCTGCCGTCTATGGGGTTGCACAGAGTCGGACACGACTGAAGCGACTTAGCAGCAGACCCACCCCCCAACCCATTTGTGTATAAGCCGTGCCCTGAATGACTTTGTGAAAAACCGAAAACAGGTCTCAGGCCCCATCGGCCACGCGCTTCCCGGGATCCCTCTGGAGCACAGAGCAGGCGTCCAGTGCCCACGGCCTTGGTACCTGCCTCGGTCACGGCCTTTGTCACGGCCACATGCTGACGCATAGCCACGGCCAGACCATCCGGGCAGCAGCCTTGACCTGTTCCCACCCTTCATGACCCCGGAGAGGAATGTCCTTGGCCTGCCCTGGCCTGGGGGTCTGCAGCCCCCTGCCCCACCAGGGCGTGTCCGGCCTCAGCCCTGCAGGCTGGAAAGCCAGGGCCAACAATGTCATTGTCAGCTCCGCTCGGCCCCGGTGCTTAGGGGGACATTGGTGACGGGAGGACCCTTAAGAGCCAGGAACTCCCGCTTAAAAAAAAAAAAAAATTATTTGTTTGGCTGAGCCGAATCTTAGTTGTGGCCTGTGGGATCTAGTTCCCTGACCAACGATCGAACCCTGGATTTGGGAGAGTGGAGTCTTAGCCACTGGACCACCAGCGAAGCCCCCCATCACACCCGAGTGGCCACTTCCTCCTGTAAAGCTGAGCTGCTCTGGGGCCAGGCTGACTGCAGTCTCCAAGACCCCAGGCCCACTGCGCCGTGCGGCTTTGGGCCCTTCCCACTGCTCACAAAGTTCAGCTCCCCCACTCCCCTCACAAGGCATCCCCCCAGGCTTCTGCGGGCCAGGCATTTGGTTTCAGCAAGAGCTCGGTAGCAAGCTGATAGCGGCTTTTCACGAGCCATGTTATCTAGTAGCTACATCAAAACCACAAGCCCCAAACCCCAAAGGGGACCTCCTGCTGGAGGCTGCCTCCCTGCGGAGCCCAGCGGCTCCAGTTAGGCAAGATGCTCATGCCTGTTCTGCGCCCAGTGTCTAGAGAGGCTGCCCGGGCGCTGGGCCCCCGGGATAACCCTGACCGGTCAGCAGTGGCAGCAAACGGCAGGGCATCGCGCCCTCTAGCTCCCCGCATGCGGCTCCCAGAGTGTGGAGGGCAAGCTGCTAACTCAGAGTTCACCAACCTCAACGTTCATCTCATCCCAAAACAGCCCCCGAAGTGACGCACAAAATAAACCCCACAGTACGTTTACCCCTCCCCCCTCCATGCCTGGCGTTCCCCAGCCCCCGGGTCCTGTGGTAAGATGGGCATTTAGGTACCTGTATCCACAGGCTTGGCGGTGAAGCATCTGCCCACAGTGAAGAAGACACGGATTCAGTTCCTGGATGGGGAAGATCTCCTAGAGGAGGAAATGGCAATTCACTCCGGGATTCGTGCCTGGAGAATCCCATGGACAGAGGAGCCTGGTGGGCTGCAGTCCACGGGGTCGCACAGAGTCAGACACAGCTTAGTAGTGACTAAACCACCAGCACATCCGACAGGGAAATCAGAGTTGGAGGTCCCTCCTCCCAGTGTGTTCAGACAGCCCTCTGGGCCCTCAGTCCCCCTGGGACAGGGAGTCTTAGCCACTGGACCACCAGGGAGGTCCCTGCGGGCAGGTCACATGCTGGGAGCTTCCGTTTTCTTGTCTGTCTGCTCGGTGAAGCAGAGGTGACCCTTCCCCGGGCTGCTGGGAATGAGGCTGGGATGACGTCACCGATGCAGAGTGCAGCCAGCAAGGACCTGGTGCGTTATTTGGGAATTCCCTGGTGGTCCAACGGTTAGGACTCTGTGCTCTCATTGCCGAAGGCCCAGGTTCGATCCCTGGTCAGGGAACTAAAGATCCCGCCGGCTGTACCGTGCGGCCAAAAAAAAACCCAGCACCTGGCACACCCACCTCGCGGTCTGTGATTTGCCTCCTTACCCGTTTGATGGAGTTTCTGTATCCAAACCTCCCCATTTTCCATGAAGTCTCACTGTTCTTGCTATTTCTCTGATTGGAAATTAAATTTCTAATGCACATCTCAAAAATTAATTCTTGCCTGCCCTCGGCTGCAGACGTTTTCTCCCTCTGCGTTCCTCTCCGGGCTTCGTCGTGTGAGCTTTCACGTTGAGGTCTGTTTCTCTGGCTGCACTGGGTCTCCACTACAGACCGGGTCTGCGTGCAGGCTTTGTCTAGTTGCGGCGACCAGGGCTACTCTTCGCTACAATGCTGGGGATTCTCACGGTGACGGCTTCTCGAGTTGCAGAGCACGGACTCTGGGGCGCGTGGGCTTCAGGAGTTGTGGTGCACAGGTAGTTGCTCCGAGACATAGTTTATCTTCCCAGACCAGGGATTGAACCCATGTCCCCTGCACTGGCAGGCGGACTCTTATCCACTGAGCCACCAGGGAAGTCCCAGGTCTGTGTTCCTTTTTCAGTTAATATTAGGTATGCTGTGGTGTTCCTGGCGAGCTACAGTCCATGGGGCCGCAGAAGAGTCAGGCACAACTGAGCAACTAAACAGCAGCAATCCAAATACAGTAGTGTCTGTATGTTAATCCCAACCCCTTCCTGCCCCTTCAGGACCATGCGTTTGTCTTCCGTGTCTGTAGGCCCGTCTAGCACCATTTGTTGAAGAGAATATTCCCCCTTGCTGATTTGCTTTGGCATCTTTGTCACAAATTAATCATATATGTATGGCTCTATTCCTGGGCTCTCTATTCCATCACAGTCCAAGAGAAATAGAACCCAAGCTATAAACATAAGTAGCAGGTATCATTTTGAATTTTCTGGTAACCACATATTACAAGGCGGGCAGCTATTGGACTGCTATATTAATAACGTGTAGTTTAGTCACCCAGTACCCGCAGGCACTGTTTTATGAATGAACCCAGCCTGGCAAACACGGGCAATGGGGTGTCATGAAGTATGCATCAGGTGAAATAAAACAGGCTCAGTCGGTCCATAGGCTGGAGCCTCAGCTGAAAGCTGAGCCCATGAGTTGTGACTTCAGTGCAATGTTATGTGAAGTTGTTAGTGTTAGTCGCTCAGTCGTGTCCGACTCTTTGTGACCCCATGGACTAGCCCACCAGGCTCCTCTGTCCACGGCATTTCCCAGGCAAGGATACTGGAGTGGGCTGCCATTCCCTTCTCCAGGCGAAACTGTGTACTCAGCACTAAACATCTCCTCCCAGCCTGGCTCAGGAGAGCAAAGAGCAGGATGCTAGATCTGTGATCAATACCATGAGTAATACGAAGTTTATTTAACTCTAAGAGGCAAGAAATTGTTAAAAGACTGAAATAAATCTTAAAATAAGTGTTAGTTAAAACTAACCTATAATATTCTATGCCCGCCTCATGGATTAAGTTTTTAAAAGCAATCAGATGAGACTTACTGGTTTAAAAAACAAAGATTTAAGGGAGAAGTAACATTAGGAGAACAAAGGTTGTGAATCAGCGTGTCTTTAGAATTATCGATTAGTTAACAAAAAATAAACAGAGACAGAACAAACTGCTGGGCTCAGCACCACTTTCCTGACTCCAACCCCCGTAAAAACAGCAGAAAATGTAGTTTTAATGAGAGTGAATACATAATAGGACTAGACTGACTGTAGAAGAGTTTTTTTTTTTATTTTATTGAAGTGTAGTTGATCTTACAGTGTTCTGCTGATTTCTACTATACAGGAAGATGATTCCATTATGCATGTGTATACATTCTTTTTTATACTCTTTTCTACTGTGGTTTTTTCAAATATCTATCTGTGTCTTTATTTGGCTGCCTGAGGTCCTAGTTGCAGCACCCAGGGTTTTATTTGCATCACATGGGCTCTTGCGTTGTGGAAGGTGGACTCTCTAGTGTACGGGCTCTGGCGCGCGTGGGCTCAGCTGCTCCATGGGATGTGGGATCCTAGTTCCCAGCCAGGGATCGAACCGGTGCCGACTGCATTGCAAGGCAGATTCTCAACCACTGGACCTCCGGGGAAGTCTCCTTTATGGTTTATCATAGGATATCAGATCTAGTTCCCTGTGCTATGCAGCAGGACCTTACTGTTCATCCGTTCTCTATATAATAGTTCGTATCTGCTAACCCCAACCTCCCTGTCCTTCCCTCTCCAACTAGAAGATTTTCTGAAGATTAGAAAGCACACAGAACATGATCTATGGAGGGAGAAAAGACAACAAAAGCAGTAGCCCAAAAGCAACAGGAAAGCTGGGGATGTCGTTGAAGGATGTTCTGAGCCCACAGGACAGCTGGGATGAGAGCCCAGGGCACCTGGCTGCACCCGCTGACTTCTCCCTCACAGTCCTTCTCTCTGCCAAACATTTGCCTAAGTAAGTATTTTAAAAGTGATCTCAAGTTACAATACTTTGGCCACCTGATGCGGAGAGCTGACTCACTGGACAAGACCCTGGTGTTGGCAAAGACTGAGGGCAGGAGGAGAAGGGGGCCACAGAAGAGGAGATGGTTGGACGGCATCATCCACTCGATGGACATGAGTTTGAGCAAACTCCGAGAGACAGTGAAGGAAGGGAAGCCTGGTGTGCTGCGGTCCATGGGATTGCAAAGAGTCAGACACAACTGAGCGACTGAGCAACAGGTTATAGAACTTACAACACACAGGGAGCTCAGCTCGGTGCTCTGCGATGACGCAGAGGGGCTGGGATTGGGAGTTGGGGAGCGTGGGAGGGGAGGTCCCAGAGGGAGGGCCGACTGTGTGCACAAGAGAGACTAGCACACACTGTAAAGCAACTGCACTCCAATAAAGAACAACTTTAAATGAAACTAAGATCAGAAGAAAGGAAGAAAGAAAAATTCCCCCACTAAAAAGCATCGCATAAACAACAAGGTCCTACTTATATCGAAAGAACTATATTCAGTGTCCTGTAATAAACCATAATGGGAAAGAAGAAAATAACAATAAAAAATAAATAAAGTACAATGGGAAAAAAGCATCCCGGTTCATTACCACAAATAGCATTTCTTTTACATTTTCCTATGTTCAAGTATATTTTACATACGCTTATTTGTAAGAGAAGCAGGCCTACAAGTTTTTGTCCTGTTTTTCATTTAACCTTATATAACATATTTGGGGGCAGGAGGAAAAGGGGACGACAGAGGGTGAGATGGCTAGATGGGATCACCGACTCGATGGACGAGAGTTTGAGTGAACTCCGGGAGTTGGCGATGGACAGGGAGGCCTGGCGTGCTGCGATTCATGGGGTGGCAAAGAGTCGGACACGACTGAGCGACTGAACTGAACTGAACTGAACATATTTGCCATCTTGTCACTGAATCTTCACAGCTTTTGTTTTTAACATCTACATAATATACGTTGATTATGATTTATTTTCTTTTTTCCTTCTTTTTGACCATTTGGGTTGTTTCCAATTTGTGCTATTATAAATAATGCTGTAATTGACATCTTTATTTCCTTGGCTGAATTTAAATCTGTTTCATGAATTAAAAGCAGCTGAATTGACTTCTGCTTCATTCCTTTTTGAACAGAAATGGAATGTCCTGGTTTTGTAACAAGGAACAGTCTAAATTTAGGTTTACAGATCAGGCTGTATGACAAGTCACAATCGCAGTGGCAGAGTTCCTAAAGCGTTTCAGCGTCTACTCAGCTTGCTTGTTCCTCTTTTGGGACCACAGTGAGTCCGTGTTGCTTTGGTTTACAAAGAATCTCAAGATGGATAATCTTACCCTTGACGGGGCTAATTCTGTCTTCAACAGTATGACTTCCAGATGCACTACTTTCTGCAGTTCTTTCTGTTCTTGACCAAGGTCAAGGTCAACTGTGAATGCATACTTCTCAAGTCATTTAAAATACTAGGTAACACTGACGGGGTTTCTGTTTTTTCACAAAGTATTTTGTTGCTCCAGAAAAGTAGTGTATAATGATATTATGGCAGAAATGGGGTGCATGATTTTTTTTTAATAATTTGAGGTCTTAGAAATTTTGAATATGATACTGAAAATTTTAAACTCAACAAATGAGTAGGAGATTGATAGAACTAAAAATAGATTATTTCCTGACGTCCCTGGAGGTCCAGTGGTAAATCACCATGCTTCCACTTCAGGGGGACTCAGGTTCAATCCCTGGTCAGGAAACTAAGATCCCACATGCCCTGTGAGTCCCCCCCACCCAAAAAAAAAGGAAAAAAAGCTAAAAATGGATTATTTCCTGAATAATTGAACCATTCCAAAGCCATCTAACATGAATTTCATAAGTAGAGAATTAAAGAATGGAGGAGAGGAAAAAAATTAATAAAATTATCCAGAGTTAAAAGACACAAGTATTGGGGTTGAACAGGTTCACCGTAAGTTGATCAGAATGCATGAAACAGAGAAGCAAAACCATGGAGTGAAGAGAAAGTCCAAAAAGATTACAAAGCAGACAAGAGAAAGAGCAGGAATAAAATTAGGTTCTGCCCTCTCATTGGCAACAGTGGATAGACAAGACAAAGGGGCAGCAACCTGAACAGTCTGAGGATAAAACTACCCTGAATCCAGCATTTCAGACGCAGTCCAAAAGCAGGACTTCAGTGTGAGATCAAAATCAAGACACTTCAGACATACCAGAACTGAAAGCATTGACCATCCATAAATCTCTTTTGAACAAATTTGTTAAGGATTTGCTCCACTAAAACAAAAATAATGAATTTAAGAAGGCAGCACAAGATGCAAGTAACTATACGAGAAAAAATTAAATCACTCCAACAGTCATCTCACGAGCTCCACGTGTAGACAGCTGAGAGAATGGAGGGGACAAAAAATTAGGTCTGACAATTCAGGAGGCATAACAGTCTTAAACGTGTCATTGAAAACTTTAAGCTGAAAACACCTAAAGAATCCCACTTGGGAAAGGTGTGTTAGCAAGAAGAGAAGGAGGCTGGTAGGAAATAAGAGGAGTAAAATTATGTGAAAAGTCTTGTCTTGCTGAAGAGAAAATTAAAAATCTGATTAACTCTGGACATGTTTTAAATTTTAAAAGTTATTGCAAAAATAGAATTATATGTATAACTTCTTAATTTCAAACCACTGGAGGAAAAATAATAAACATGATATGGTCAATCTTCAAAAGACAGGAAATAAAACATAAATTAAGATGGGGAGAATGTATTAATATTAAAACATATTGGTAATAGCAACAAGTAAAAACCTGTAAAGTTCTCCTATTAAGAGGAAAAACTGTTTAGAACGTATCAGATAGTAGCCGCTACGTGTATTTAAAACAAATGACCCGAGACAAATGACACAGAAAGTTTGCAATTAAAGAGATAACAAAAAGACGGCTTCTAGTTAACGTTAAGAAAACAGGTAATTACTATGCATTTTAAGCTATATGTGGAATAAGATGGAAATTTTACTTTAAGTTAATTCATAACATAATTTTAACAATAAGCTAATTCATAACATAACTTTAAAATCTGCTCGTTAGTCCAAAATTAAAAAGGAAGATCAAAATTCAGTGAGACCAAAAATTACCCATCATCTCAAGAACTTAAAAAAAGTAAGCTGCAAAATAAACTAAAATAAGAAGACAAGAAGGAAATATTAAAGAAAAGAAATTAATTTTTTAAAAATATACAACAGGGAGGATAAAAAAGCCAAAAGTCCTATCTTTGAAAAGATAAAATCAGTAGAGTAAGATTAGTGGTTCTCTGGCAAGAAAAGAGAATGAATAAATAAACATTAAGGGTGAATAAGATAACATTTCTACAGATATTTAGACAGTAAAAATAAGAGCAAATTTGCTAATGGGAGCAAAGTTATACACTTGAGAATTTAGGTGACATTGGCAAATACATAGAACACCACCACACCTCACCAAAACTGACACAAGAAGAAACAGAAAATTGGCATAGTACTATTAAATGCAGGCTTCCAGCCCAGCACAGTCCAACCCAGAAGGGAGAGTCAACGCTAAAACAGGCTTGGAGTTTTGATAATGTCTCAAGTCAGACAAGTTGATTTGAGATTGTTTTTTGCTTCTAAACTGACCTGGGAATGCCTGTCCTGTAAAAATGAACCCAAAATTTGTGGGCTAGCCAAATTTTTACTGGGAGGCAGAGGAAAGTTACTAAAACAACAAAAATTTTTTAAAGATTTGTTTTGATTTTTGTCCGGAATCAATGTTTTACTCATCACCCTGGGTATAGATAAGTGAAAGTGAAAGTGAAGTCGCTCAGTCGTGTCCCACTCTTTGGGACCCCATGGACTGTAGCCCACCAGGCTCCTCCCTCCATGGGATTCTCCAGGCAAGAGTACTGGAGTGGGTTGCCATTTCCTTCTCCAGGGGATCTTCCCGACCCAGGGATCGAACCTGGGTCTCCAGCATTCCAGGCAGAAGCTTTAACCTCTGAGCCACCAGGGAAGCCCTGGGTATAGATAGCCCCTACTGAATTCAAGATTTAAAAAATATTTTCCAGAGTTATTGACATATAATTGACATATCGCATTGTATACATTTTATATAATTTTTACTTGTTTATTTGTCTGACTGTGCTGAGTCGTCTTAGCTGCGTGTGCTCTCTGCTCTCGTTGCAGAAGGTGGGGGCTCCTCTCTGGTTGCGGTGCGCGGGCTTCTCGCCGCAGCGGCTTCCTTTGTTGCGGAGCACCGGCTCTGGGCGCTCGGGCTCCCGCAGTTGCGGCTCCCGGGCTCTAGAGCGCAGGCTCAGTAGTTGTGGCGCCCGGGCTTCGCCGCCGCTCAGCGTGTGGGTTCTTCCCAGACCCGGGATAGACCCCCGTGTCTCCTCCATTGGCATGCGTGCTTCATCGCTCAGTCCTGTCCAACCCTTCGAGACCCTTTGGACCCCAGCCCGCCAGGCTCCTCTGTCCATGAGATTCTTCAGGCAAGAGTACTGGAGCAAGTTGCCATTTCCTCATCCAGGGCATCTTCCCAGGCTGAGGATTGAACCCCTGTCTCCTGCGTCTCCTGTATCGACAGGCGGATCCGTTACCGCTGCGCTAGCTGGGAAGCCCAGTTTTTATGCCAGTACCATGCTGTGTGACTGCTATAGATTTACTGTCAAGTTTTAAATCAGTAAGTGTGATGCTCGGAGTTTCATGGCAGTCTAGTAGTTAGGACTCTGCACTTTGGCTGCTGAAGTCCGGGGTCCAGCCCCTGCTCAGGGAATTAAGATCCTGAAAGTCTCAAGGTGTGGCCAAAAAAAGGAACTGCGATGCCTCCAGCTTTGTTCTTTCTTCTTAAGATTGTTTCAGCTGTTAGGGATCTGTCATGGTTCCACTTGAATTTTAGTGTTTTTTTCTGTTTCTGGAGCCTAGTTAGAGGGTACTTTCAGGATCTACAGTCTGACTTTGTACAGACTGACTGGACTTACCTCCAGGGGTTCCCAGACCACAGCCAAGAGGGGCTGGAGCCAGTTCACGGGTGCTTCAGGGCCCACAGGCAGGACCCGGGTCTGTATGCCTGACACCTGAGCTGTGGGCGGGCCTAACTCTGGGTCTGGCTCCAGCTCCCTTGGCATATGGTGCCATGCCAGGACCAAGCCATATGGGGCTGAGGCTGAGTTCTCAGGGGTACAGAGCTGCTTCTGGCTCTGTAGCTGGGACCCTCGTCAGCAGCTCCTTTGCCAGGTACGAGCTTTCCCTCTCAAAATCCTCTCCTCCATCTAGGATTGCACTGAGCTTTTACAGCCTCACACCTGGATCCCAGAGCTCCTGCAGGAGCACTTTTGTAGGTTGCAAAAAAGTGGATGTGTTAGTTGCTCAGTCGTGTTGGACTCTGCAACCCCGTGGACGGTAGCCTGCCAGGCTTCTCTGTCCATGGGATTCTCCAGGCAAGAACACTGAGTGGGTTCCCATTTCTTTCTCCAGGGGATCTTCCTGACCCAGGGATCAAACCCAGGTCTCCTACATTGGCAAGCAGATTGTTTACACTGAGCCACCAGGAAAGTCAGCCAAGTCTTCTGACTTTTCCCCAAAAATCAGAAACCTGAATTCATTTTTCCTGTTTCTGTACATTGCCAACTAAAGATAATTTTTCGAGACTTCCCTGGCACTCCAGTGATGAAGACTTTGCCCTCCAATGCAGGACGTGCAGATTCGATCCCTGGTTGCCTCTGGGCCAAAATTTAAAAAAAAAAAAAATGAAACAGAAGCAGTATTCCGATAAACTCAATAAAGACTTCTAAAAAATGATCCACAATCAAAAAAAAAAAAACCCTCATCTTTTTAAAAAAAAGTCTTTAAAACCTACAATGAGCCCAGTAAAACTAATGTATGCACCTGATTCAGAAAAGATGTGAAACCTCTGATTTATGGCGAGGTCTAATCAGTGATAAATCACAGGGCGGTTTAATTTCCAGGCCAGAACTTTGGATCCAGCAGAGAAGGGGCGGTGGGGCTGGAAACATGAGAGGCACAGTCATCTCTTTGCCATGGAAACCCCACGGGAGAAGGTTTTTGTTTTTTTTTTTTTCCCTGTATTAAGAAATCAATGGGAGACTAATAATAATCCTCTACATTGGCAGAGCACTTCAGCCTCGAGTGCTTGCTCATCCCTAATCTCATCTGATCCCTATAACGGCCCATGAGCTCATCGAGAACACCCGCCGCCCTCTGACCCGATGAAAGGGAGGTAAGCGCTCACACGGGCGCACTGAGAGAAAGAGACACAGAAAGGAGACAGGAGGACCCAGATCTCAGCGGAAAGGCTCAGGATTAAGTTCGTTCTCCCTGACTTTTCATCTGCATCCTTTTATCGTCCATCTGTCTGACATGCGGTCCTGGTCCGAGGTTGCAGGAGGTGGATGGAGAGTGTTCATACAGGGCGGGGGGGCTTGGCAGGGGTGGGGTCAGGACTCTGAGCAGCGACAGAGAACACATCTGGCCAGATGTGTAAGGAAGACGCCACCGGCTGGCCGAGGACCGTGACCACGCAGTTGGCCACCATCTCTCCCACGCCTGTGAACCACCCTGCTTCTTTATTCCTCATCCCATAAACCCCCCAGCCCCTTGCCATGGGGAAGGGAGGCTTGACATTTGTTTTCCATCTCCTCGCTTGGCTGCCTTGCCAATAACCCCGCTCTATGCTGCGGACCTGGGTGTCTCAGCGGTTTGACCTGCTGTGAGTGGGCAAAACAAACCCGGCTCGGTAACACTGACACCTGTTTCAGCACGGACGGACCTTGAGGACACTCTGCTAAGTGAACTGTCAGTCACGAGAAGACAAATCCATGTGATTCTGTTACAGGATAGAGTCTTGTAGAGAAGAAGGCTGGTGCCGGCTGCACAATACCATGAATGCGCTTAACTCCACTGACCCTTATGCTTAGAATCGGTTAAGACGTGTTTTACCACAATTGTTAAAGTTTTTAAGTGGGGTGAAGTCACGGAGTGGATGCAAGCCCTCTGGCCTCAGCCTCCCTCTTCTCCCACTTTGGGCTTTGCAGTTTGACCCGAATTCCTAACCCACTGGTGATACTCTGCAGGTCTACACCTGGGGAGGTTTGCCAATTCTGCTTCCCCTCCCTGGGGTTCTTTCCCTGCTTTTTCCCATCTTTTGACCGAACCCACTCAAATGCTGTGAGATGGTTGGATGGCATCATGGACTCAATGGACGTTGAGTTTGAGCAAACTCTGGGAGGTGGTGAAAGACAGGGGAGCCTGGCAGGCTGCGGTCCATGGGGTGGCAATGAGCCAGACATGACTCAGCAGTGGAGCAGCGACAGCTCCGAGGGTTGCAGGTGTCTCTCTGGGCCCCCTCTTCATCATGCCTGGATCTCTACAGCCGCCCTCTCCATGATGTGTTGGCCACATGTTTGCCTGTCTACACGTGTCTCCCCAGTAGACGTGGGCTGCGTGGGGCAGGGTGCCTGAAGGTATGAGGGTATCTGACATTCTCTTAGCCACTGGGGGCTGAGAGTGAAGACCCAACTATTGGGAGATAGAATGTCATTAAAATGGGATTATAGGGACTTCTCTGGAGGCCCACTGGTGGGAACTCTAAACTTCCACCGCAGGGGGCACAGATTCGATCCCTAGTTGGTGAACTAAGATCCCGCATGCCGCCAAAACAAGAGAAAATAAGTTTTAATGAGATTATGATGGGTGTAAACACACACCATGTGACTTGGTGGTGAATCTCCTTCCTCCGTTATAAGCAGAGCAGAGGGTCTTAGGCTGGTGTCCCTGGAATTTGGGGGGAAACTTTGGGGCCATCAGGGGCTCAGGAAGGCTCCACAGAGAGATAACAAATGGGTTCCTGGCCGGGCCCAGGCCTAAGATTCCTAGGAAACTGTGCAGTGGGGCAGGAACGCATTCTTAAACAGAAGTTCCTGTGTATACACGGGGCCTGGGGAATGGGTGGGGGCAGGGGAAGAATAACTGAGAGACTTTCAGAGGGCATCCCTGCACACTGGGGTGCACCTCACCTGACCCGACCCTTAGAAGGGCTTGGACCAGATGCCCAAGAAAAGCAGGCTTGGTAGTGAGCAGCCACAGAAATACATTTTTTTTAAAGTGATATCTCCACTTTGGCCACCTGATGAGAAGAGGTGACTCATTGGAAAAGACTCATTGGAAAGTCTTTCCTGGGAAAGATTGAAGGTGGGAGGAGAAGGGGATGACAGAGGATGCAATGGTTGGATGGCATCACTGCCTCGATGGACATGAGTTTGAACAAGCTCCGGGAGTTGGTGATGGACAGGGAGGCCTGGCGTGCTGCAGTCCATGGGGTCACAAAGAGTCGACACGACTGAGCGACGGAACTGACCTCCAGGAATATTTAAAAGCCCACTGAAAAGATACACATATAGACAGAAGAAATGAATTCAGAAATAGGCTCGCATATGCATAGTCCATTGATTCACTGCAAAGGTGCCAGAGGGAGAGATTGCCTTTTCAATTACTGGTGCCAGAACAAGTGGCATGCGGGGAAAAAATGATGTTATCCTTGGCTCACACTGTATACAAACTTTAACCCAAAATGGGTCAGAGACTTAAATGTAAGAGCGAGATCCTAGAAACGGCCAAAGAAAAACACTCTTCAGTGTGTGTCTGACTTTGGAGTAGGCAGAAATTTCTTAGATGTAACAGCAATATCACAATCCTTTTTTTAAAAAAAAAAAAGGTGGTAAGTTAGGCTTCATCAAAATTAAAAACTTTTGCTCTTGGGAAGACATCATTAAGAAAGAAAAAAGGCAAGCCACAGACTGAGAGATTTGCAAATCATACACCTGGTAACTTGTATCCAGACTATATAGGGACCTGCTATAACCCAACTGAAGATACTTAAAAGAGTTGAATAGACATTTTGCCCAAAAATCATACAAATAGAATGTATTCCTATATTTAAATATGTATTTGCACGCCCTCTCAATCAAGAAACCATTGACATGCACGTGTTCTTTTTTTTTTTTTTTTGCTTTTTTGCTTTCAGGAAAACCTCTCGCCTGGTGCCCGCTTCATCCTGGAACAGCTAAGATGGTGTTAATTCCACGGTAGCAGCAGTTTCCTTGACCACCCCGTGTAAGACTCACAGCCACAAACGGTAAGAACCACATCCGCCTGGTGATGTGAGACCCACCTGGGGCCTGTGAGTGAAGGTGGAGGAGCCGGGTGGACCGTAGGGCTGATGTGAGTAAGCAGTGACGTGTCTGTCAGTGTTTAACACCTTCTCTGCAGGGGGAGCAGGGGCAATCCTGAGTTGCCACGTTCGCCACTGTCCATGGTGTAAATACTCCCGTCCTGGTTCATTTCAAGCTAACGTTGTGACGTCACCGAACCCAGAGTCGGGAAGAGATGCATGTGATCAGCTCTCCTGAGTAACCCAAACCGGTTCCGGCAATGAGATGCCGCTTCACACATCTCATCAGCAGAGCACTAAGCCAGACAATACCGAGGGTTTAATATGAAGATGTGTTAAGTGCTGGTGGGCGTGGAAACTGATTCAGCCGCTGTGGAGAGCAGGGCGGTATTATTTGGTGGGATGCTGGTAGTCTGCAATCCAAAAATGTGTGCGGTTTTCTCTCTGGAGATGTGTAAACAGAGCTTCTTGCAACGTTGTTGGGAAGAGCCAGAAAGTGGAAGCAACCTAAATGTCCATCAATAGGAAAATGTATAAATAATCATGAAACAGTCATTGAGCGGGAGAATGCACTACAGCATTCTTAAAATTAATACACTAATACATTTATCAGGATGGCTATATCTTAGAAGGCATAATGTGGAATAAAAAAATCAAGCTTTAGGATGTTATGTGATGCATAACAGAGAACTTCTGTAGAAGTTTTAAATGCATAAAATGCTACCCAGTGATATGATACAGAGATATATATTCACTGAAACATGATGAAAAATTATTTTAAATAGAGTAGACAAATACATCTGAAATTTATGATAATATTGCTCCTGGGGAGAGAGAAAGGAGCTTGAAACTGGGGATGGATGTAAAGGGTACTTCATCTTTATTATATTATTCTAGCTCCTTTAAATATTAAAAAATAGTGATTTGAAATAAAAATGACAACATTTTAATGGTTTAAATCCTGTATTCTGACAAATAGGGCATTGTACTGGTTACATTTTTCTTTATGTTTCTTGATATTTCAAAAAGTCCTTCAAAGCATCAGGGCACAAGCTCTTTATGACATGAGATTAACTCCATCCCTGTTCACTGGCAAATCTCACACACCACGTCCTCAGGCAGAGAGCATGACCAGGTGGGTCCTTTCCTCGCAAGTGATGTGCCCCCTTCTCCAGGAAGCCCCTCTTGACGTCCTCCTCTGGGCTCCTGGTGGCACTTCATGAATGTAGCTTTGGTGACACTTGTCACACTGATTGTACAGTAATGTAATGTTTCCAGCTGGAGCTGGGGTCATCCCAAAGGTTCTCTTCACATGTCTGGATTGGAAAGACTCAAACAGCTTGGAAGTGGGGTGCCTGGGGTTTCTGAGACACTTCTATCTTTCTAGACAGATCCACAGATGATGAAGATAGATCGGTAGATGCAGATGGGTAATGGCTAAGTAGGTAGATAGAGTGAAGACAGAGATAGATGAATGAATGATAAAGATGGATGATAAATAAAAGACAGATAGATAGCCCTTCCAGTATCCTTGCCTGGGAAATCTCATGGGCAGAGTAGCCTGGTGGGCTGTTCCCTGGGGTCGTAGAAGAGTTGGGCACAACTGAGTGACTAGACAGGTGTAAATGGAAGATAGAGATACTGGGGTATGTTGTAAATGTGCCATCTCTTACTCTAGAACCAACTGCTACACACTCAGGAATTTTGTGAGCTGGTCACCAAACCATCAGTAACTTGAAATTGACGGTGATGAGAGTATTTCCATCACAGAAATAAACTATACGTCAGGTCTGTTTTTGAGAGGGAGCAAGCTTATCTGCATCACTGGGTGTGGATAAAGAAATATTTATTTTCTCCATTCTGTGTAAATATATCCAGTTCTCCCAGCTTTGTCCACTGAGCCAAGACGAAAAGGTGAAGGGAGGTAAAACCTCCTCCCACTGCCTTTTAGGGAATAGTCGCCTCGTCTGCCGAGGGTGGTCACCTCGCCCCCGTGCTCACCGAACCTCTAGCAGCTCCAGAAGGGAGCAGCCGCCTCTGCAGTCAGCTGAGGCCTTGCCACAAAGTCACCCCCTGATATCTGTTCAGAGTCAGAGGAATAGAGAGGAAGTAATTATTATTTACACTTCTATTGAAAAGGCTTCACTTAAAACTGAAAGGAAACCCCACAATTGGCAACGAGGTTAAAAAAACAAAAGACACTGAGCAAAAATAGTTTCCCCTCTGTTGATCTAAACTCCCCATGCCTTCTTTCAAAAGGACATCTTAAATCCAAAACTGAAATCAAGGACTTTGCTTTTTTGGTAATTGTATTGGAATATAGTTGATTGACAACGTTGTGTTCATTTCCGGTGTGTGGCAAAGTGATTCGGTGATCATATATCCACTCCACATACGGTCACTACGGAATATTGATTAGAGTTCCCTGTGCTATCCAGCAGGTCCCTGTTGGTTATTTATTTTATATACAGTAGTGTGCGTATGTTAATCCAAACCTCCTAATGTATTCCTCCCGCCAACACTTCCCCTTTGGTAATAATAAGTTTGTTTTTGAAATTTGTGAGTCTGTGTTTAAGTTCACCTCTATCATTTTTTTAAATTAGATTCCACGCACGAGTGATGTCGCATATGTCTTTCTTTGTCTGACTTCACTCAGTATGATAACCTCTAGGTCCATCCATGTTGATGCAAATGGCATTATTTCGTTGTTTTTTACGGCTGAGTAATTTTCCACTGTGTGTGTGCGTGTGTGTGTGTATATAAAACATCTTCTTTGTCCAGTCTTCTGTCGATGGACATTTAAGATTCTTCCATGTTCTGGCTATTGTCAATAGTGCTGCTATGAATACTGGAGCGCATGTATCCTTTTGAATTATAGTTTTTTCCCAAATATGTGCCCAGGAGTGACTGCTGGGTCACATGGTAACTCTATTTTAAGAGACTTCCAGCGTGTTCTCCACAGCGGCCGTACCAATTTGCATTCCCACCCTCAGTGCTGGAGGCCCCCTTTGCTCCACGCCCTCTCCAGCATTGGTTGTTTGTAGACATTTAGGTGGTGGCCATTCTGACTGGCGTGGGGTGACGCCTCACTGTGGTCTTGGTTTGCATTTCTCTAATAATTAGCGACGTTGACCATCTTTTCACGTGCTTTTTGGCTTATCTGTATGTCTTCTTTGGAGAAATGTCTATTTAGATCTTACACCCATTTTCCAATTGGGTTGCTTGTTTTTTTGACATAGAGCTGCATGAGCCGCTTGTATACTTTGGAAATCGATCCCCTGTTGATTGTAAAGTTTGCAGATATTTTCACCCGTTCCGTGGCTTGTGTTTCATTTTGTTTATGGTTTCCATTGCTGTGCAAAAGCTTTTAAGTTTAATTAGGTCCCATTTGTTTTTTGTTTTTACTTTTATTCCTCTAGGAGGTGAATTCAAAAAAGATACTGCTGTGATTTATGTCAAAGAGTGTTCTGCCTATGTTCTCCTCTGATAAGAGTTTTATAGTATCCGGTCTTACGTTCAGGTCATCAATCCATTCTGCGTTCATTTTTGTGTGTGGTGTTGGAGAATGTTCTAGTTTCATTCCTTCACATGTAGCTGTCCAGTTTTTCCATGTGCTGCATCTTGAATGACAACCCAGCAGGACTGAGTTGTCCATATCCTGCACTTTCCGAGGAAAGGGCTGATCTCGACCAGCTCCAGGGAGATAACCTTGAAGGTCAAGGTATTTCCGGCCTGATAAGAGTTCCGTGGGGGCTGTGGGCCACACCAGATTGTTAATGCCGACAGTGTGGCTCATGAAAGCGGTCTTGGGCCGAACCACACCTGTTTGACCTCTAGAGGGGCTGAAGACTGAACAACTAAGGTCAGCCACACGGACAGTCCATCCTTATGCGCCTGACCCCCAGCAGCACGCCTGGAAGGCAAGGCCCGGGCGGGCTCCCCGGCTGACACCAAGTCATGTGCGTCATCGCACATCATTATCAGGAGAACTAAGAATCGTCCGTTCCGTTCCACCGGGAAAAGACAGTGGGAAGCCTGCTCACGGACTCTGTCCCACAATTCTCTTACCTTTGCTATTTTCATCGATATCCTCTTGCTATAATAAACCATAATTGTGAGCATAACCGCAGAACTGAAGGGGGCGGCCCCGTCGAGACAACCTCGGTGTTACAGTCCAACCGTTTTGCGTGTTCTTTCATTTTCTTTCATTCCCCGTTGAGCCCACCTATGGAAGAGCTCGCCACTTTCCACACACCCAGTGCTTTCTCTCATCGCCACGCTCTTCTTAGCACTAGGGTTAGCAGTACAGGATTTATGAGAGTGTGATTGTGAAATATGAGGGCAGAAAGCAATAAGGTGCTCAAATCATTGGTCGGAAAACACAGATGGCACTGCCCACACTGACCAGGCAAGGGCCCTGGCATGCAGTAGCTCACTCGATAGGGTGACCCATGGGCGTTTGGACTCATTATAGGAGGATGTCCTTTAGGGTTGTCACTGAGTGCACAGAAGTGGGGGTGCCACAGAGGTCAGACTGCGGCAGAAGGAGTGGGAGATAGAGGCCAGCTAGAACAGATGATGACGACATATGTGTGTGAGTGTGTGTGGGTGAATGTGTGCGTGCCACTCCACTGCGTCCCCCTGCACTAGTCCTCCTGGATCACCAGCTTTATCTTCCTGCAGGGTGTTGGCCTCCAGATGCTCACAGCCACGGGCTGGTCACAGCCTTCGCTGGTCTAGGCTGACCCCTCGCAGCTCCGCTGACCCTGTGGGCCACCAGTCAGGAGTCCTGGCTCACCCCACTCAGGCCGGCCCTCTTGGCCAAGCCACGAGATCAAGTAGAATTCTGCATCATGGGATGACTCCAGTGCCAAGGGTTCTGATGAGTCAGAGACTGAAGGAGAAGTAATAAAAACCGGCGGTGGAGATTCTGCCTCCAGAAGCCGGCCGTGCTGGTCACGTTCTGCTCCGTGAAGCCCCTCACATGTCCTCCGCCCCCACCCCACCCCCACCCTGCCTAGATCACTCACCCCCACCCGCCACGCTGACTCTCCCCAGCCAGGGAACCAGGGAAGCCTTTCTGGTCTTACGTGTGGAATGCTTTTTTTAAATCCTTTTCATCCTGTTCTCCCCCATCTCTATCTGCATATGAGAGAACTTTCTCAGCCTTTGAGGCCCAGGCTTCTGAAATCTAAAGCCATGAGATGACTTATCTTAGTCTGTTCAGGCTGTGATAACAAGATCCCTCAGCCTGGGTGGCGTTTATTTCTCCCAGTTCTAGAGGCTGGAAGTCCAAGGGCAAGGCCAGCTTGGTTGCATCATGGTGAGGACCACTTCCTGGTTCACTGCTGGGGCCTCCTTGCTGAGTCCGCACGTAGTAGAAAGGGCCAGGCGAGCTCTGTGGGGTCCCTTTTAGAAGAACACTAATCCCCGTGGGCTTCCCTGGTGGTCCAGTGGTCAAGAATCTGCCTTACAATGTAGGGGCATGGGTTCGATCCTTAGTCAGGAAACTAAGTTCCCACTGACCTCAGAGCAAACAAGCCTGCACGCCATAACTCGAGAGTCTGCACCACAACAGAAGTCTGCCCCCCCGCCCCCCACCCCATGATGTAATGAAGACCCAGTGCAGCCAAATGAATAAATAAAAAAAGAAAAAATAACACTAATCTCATCCATGAGGACTCCACCCTTGACCCCTCCCCACAAAGGCCTCACCTCCCAGTACCATCACCTTGGGGGTTAGGGTTTCAACACACAATTTTGCGGGGACAGAAACCTCCACACCACAGCCGTGGCTCTTTCTCTCTCTCTACGTTTCTGCTTTGCAGTCTTTCTTTGAGGCACTACAGGCAAGGTCGAAGGAGACATCAGGCATGAGAAAACGCCAGTGACGGTTTGAAATCACAGGGGAGGGCTGGACAACGCTGTGGATGTTCCAAATGCCATGGGATCATACACGTTGGAAAAGTCTACTCTGTGTTATGCGGGCTTCACCCCAGTGAGAAAAAAGAAAAAAAGGAGGCCTTGGTCAGTCACTCGGAAACATGGTCCACCTGCATTTCAGCATCACCCCCACGCCAGCTGGATGAGCTCGGCACCTTTAAATCTATGCTCGCTAATTGGAGCGCATGCAGGCTTCTGGCGGTGGCGACAGACTCTGTGATTAATTTAGCAAATGTCACGGTCAAGAGGACAGTTTGCGGAGAAGCCTCCAGGGGCAGGGCCCCAGGTCCACAGCCTGGCTCAGCCACTTCCGAGGGGCGTGACCTCGGCAAGGTCTTTAATTTTTTAAAACCGTTCATTTATTATTAACAGCCCAAGAGGAAATATGTGACTATTATTCAATCTCCTGCATTTAACTTTTCATGTCTCATGAACTTTCACCCTGGGAAATGTCAAATCCAGCCACGCAACATCCAAGCAGAAGTCAGACTGTCCCCAAACGTTAGAGAGATGAACCACGGCCTTTACACACAGTTCCGGGCATCAGAGATAACGTAAATGCTCTGTGCTTTGGCGTCTGTGTTGGCGAGTCGGGGGCCATGTCCCGGCCCGGGCTGTTCTTTCTCTCCCTCCTGACCCGACGCAGCAGCCTCCTGGCCGGCCACGGTCCGCACACGCCTTTCCCACTCCATCGTTCCAGCTCCCCAGCTTACAACAGTCCACGGCTTCCATTGTTCTTGAGCCGCAGTCCAGAATCCTCACCACGGCCGCAGCGGCGCCCACCCCAGCTCCAGCCCCTGCGGGCTTGTCCCAGTTCCCCTGAGGCTGCTCAGACACGCTCACCACTTATCACGACCCACCGTGGCCAGTGGGCGCTGGACTGGCTCTCCTACAAAACGATGAGACTTCCTTACCAGCTGCTGTGAGAATCAGGTGAGACAGGCATTAGGAACGCGCCCGGGGATAGAAAGGATGCACGAGAAAATCTGCCTGTGGGAAACAATTGGACACATCACATAATAGGTTTCCTAAAAAAGAAAATGATGTTGAGGAAGAAAATTTGTTATGCAGAAAGGTTCATAATACATCACAAAGAGAGAAAAAGACACCCAAGTATGTTCATGAGTATGCCTCTGATTTTGTCAAGGTGCACATTTTGTAGTTTTACACGAATATATAATGGTATAATTATCTGTAAATCATGGGCAACCTGTAAGTACATATAACTGATGTGTGTGTGTGGGGGGGGGTGTGTACATATTTTTAAACCACAATGTCAATATCACCATATTAGTAGTAGTGGTTGTCTCTGGGTAGCAGAAAGCATAAAGCCAGATATTTAATCTGTGTGTTTTCTGTGGGTTGTTTGTTTGGTTTTGATTTTTTTCTCTCTTACATTGAGCACAAGCTGTTTGTAATTAGAAGGTGAAGTTGACCATCCTCCTGTGTGATACTGTATTTCTTACCTTGGACAAATAGCACAGGATTCTTGAATCTGTGACAGCTACTGAATGTGTTTAATATTTTGAATTACAGATAAACGAAATAATCAGCTTTAAACTGAACAGAAAGCGGCTCCTAGCTTAAGTCATCGGGCTGTGAGAAGCAGTTAAAACCGCTGTATCCTGGCAGACACCTGCAGGCTGGGAAAGTTAGGTTGTCGCCAAGTCTGACTTGCAGGGAGTCGCTCTGTTGGGCTTGTTGGTTTGGCGCCTTGGATCTGCCCTGGCTCGAACGAGCCTCAAAGGGGCAGCTCTACCTCGACCTTGGGTTCCTGAGCCGCCTGGCCGCCCGGCCGCCTGGGGGACTGTCTCTGCAGAGCGGGACGGGAGGCCATCCTGACCGCGTCACAGAGACCTGCCTGGAAAGGGACGGTGCCCAGGGGTGGCAGTGACCCAGGAGAGAGGCCAGGTGGGGGCGGGGTGAAGGCCGCGGGCAGGGGGCACAGGCCCCGGTGGGGGTGGTCGCGGGAGCAGCATTGGACAGAACCCCGGCCGGACAGACGTCTGATCTGAGTGCAGCTGAGATCGCCAAGGCGGGGCCTGTACGTGGAGACGCAAGGCCCAGGCTGGGCGCTGGGAAAGGCCAGCCTTCTGGGGCCAAGGGCGCGAGCCGGGAGGACACACCAAGGACTTTCTCCCAGGAGAAGCCAGCCAGGGGGAGGGGGTGGGTGGGCGGGTGGGAAGGCGGCTGTTCCAGCGGCCCAGGGGCGCCTCCGCAGACGGGACCCCCAGGACTCGAAGCCGAGCTCCAGCAGGTCCCCACAGCCCCGCCGAGGACGCGCACTGCCTTGGCCCGACATGGCTTCTCTGGAGAAACGCCCTTTACCGCAACACCTTGGTTCACGCGCCCCCACGGGCAGAGCGCATGCGCCAGCCCTCAGCGAGGGCGGGGTCCTGGTGCAGAGCCGCCAGCACAACAAGAAGTAAAGCCTGGAGCTTTCAGTTTAAATGGACCCGTTCCTCCTCATCCGGGACCGTCTGCGTGGGTTTGCATACGAAAGCGCTCCTCGAGATCACTGATCACCACAGCAGCCGGCCAAGGTGGGGCCCCCAGAAGATGCAGCCGTTTCCTCCAGGACGACGTCACGCTGCACCCTCGTCGCCACTGAGACGGGCCCCGCGGGTGAAATCCGGTCCCCAGGTCCTGACGCTCCACTGTGTCCTCCAGTGCCACCCGTGTCTGTCTGCCCGGCCGGCTCAGCGCCTCCCACCGTCTCCCTAATACTCACGTTGCCCCGGGGTCAGCGCTGTGTCACTCGAGTGCGAGGCATTGCCTCTGCAGGGCAGCATCTAATTCTGACTCCGGCCCCACTCAGTACTTCTGCTCCTAAGCTGCCTGGTTCCCCCATGAAGCCAGCCGCTCTCAAGCTTTGTAGTCACGACAGCAACCCTCATCTCTCACCAAGTCCCGCGCCAGAACTCCACAGATCATCCTGGGATGCTTGGTCGTCTGAGTTCCCAGCCTCCATCCTCAGACCATCATTCACTCTGTATCTCATGGTTTATCCTCCTGGCAGTCTGCGAGCCAACACCAGATGCCAGGGTGATTTTTTTCCCCACTTCCAACACCGTGGAGGAAAAACAGATCTTCCAGGTGTGGGAGCCCCCCTGACGGTTCAGAAAATGATGGATGGGCAGGAATCTAGATTCATCAGAACACGAAGGCCCAAGGCTGGCTTCACCGCTCAGCCTCGCCTGAGCCGTCCCAGAGTGGAGGATGACCCTCGGATCTGGAGACAGAAAACCCTGGATGCGTCCTTGTCAGAGCCGGGCGCCCACGTCCGCTCGCCCCCAGGGGCCACGGGACAGGTGCGGAGGGAGCCGTTGGCGGGACTGTTTGCTCAAGGAGATCTGGAACAGCCAACAAGGGCCGTGGTCGGGCGCGTCTGAAGAGCCGAGTCCTGTTTCCGCTGCACTTGCAAGGCCCCTGGCGGCCAGGGGTCGGGTGGGGACAGCTAACCCGGCCCTCGAGGCTCTCAGTCTTGGCCCTCGCCACCGCCTGGGCACCCGCCCCTGCAGGCCTCTGACCACGTCCCCTTCCCCGTCTGCCCCGGCTCCGTGATGCCAGCATCTCAAAGGCAGTAAAGGGAGCCAGCAGACAGGTTCCAACCTCCCTCCTCTTCCTCCTGACCCTTCCTGGTTCTCACCGCGCCCCTAAGACCCTCATCCAACGCCCCAGGCCCCTCCCTCTGAGAAAACGAGCTGGCCCCCCACCCTGAGATGACTGAGACCCCCAGGTCTGTGCTCCGCCATTTCCCCTGGACCCCCACCCACACCTGCGCCTCCATCGCCCCTCCTCCACACCGCTTGCCACCGACTAAACGTCTCCCATGTGTCCCCTGAACTTGGTCGTCAAGAAGTTAGTCCGGGCCACGAGCAGAACCTTCCCCAGGGGGATGCCGGCGACTGACACGGGAGAGGACCGTGGGTGCGGGAGAGGGCGTGGAGCCCAGACTTCCGGAAGTGGCGGAATGTTCTAGATCTGCATTCTGGGCGAGGTTCCATGACTCCATCTATCCGTCCGAGTTCACAGGACCGCACACCAAGAAAGGACGGATTTCTGTCCACGTCGGTCACAGCTCAGTGGCACCGCCTTTGGTTTGAAGAAGTGCGTAGTCAATCCTTCGGGGACCTACCTGGCGGTTCAGTGGTCAGGACCCCACTCTTGCACGGCAGGAGTCACAGGTTCGATCCCCGGTTGGAGAACCACAATCCCACATGCCGCCTGCTTGGGGCAGCCAGAAAAAGAAAAGGGATAAATCATTCGTGTTCCGTGATGAGCACTTTTCCCTACTCAAACGATTCCTACGCCTCGCAGCCGTCACATCGCAGATGCTGCTCGTGTAGAAGACGAGCATAAATATTCCCCTCCCAGCCCGTTTTCCACGTTCTCTGCTCACCAATTTCTCCTCATTTTTCTCTCAGCATAGATTCTCCTTGATTCCCTTAATAAGCTCCGTTCTATAATTAGTCCGCTCTGATAATGCTTTTATCATGTATGTGTTTTATTTCTAAAACATTCACTGCCGTGTGCTGTCCCATCACACTGTAATTCCCAATTCCCTGACCACCATTTTTACAGTCTTACAGTCTTAATAATCTTTTCTATTTCGGTCGTGCTTTTTTTTTTTTTTTGCTCTTTTTGTCTGACGAACATGAAAGCACTCTGCAGGCATTTTATATCCCCGGGAGGTAGTTAGGGGAGGGAAAGAGATTTTACAGATGGGAAAATACCAGCACAGAACGTTGTGTGGGGTGCTAGTCAGGAGCATGGTGTTGAGTGTTAGCAAAAGCTTGGCTCAGCTCCGCAGCCCCAGGAAGGAGGGGTCCTGTCACCCCATCTCCTCTGCCCCCTCTAGGCCTGGGAGAATATAGAGTCAGCCGTGTAGCCTCTGGGTGGGGGCCAGGATGGGGCATCTCTCTGTACTGCATGCTTTCGTGCTGAGTCGTGTCCGACCCTTTGCAACCTCATGAACTGTAGCCCGTCAGGCTCCTCTGTCCGTGGAATTCTCCAGGCAAGAATACTGGAGTAGGTTGCCATTCCCTTCTCCAGGGGATCTTCCCGACCCAGGGATCGAACCCAGGTCTCCTGCACTGCAGGCAGCTTCTTTACCGTCTGAGCCACCAGGGAAGCCCTGCTTACAGGGTGGAGCACAGTCACATCCCCCTCACCCCCACCACCACCCACTGAACACAAGGATCCACTGGGGGTTAGGGTGGAAAGTAACCAAAGATGGAAATGTTACGAGCACACAGTGCTTCCTCAGAGACAAGTACAGGGATTTCCCCAAACCCAGAGGCTGCCTCTGTAAGTCCCCTGTTGGTGGGTTTGTGAGCACACAGTCCGCCCACCCCCGCCCAGGAGCTGGTCTGATGCTAAGTCCCACCATCAGGCGTTGTTCCCCCAGCCGCCACCCCCTCAGTAGCTCACTGGATCCAAGCCTTTGTCTCAACAAGCACAAGTCTTCTGGGTTGTTGAACTGTCCTAAATTTTCCTCCTTTCTGGAAATACTGGGGTGGCCAAAAACTTTGTTTGAGTTTCTGTAACATCATACAGAAAAACACGAATATGCTTTTCGGCCAAGCTTCTATGTCATCCCAACACACAAGTCGGCACCAAACAGGGTCAGCCCTTATTGCAAGGTGGTGCGCCTCGGGTCAGACCACACACACACAGCTCGAGGGCTTGGCAGCAGGCCAACCACCTGGAACTAGTCGTGGTGACGCTGACAAGCAGCCCAACCACCCTGACTGTCCGCTCCGTCTGGGGGGACACTGCACACCTGCCGGGTGTTAGGGATGCAGGTCCAGTGTCACTCCAAGAATAAGCTGATGAGCTGCGGTTTGGACCACAGACCACACTCCTTCTCCTGCCTTTCCTGGGCATAGTCATGGACACAGGGCCTTGCTGGGATTGGCAGAGGGGCCTTCCGAGTCTCTGGACGCCCGAGTGTCACCACCTCCCTCCAGCCTGGCACAGGTTGTGTTCTCCAAACGTGTCCGTAGCCATATCTCCCATCCCAAATGCTCTTCTTAAAACATCAGCTTGACATTCCTCCCCTGGAGTAATGGGGACCCTGTCCTTCCCCTTGAACCTGAGCAGGTTTGGAAGTCTAGGCTTATTTACTCATTCATTTTGTTGTTGTTCAGTCACTAAGTCGTGTATGACTCTTTGCAACCCTGTGGACTGCAGCACGCCAAGCTTCCCTGCCCATCACCAACTCCCAGAGCTTGCTCAAACTCATGTCCACTGAGTCGGTGACGCCATCCAACCATCTCATCCTCTGTCGTCGCCTTTTCCTCCTGTATTCAATTTTTCCCAGCATCCAGGCTTTTCCAAGGAGTCAGTTCTTCTAATCAGGTGGCCAAAGTACTGGAGTTTCATCTTCAGCATCAGTCCTTCCAATGGATATTCAGGACTGATTTCCTTTAGGATGGACTGGTTGGATCTCCTTGCAGTCCAAGAGACTCTCAAGAGTCTTCTCCAGCACTACAGTTCAAAAGCATCAGTTCTTTGGCACTCAGCTTTCTTTATAGTCCCAACTCTCACATCCATACATGACTACTAGAAAAACCATAGCTTAGACTAGACGGACCTTTGTTGGCAAAGTAATGTCTCTGCTTTTTAGTATGCTGTCTAGGTTGGTCATAGCTTTTCTTCCAAGGAACAAGCGTCTTAATTTCATGGCTGCAGTCACCATTTGCAGTGATTTTGGAGCCCCAAAAATTAGTCTCTCACCATTTCCATTGTTTTCCCATTTATTTGCCATGAAGTGATGGGACCAGATGCCATGATCTTAGTTTTCTGAATGTTGAGCTTTAAGCCAACTTTTTCACTCTCATCTTTCACTTTCATCAAGAGTCTCTTTAGTTCTTCTTCACTTCCTGCCATAAGGGTGGTATCATCTGCATATCTGAAGTTACTGATATTTCTCCCGGCAATCTTGATTCCAGCGTGTGTGTGCTTCATCCAGTCTGACATTTTGCATGATGGACTGTGCATGTAAGTTAAATAAGCAGGGTGACATTCAGAGTTAATTCCCTTTAGGATTGACTCCTTGCTGCCCAAGGGGCTCCCAGGAGTCTTCAGCATGAGCACCACCCGTGCACCTCGCCTGGCAGCCTCACTCAGATTTTAAACACTTAAGACTCTACTTTAGGGACGTCCCTGGTGGTCCAGTGGCTAAGTCTCTGTGTTCCCAATGCAGGGGCCCGGGCTCCATCCATGGTCAGGGAACTGGATCCCACGTGCCGCAACTAAGGGATCCTGTGTGCCAAAACTGAGACCTGGTGCAACCAAATAAAAAAAAAAAACGAAAAGTAAAAACATTTTTAAAAGACTCTACTTCTCCATTTTAGGAGCGAGATTCCTTCTGTTTTGTTCAGGAGAGAAATTCCCTGGTTTGCTTTGAACCGGAGGCAGCACCGAGGTGATGTCCCCAAAAGGTGCCAGGAGGGAATCGGCGCCCACTCCGCCTGCTCCCTGTGGCCTGTGCTTGTATGGACTCTGGGGCAGGAGGGAACCATCCCGAGTTAAAGAGCCACCCCCCCGCCCCCCACCCCGTTATGTCCGGTCCAGGCCCCTCTCGAATCCTTAAGTGAAAAGCCGTACCTCTTCACCACAATCCACAGCATATACTTGCTTTCCTGAAGCCTCTGGAATATGCAGCAGGCAGATAAAATTATGCCATGTCTAAGATCGCTTTGACACTTTCAGAGCGTTGTCGGAGATGGAAGGACATCGCTGAAAAAGAAATCGCACGTTCCGTGCGACTGAGAGTGAAAACATGGTGGGTTCGGCATGCTCAGTCACGCAGTCGTGTCTGACTCTCTGCGACCGCACGGGCTGCAGCCTGCCAGCCTCCTCTGTCCATGGGATTCTCCAGGCAAGAATACTGGAGTGGGTTGCTATTTCCTCCTCCAGGGGAGCTCCCCAACCCAAGGATCGAACCCATGTGTCCTGCGTCTCCCGCATTGGCAGGCGGGTTTTTCACCACTGTGCCACCTAGGTCAGCAGAAGCCAACCCCAGATAATCTATCTTCACGTCCAGGGCGGTAAATCTCTCACTTTCAGCTCTGCCTACACATCAGAAGACAATCCTCCTTCTGTGAGGGGGCACAGAGAATGACACCCTGTGAGATGTTTGGCCCTCCTAGAGATGAACAGCCCTCCTTCCGTTTTATGGCTGCGTTGGGTCTTAGTCGCAGCGTGCGGGACCTTCGCCGCAGCACTCCGCCCTCTTGCCCTTGTGGTGCTCGGGCTTAGCTGCTCTGCAGCGTGTGGAATCTTAGTTCTCGGACCAGGGATTGAACCCACGTCGCCTGTACTGGAAGGTGAATTCTTAACCACTGGACCCCCAGGGAAGTTCCAGTACCCGCCTTTCTATGGAAATATGAGGAAAAGAGCAGGACGGGGCCCTCCGCCGTGCGTCTGAGGCTATTCACAGCCGGTGTCAGCCCCCCGCTACGCCCAGGTGAGCTTTCTGCTCCCCAAGCCCCTCACTTTCCCGCCTCAGGGCCTTTGCGTGTGCTGTCCCTCCATCACAAACGCCAGCCTCTCCCTCGTCCAATTGGGAAAATCTCCCACATCCTCTAAGACCTCATACAAACGTCACCTGGTTTCCAGAACATTCTAAACCCTGCCTCCCCAGCAGGGTCGGCTCTTCTGGCATCTGTACCCTACGTGAGTGTCCATCTCTGCCTACACGCTGGGCCCCGAGGGTTGGGTCCACACATAAGACAAGTTACGTATAAACAAGTGGTGGTGGTGCTGTTGCTAATGACGAAACAGGTAAACACATCCAACATGTTTTGACCTCGGCCCGTCGGAAGGATTCTGCACACTCAGCAGCCCCTTCCCTCCCGAGGGCTCCAGTCTCAACCTTCCTCTTCTCAGAGGGGAGTTTCTCATTGTCATGGATGGCAACTCACACACGATGCAAATAATCACCTTTTATGTGGCCTTGGAAAAGCTTCTGTTTGATCTCCCCGCAGCTGTCTTCACGGAAGGCTCCCATGCAAATAAAGAGTGCAGTAGCAAAATGTCAGGGGGCTCAGCCCAGAAGCCTGAGCCCCTGAAGGGTCGGAGGGGCCAGGAGGGGCCTTGGGCCCTTATCTGACTCCCCAGAAACCAGAGCACCTTCCTGCCCGCCGCCGCCTCCTGCCCTTCTGTTCTCTGTCTTCAGGATGCTCTGGGTCTGCCCAGCATGGGACACACAGCTCTCCCCTGACCCTTCCCACACCCCCGCCAGGGCAGAGAGCACCTCTGTGTACCCCACCTCCCCCCGCTGAGCCGAGGCGGGGGACGGGAGTGAGTCTGGTGGAGCCAGTGTGCAGGTGGGGGCTGCCTCCCGCGGCTGGAATCAAACGGGAGCTGAGGGGCCCCGGGGCGGGCGAGCCACGTGGGTGGGGAGAGGAAGGCCACTGGCATCTCAGTGTGACGAAGGCCTCTCCACGGGAGGGGCAGACCATGTCCTGCTGGCGAGGACGTCAACTGCGTCCCTCCGTCTAAAGAGCAGTATTCTGGGGACTCCCCGCTGGTACGTGGAGAAGAATCCACCTGCCAGCACAGGGAACCCGGGTCTAAGCCCTAACTCAGGGCAGTTAGGCCTGTGTGCCACAGCTACTAAAGCCTGCTCGGCCTAGAGTCCGTGGTCTGCAACGAGAGAGGCCACCACGATGAGAAGCCCGCGCACCACAGCAGAGCTCGCCACAGTGAGAGAAAAGCCCACGCAGCAGCAAAGACCTCGCACAGCCAAACATGAAAATAAACAATAAATAAGATTTTTTTAATTAAAAAAAGAGAGAGAGAAAAGTGCTGGATTGGGAAACTCTTAGACTCAACATGAGATGCTGGAGCGGGGAGTAAAGAAATGCATGTGTCGGGAACCAAGCTCCCAATTCCGACCCCACAGATGAGCCAAGTGACCCTGTCCAGAGTGTTAGTAAGCCCCTCCCTGACGGGGGACCACCCCTGTAAGAGGAAGGTGGGGTAGCACCCCAGTGGCTTCTAGCACATGGGGCCTCAAAGCTCACACCATCAAAGATCAAAAAGACCCACATTTCCGAGAAAGATGTCCCACAGGCAGAGAAAGCATGCTGTCACTTCTGTGATGATCACAGAGCTCTGGTTTCCAACCTAGATTTTTATCTGGCGCCAGCAGGGAGAGGTTCTGCTTCTGAGTCAGACGGTATCTGAGTAGGGGATCTGGGTTCGAACCCAGCCCCTCCCATCCAGGGCGGTCTTAGGGTGAACTGACAAAGCCCCTCTGAACTTCAGTCTGCCGGTCTACGAAGGAAGTGTCCGGGGCAGAGCGGACGGTAGCGTCCGCACTGGGGCAGAGACGTCCCTGTGAAGAACAAACGAGGTGATGGGACCCGGCACATAGTAAGTGCCCGCGAAACACGGCTCGTTTTATGATCTCTCACGTGGAACGGAAATGACAGCTACTTCAGAGGTAGCTGATTTAGGGACTTCCCTGGTGGTTCAGTGGTTGAGACTCCATGATTGCAATACAGGGGCCACAGGTTTGATCCCTGATGGGGGGAACTAAGATCCCATGTGCCACCAAAAATATAAACAAAAAAAGTACCAGTTTTCATTCATTCATTCAAGATGATGAACACAGCAAATTAAAACACCAATGGCAGGTTGCAGCACCAGGCCAAAAAATAGTAGTTGATTTAGCCTCTGGATTAAACAAGATTGCTGGGAGAAGGCAATGGCACCCCACTCCAGTACTCTTGCCTGGAAAATCCCATGGACGGAGGAGCCTGGTAGGCTGCAGTCCATGAGGTCGCTGAGGGTCGGACACCACTGAGCGACTTCACTTTCACTTTTCACCTTCATGCATTGGAGGAGGAAATGGCAACTCACTCCAGTGTTCTTGCCTGGAGAATCCCAGGGACAGCAGGGCCTGGTGGGCTGCCGTCTATGGGGTCGCACAGAGTCAGACACGACTGAAGTGACTCAGCAGCAGGAGCAGCTATATACTGATAATATGTGAATAGATAAACTAGTTGGTTCAACTGTGTAACATAAAGATGTGGAATTTTCAGTCTCGGCCCCCTAACTTGCTAGGCTGCTGCCCCCAGCCCCGATTCCTGGGACGCCAGAGCTTTGCTGAGAAAGTTCTAGGTGCTGTCTGCTCACCCCTCACCTGCTTATTCTGCCCCCGCCTCCTGATGCTTCATTTCTTGGCCACCAGGTCATAAAGCGTCAGCCTCTTCGGGCAGAGCTGCCAATAAACTCCGGTCTTATGACCCCCCAGTTCCACTGAAACCTTGTCAGGCGGGACTTTTTTTCACTCCAGCAAACAGAAGATGGGGGTCATTTTATCTCACGTTATAATGATCAGCTTGGGATAGTTTTTGTTTTTTAATTTTTTGACCTCACCACAGAACATGCAGGATCTTAGTTTCCCAACCAGAGATGGAACCTGTGCCCCCCACCTCCCTGCATTGGAGGCACAGTCTTAACCACTGGACCACCAGGGATGTCCCTTGGGATGGTTTTTTTTATTTCCTTATCAATGTCAAAATGAGTGATCACAAACTTACATCCCCCGAGCAGCCAGGCAGTTGCCATAAATAAGGGACAACGCTTGGAGGCGGTGGGGCCTGACACCGCTGGTTCGCTGTTTTGGTCTTGTTGCTGCCACTGACAGAGGCTTGGCGCTGGGAACAGCAGGGCACGGTGGAAACCAAGGCTAAGGCCGGAGACCTGTGTAGCCTCTTTGTCGTAATTTGAGGGTGATGGCCCAATTTTTCTAGTTGCTCTGATTTTTCATATTTTTGCATAAATTCTCCCAAATTTTAAAATATTGGCTCAGTTTGGTTTTTTTTTTTTTTTTGGACACTGTAAGTCAGAGAAAATATAACTGCAGACCAGATTCAGCTCCTGAGCCATCACCTTGAGAGACTTCATGGAGCCTCCTCCAGCCAGTCCTCACCACCGCCTCCAGTGTGTGTGAACGGAAGTGGAGAGTGGCCAGGGTCACCAGGACGATTGTCCTGAGCGTGAACTGCCCAAGGGCACCCACCTGAGAGGCGGCCTCTTCTGTCCCAGGGCAGCTAAGACTTGTTCTGCAAATTTCAGCGGTTGTCCAGCAGAGGGCAGTACGATTTCACAGTCTGACAAAGTCAGCCCATCACACGGTCTCAACAGATGGATGTGACGTGTCTTCCGGCTGGGGTGTGTCCTCCTTCAGATTCACCCAGAGCAGGTGTAAGGACCAGCAGCGGCCCTGAGCGGGGAGGAAACTGCAATGGAAGACCCCATCCATTCTGGTTGGGTTGCAAAGTGGAAGTTCCAAATACCAAGCATTAGTGAGGTTGTGGAAAAAACAGAAATTGCACTACCCTGGCGGGGGCAGTGGGGGGTGACGGTGAAGGACAGGAGGAGTGTGAATTGATACACCCCCACATTGGAAAGTTTTTAGCAGCACCTACCCAAACTGGACATACAAATACCCATGACCCAGCAATTCCACTAGGCGTGTGCCCAACCACACACGAACATACGTGTGCCTGGAAACGTTTAGAACATTCATGGGCATGCCCTTTCCGAGAGCCAAGACCAGAAAGAGGTCCAATGCCTATTAGAAATGGAAAAAATGAATAAAGTGTGTATCTGCAGGGTGGATACCAGACAGCAATGCAAACGAACCAGGATACAGAAAAATCTGCTCAAAGTAACGTTAGGTACATGAAGGCAGCCACAGAAGAGTGTCCTGGGGGATTTCATTCATACCAAAGGCGAACAGCAGGCAGAGATCAGCTGTGGTGTCAGGAGCCAGGATGGCTTAGGTGCCTGGTGGTGACCTAAGGGGCACTCGGGGACTGTCCTGGGGTGCTGGTGAGGTTCTGGAGCTTGACCTGCAGGTGATGATGTGGTGGTGGTTGTTTGACTGCTAAGTCGTGTCTGACTCTTTGCAACCCCATGGACTGCAGCATACCAGGCTTCCCTGCCCTTCACTATCTCCCAGACTTTGTCAAACTCACGTCCACTGAGTCGGTGATATCATCCAACCATCTCATCCTCTGTCCTCTGTCATCCCCTTCTCCTTCTGCCTTCAATCTTTCTCAGCATCAGGGTCTTTTCCAATGAGTTGGCTCTTTGCATCAGGTGGCCAAAGTATTGGAGCTTCAACTTCATCACCAGTCCCTCTATTGAATATTCAGAACTGATTTCCTTTAGGATGGACTGGATGGATCTCCTTGCAGTCCAAAGGACTCTCAAGAGTCTTCTCCAGCACCACAGTTCAAAAGCATCAATTCTTCAACGCTCAGCCTTCTTTATGGTCCAACTCTCACATCCATACACGAATACTGGAAAAACCACAGCTTTGACTATACAGACCTTTGTCGGCAAAGTGATGTCTGTTTTTTAAGTAAACTGTCTAGGTTTGCCATAGCTTTTTTTCCAAGGAGCAAGCATCTTTTTTTTTTTTAATTTCATGCCTTCAGTCACCATCTGCAGTGATTTTGCAGCCCAAGAAAATAAAGTCTGTCAGTGTTTCCTTTGTTTCCCCTTTATTTGCCATGAAGTGATGGGACTGGATGCCATGAACTTCATTTTTATGAATGTTGAATTTTAAGCCAGCTTTTTCACTCCCCTCTTTCACCCTCATCAGGAGGCTTTTTAGCTCCTCTTCGCTTCCTGCATTAGAGAGCTGATGTGGATGGGGTCTCTGGGAAATCGACTCGTGCACTGTACGCTTTCTGTACACACGAGACCAACACACGAGTGTCACAGCAGAGACCCCCAGGTGTGCATTGGGCAGGGAAGGGCTTTGGAGGAGGAGAGGCAGAGGAAAGCTCCGAGTTCCGGCATCAGCGCCTCCAGGTGCGACGTTCACTCCAGGGCTGCCCGGGTCATGGGCGTCGCACTATTACTGGGGGAAGCCAGCATCCTTGGACGGGTCGTGTCAACGACGGGTTGGTGCATAGGACAGGGTTTGGGAACCAGGAATCCTTGCTTCCCTGAGATGAGGGTTTGTGTGCTGGTCATTTATGTGGCTCCCGGGAGATCCACGAGGGAGACAGAGCCGCCAAGCGAGGGCAGGACTTTGAGGTGGAGTCCCAGGCCCCTGGAATGCAGGTTACACCTCGAGGTTTGTCCCGACAGGCAAGGGAGCTGGGCTTTCAGAGCCCCACACCCATCAGCGCTTGGCTGAGGGCTCACCTGGAGGATGAAGACCCCCTGCCGTCTGCACGCACAGGCTGAATGGCCCCAGGGCAGGCGTTCCAGAGCCAAGCATCCCTTGCTGGGAAGAACCATGGGAATGTGGGGGAGCTCAGGGACCTGGGGTCCAGACGCTGACCTCCCCGCTTTCCCCGGGCATCTCCAGTTCAGAGGGGGGATGCGAGGCTGCCCGTCCCGCTGGAATCACAAATCACCTTCATCAGGCCCCAAGGCGGTGATGAATTGTTCAAGGGTATAGAAAGCGAAGAACTAAATTTAGAGCCTCTTGATGAAAATGAAAGAGGAGAGTGAAAAAGTTGGCTTAAAACTCAACATTCAGAAAACTAAGATCATGGCAATTAGATGAGAAAACAATGGAAAAAGTGACAGACTTTATTTTCTGGGCTCCAAAATCACTGCAGGTGGTGACTGCAGCCATGAAATTAAAAGACGCTTGCTCCTTGGAAGAAAAGTTATGACCAACGTAGATAGCATATTAAAAAGCAGAGACATTACTTGCCAACAAAGGTCCGTCTAGTCAAAGCTGTGGTTTTTCCAGTAGTCATGTAGGGATGTGAGATTTGGACCATAAAGAGAGCTGAGCACCAAAGAATTGATGCTTTTGAACTGTGGTGTCGGAGAAGACTCTTGAGAGTCCCTTGGACTGCAAGGAGATCCAACCAGTCCAACCTAAAGGAAATCAACCCTGAATATTCATTGGAATGACTGATACTGAAGTTTAAGCTCCAATATTTTGGCCACTTGATACGAAGAGTCAACTCATTGGAAAAGACCTTGATGCTGGAAAAGATTGAGGGCAGGAGGAGAAGGGGACAACAGAAGATAAGATGCTTGGATGGCATCACCCACTTGATGGACATGAGTTTGAGTAAGCTCTGGGAGTTGGTGATGGACAGGGAAGCCTAGTGTGCTGCAGTCCATGGGGTCGCAAAAAATCGGACTCGACTGAGTGACTGAACCGATCTGAACTGATATTGGTTGCTTGCAGCGTTTGGGTTTCCTCTGGAAAACAAGAGGCCAGTGATGCTTTCAAAGTGCCAATGCTGGGACTTCCCCAATGGTTCAGTGGTTAAGACACTGTACTTCCAATCCAAGGGACGCAGGTTCACTCCCTGATCAGGAAACTAAGATCTCACATGCCATCTGGTCAAAAAAAGAGAAAAGAATATGCCAATATCTTTATAGTAACTGTTTTTTAAAAACCAAAAGTGAGTGAAGTCACTCAGTCGTGTCTGACTCTTTGCGACTTCATGGACTATAGCCTACCAGGCTCCTCCGTCCATGGGGTTTTCTAGGCAAGAGTGCTGGAGTGGGTTGCCATTTTAAAAACCAAATTGCCAAATGCAGCCCAGAAGTCCTGCCCCGCGTTGGCTTCTGGGTCTCCCTTACAGACTTGCCCTGGACGATGACCCACGGGAACACCCTGCACACACACTCTGATCTCAGAATTTGTTTCTGGGGACCCAGAACTAAAACGGAGGGGAGAATGGATTCCAACTGCTGGGAGAAGTGGAAACCTGAGCCCCAGCACACAGACCTCCTGCCTCCCCTACACTCGCCTGTGGGTCTGGTTTCTGCAAACAGAGTGAGTCTCTTGCAACAAGTTTGTCATCACTTCCAGGATCTGCCCTTGCTCAAGTTGTACTGTTTTCATTGGGAGCAGAGACGAGTCCCTGGCGTGGAACTCAGCTGCGCTTTCCCACAAAAATACCAGCGGCCGCTCACATCAGCGGGCGCGCCACCGCAGGCCAAGCCAGCCTCGAAGCGCCCTCTTAACCCCTGCGTCGCCCATCGTGATTCTGTCAGCCGCCCATCTGAGTCCGGGCGCTCTTCCTCCAGTCTGAGGGGGAAGAGAAAGGTGTCCTCACCCAGAACCAAGGCTCCTCTACAGGCCGGGGGCCGAGAGCTCCGTGTGTCATCTGAACAGACCCGGGATCTGGCGCTTCCTGGCCACTCTCCCCCAGACAGGCGCTGGCCTCCCGTTCAGACGTCCCCGTCTGGGTCACGGACCCGAGGACACCAGCCTCTCAGCCTTACAGCGAGCGTCGCGCAAATATTCACCGGGCAGCAGGCATACGGGGGGCTTCCCGGGGGCTCAGCAGGCAACAACCCGCCTGCCAGTGCAGGAGAAACAGGAGACGTGGGTTCAGTCCCTGGGTTGGGAAGATTCCCCTGAAGAAGGAAATGGCCACCCACTCCAGTACTCTTGCCTGGAGAATCCCATGGACAGAGGAGCCTGGCGGGCTACAGTCACACAGAGTCGGACTTAGCGACGGATCACGCGCACACAGGCATATGGAACGGTGCTTCACGGCACTGACCATCCAAGACACACCAAGAAAGGTCTCAGTGCGATACCAGATTGCGCAAAAGTAAACTCTCTCCCAAGCTGCTTGGGAGATCCGTTTGGGAGCATCCGCAGGAGCTAGTCACACATGGCTCCTGTGCCCCAGCCAGCTCCCTCATTCCCAAGCAGAGGAAGGGCGTGGGCCCCCCAGAAACACGTCCAAGCGCGTCACTGCGGCTCTGCTCGTAACAGGCGAAAGCTGGAAACAAATGTCTGCCAACGGTGGATGGGGAAGCAGCACGTGGCGTGTGCGATACAGCAGTGAGAGTGAACAAAGCCCCCTCCTGCAACAGGTGTGGCCCTCACACCCACCACACTGAGCAAAGTTAGCGCCTGTGTGTGGCCAGAGCCCATTCAGATCAAGTTCAAAGGCAGGCAAAGCTGTCTTACTCCATTCATGCCGCTTTAACAAAGCACCGTGGACGGGGTGCCTTGTAAACATCACGAATTTATTTTTCCAGGTTCTAGAGGTTGGAGAAGGAAATGGCAACCCACTCCAGTGTTCTTGCCTGGAGAATCCCAGGGATGGCGGAGCCTGGTGGGCTGCCGTCTATGGGGTCGCACAGAGTCGGACACGACTGAAGCGACTTAGCAGCAGCAGCAGAGGCTGGAGGTCCCAGATTGGGGTGCCAGCGTAGCTGAATTCTGGTGAGAACCGTCTTCTAAGGTTGCGTGCGTGCTCAGAAGTGCCCAATTCTTTGCAGCGCCATGGACTTATGGACTGTAGCCCTCCAGGCTCCTCTGTCCATGGGATTCTCCAGGAAAGAATACTGGAGTGGGTTGCCATTTCCTCCTCCAGGGGATCTGCCTGACCCAGGGATTGAACCCACATCTCCTGCATTGGCAGGCAGATTCTTTTACCACCGTGCCACCTGGGAACCCCTCTTCTAAGGCTGCAGACGCCTTTATATAGAATGACCACACAACCCAGCAGTTCCACTCCTGAGTATACACCCCAAAGAACTGGAAACAGGAATCAAATGGAATCGTGTGTAGTAATCTCCATTGCAGCCTTATTGGCCACAGCCAAAGGGTGGGAGCAACCCGTGTCCCTCAGTTGGTGAGTGGGCAAACCAAATGTGACATGCCCGTACAGTAGGTTGTTTTATTTGATTGACGTGTAGTTGATTTATAATGCCATGTTCATTTCTGCTGTACAGCAAGGTGACTCAGTTATAGACACATATTCATTTCCATTACGGTTTGTTGCAGGGTGCTGACTTGAGCTCCTGGTGCTCCACAGTAGGTCCTCGCTGCTCGTCCCTCCTGTGTACTCGAGTTTGCATCTGCTCAGCCCAGCCTCCCAGCCCCTCCCTCCCCCTCCCACTCTCCCCCTTGGAAGCCGGAGTCCTTCTCTAGATGAGCTTGTTTGTCACACAGTCGATGTTTCTCCTCCATAAAAGGAATCGAGTGCTGATACATGCTAGAATGTGGTTGAACTTGAAAACGTAATGCTAAATGAGAGAAGCCAGGTCCCAAAGGACACGCATGGCACGATCGCACGTCCGTGAAATACCCACAGTAGCAGATCCATGGGGACAGAAAGGAGATGCCTGCTTTCCAGAGGCTGGGCGGCCCAGGGGAGGGGGGAGGCGAAGTGAGTACATCGTGGGGCGGGGTTTCAGGCCTGGCAGGCGTTGACCGAGTTCTGGAACCCCATGGCGGCGACGGTTGCGCAGTATTGTGAATTACTTCACGCCACCCAAGTGCGCGCTTTAAAATGATTCGAATGAGAGATTTTTTTTATGTTGTGTGCCTTTTGCCGCGCACACAGAAAGTTAAACTGAAGTTACCGTATGACTCAGCAATTCCACTCCAAGGTGTAAAGCCCAGAGAATTGAAAACACGTGTCCACACGAAAAGCTGCCTGCGAACGTCCGTAGCAGCATGATTCATGACAGCCGTACCGTGGAAACCATCCAAATAACCATTGCATGAGGAATGGGTGTTTTGATTTCTTAGGGTTACTGAAACAAATTACGGCAAAGCAAATGACTTAAAACGATAGGAACGCGCCGTCTCGCAGCCCTGGAGGCCAGAAGTCTGAAATCCAGGTGTCGGCAGGGCTGAAACCTGTGGGGGAACCGTTGCCTGCCTCTTGGGGCTTCTGGTTTTGCTGGCAGCCCTTGGCATCTCTTGGCTTGTAGCTGCCTCCCACCACTCTCTGCCTGTGTCGTCACATGGCCACCTTCTTTCCATGTATAAGGACATGGGTCATCGTGGATTAAAGGCTCACTCCAGGATGACCTTGTTTTAACTAATTATTTGGCAGCGATGATGGCACCCCACTCCAATACACTTGCCTGGAGAATCCCATGGACGGAGGATCCTGGTGCGCTGCAGTCCATGGGGAGTTGGAAGCGACTGAGCGACTTCACTTTCACTTTTCACTTTCGTGCATTGGAGAAGGAAATGGCAACCCACTCCAGTGTTCTTGCCTGGAGAATCCCAGGGACGGGGGAGCCTGGTGGGCTGCCGTCTATGGGGACGCACAGAGTCGGACACGACTGAAGCGACTTAGCAGCAAGCAGCTATTTCCAAATAAGGTCACATTTCTAGGAAGTAGAGGCTAGGACTTGGTTTCTTTTTCTGGAGCACATAGTTCCACTCCTAACAGCGTATGGACTAAAGGCGGTGTATGTACATGATAAGACATGATCCAGCCAAGGGAGGAAATGAAATCCTGACATATGCTGTGTTGTGGGTAAAAGCTGCAGGCGTGATGCCAAGTGGGAGAAGCCAGACACGAAAGGTCACGCAGCGTACAGTTCCATTTATGTGAAATGAAATACCCAGAACAGGCAACTCCATAGACGCATAAAACCGCTTATAGAGTGTGGGGGAAGGGGCAGAATGCAGAGTGACTCCTTGAACGGGTCTGGAGTTTGTTCTGGAGGTGATGAAAAATGCTCTGGAACCAAACAGAGGCAACTTTTGGTTGCCAAACCAAACAACTTTGCAAATGTAATAAAAACTACCAAACCGTGCACTTTACAAGGGTGAATTTATAGTGACCGAAGCCATGAAATTGAAAGACACTTGCTCCTTGGAAGAGAAGTTATGACAAAAATAGCATATTCAAAAGCAGAAACATCACTTTGCCAGTAAAGATCCATATAGTCAAAGCTACGGTTTTCCCAGTAGTCATGTATGTAGCTCAGTCCATAAAGCATCTGCCCACAATGCAGGAGACCTGGGTTCAATTCCTGGGTTGGGAAGTTCCCTTGGAGAAGGAAATGGCAACCCACTTCCGTATTCTTGCCTGGAGAATCCCATGGACAGAGGAACCTGGCAGGCTACAGTCCATGGGGTCACAAGAGTCGGACACGACTTAGCGCTTTCTTTCTTTCTTTCTTCTTTCTTATACGGATGTGAGTGCTGGACCGTAAAGAAGGCTGAGCGCCAAAGAATTGATGATTTCGAACTGTGGTGTTGGAGAAAACTCTTGAGAGTCCCTTGGACTGCAAGGAGATCAAACCAGTCAATTCTATAGGAAATCAACCCTGAATGTTCATTGGAAGGACTGATGTTGAAGCTGAAACACCCATACTTTGACCACCTAATGAGAAGAGCCAACTCATGGGAAAAGACCCTGATGCTGGGAAAGACTGAAGGCAAAAGAAGAGGGTGGCAGAGATGTTTAGATGAGATGGTTAGAGAGCATCACTGAGTCAATGGACATGAATTTGAGCAAACTCTGGGAGATAGTGGAGGACAGGGGAGTCCAGTATGCTGCAGTTCATGGGGTTGCCAAGAGTTGGACGCAACTTAGCGACTGGACAACAGCAATTATTAATGGTATTTATCTCTTGAGTAGTGGGATTCAATCCCTGTGTCGGGAAGATGCCCTGGAGGAGGGCATGGCAACCCATTCCAGTATGCTTGCCTGGAGAATCCCATGGACAGAGCAGCCTGGCGGGCTCCAGTCCACGGGGTCACAAAGAGTCGGGCACGACTGAGCGACTGACACACACACACTGGGATCACAAATGACTTTGATCTTCCACTTTTTCCTGTGTTTTCCCTTTTTCCCACAATAAATCTGAATGCATTGTTTTTATCAGAAAAACATAGTGTGGGCCTTCTTTGGTTGAAAGCCACAGAAAGTAACTCAAACTAATGTAGACGAAAGGAGGGTGTTGGAAACTAGACAGAGAGCAAGACTTGCCCACCCAACAGCCGCTCTCCACCTCTTCCTTCCTAGCAGAAGCCTGGTTTGCAGGGTAGGAATGTGTCCCAGTAAACTACACTTCTTAGCTTCCCTTAAAACTGGGGACGGTCATGTTATGGAAAATAAGATAGAAACGGAAACTAGCTGGGTTGGAATTCTGGGAAAGATTTTAAGAGGTTGGCCATGCTGGCAATGTCCTTTCAACCTTCCTCCCTTCCTTGTCTCTGCTCTGTGGAATGTCATTGTGATGGCTTGTGCCGCAGCAGCAGTTGTGGCCGCATGTGACCTTGGGGATGGAGGCCACATGCTGAGGAAGGCTGGAGCAGAGGAAGAGTCTGGCACATTGGTGACTGTGGAGCCACAGACCAAACATGGGCTGTCTATTGCCAACATTTAGGCCACTGGCGGCTCAGACAGTAAAGAATCTGCCAAAGCAGGAGACCCGGGTTGGATCCCTGGGTCAGGAAGATGCCCTGGAGAGGAAATGGCAACCCACTACGGTATTCTTGCCTGAGAAATCCCATGACAAAGGAGCCTCGAGGGCTACAGTCCGTGGCGTCACAAAGAGTCGGACACAACTGAGCGACTAACACTTTCACTTTTTGCTGCTGCCTGCAAACTCATCTGTAACTGATCCAGCACTCGCTGGACCACTAGGAATCTGAAGAACCAGACTTGGAAATGAGCAGGGACCAAGGCAGCTCAAGAGTTAAGAAGCAAGAAACATACACAAAGTTATGGATGACTGCAGCACCATGGCTTGATGATTCTCCTTCTCGAGGGAGCAGCGGGTTAACAAACAGTCACCGGTCTCTGAAAACAAAACACACCCTTTCCTGGAAGCAAAGCTATAGGTTGGGACGACGAGAGAGAACACACGTGTCTATAAATCTGCCTTCAAAAAGTCCCACTTTGGAGATTTGCTTGCTTACTCTTGAGTAGTTCCAGAGAGAAATTTACCCTTTCAGTGTCTCAAATAAAATAAGAATTAATGGGTGCATGTGCCCACATTTCCCCACCACGAAAGATCTCTCCACCCGGCTGAACCGTAAACCGTAGGTAGTTGCTTGTGCCCAGATCGCCAGCGGGTGAGCCTTGCCAGCTCAGAGGTCCAGGATGTTTAACAAGTGATGAAGCGGGTCTCCAGCAGAACTGCAAGTACCGCGGCGAAATCTGAAACGGCTTCACGTGCTGTCGGACAGGAAACAGGAGGCTGGCAGAGCCCTTCAGAGTCCTGGGAGCTCCATTTCGAAATCTGCAGAAATATCTGAGTGTGACCTAACCCACAAGGGGTGGGGGCCTGACCCTAAGATGGAAGGTCCCTCAGGAGGAGCAGGGGAGGGTGGGGGAGAACTCCACTCGTTTCTGGCCTCTTTCTTCTTTTGCCCCAGATTCCGTTTACAGGGGAAGACGCATCTGGTTGGGTCTCCTGAGGGTCTAGACACCCTTGGGCTTGAGGATGGCAGACTCCTGGTTGTACTCCCCACCCCACCCTCCCTCCACCAAACTGCATCCAACGGGAAAGGGATTGGCAGTACCTCAAGTGAGATCAGAGAAAATGGACAGCTGGGAAACATATATTTTAAATTTTTAAGTATATACATTTTTAAAATATTTTCATTTATTTATTTGGCTGTGCCAGGCCTCAGCTGGGGCATGTGGGATCTAGTTCCCTGACCAGGGGTGGGACCTGGGCCCCTGCATTGGGAGTGCAGAGTCTTAGCTGCTGAACCACCAGGGAAGTCTCTAAGTAGATAAATTTTAAGTTAATTTTTCCTTTAAAAAATTAAGAGTTTCTGTGCCCAGAAGAATCCTGTGTTGAAGCCAACCTGAAAAGCACTGTGATTCTCTCAGGTCACACGGAGATAAATGAAGATCTAGAAGGAAAGCAAGATATACACAGATAAGCCACATGATGACTGCTAAGACCTGCTAACTGCGCCCAACCAGAGCACCGTGGGGGAGCAGCCAAAGGGGGCTGTTTTCCTTTTGAGCCTCCAGATCAGAGGAGGCTTCCTGGAGGAGGTGACATTTGAGTAGAAGATGGGGATGAAGATAGAGATCTGTACCAAAGGATGTGGAGCTCTGAATGTCATCCTGAAGCTTTCTGTGGAAAATGGGGTGTCACTGAAGGGTTTTGAGCAGAAAGATAATCTGGGTCTTGTCTCAGCGGCCATGTAGAGATCAGATTGCTCCGGTGGGAGAGATTAAAAGTTAGGAGACCCATAAGAATGTTGCAGTCATTCAGATGAGCAGCGATAAGGCACTGCTCTGGAGACCAGGGAAACTAGGGTGATGATGCAAAACCGCATTCCAGGGAGCTAGACTGGGCAAGTCTCAGTGAATAATGGGATGTGGAGGGTCGAAAGGGAGATAATACAGGCTTTCTCTCCCGGGTGATGTGGTGCGTGGGGCTGCTCTGTACCCACCTGGGGAACTCAGGAGCAGTGTGAGTGGGGAAGAAGCCGAGGTTGATTGGGGTCAGGAAGGACTTGAGATGTTTCCTGATGGAAATAGTCTACCAGCAGTTGGAAATCTGATCACAGACAGAGTCAAGAAGAAACTGTTGGCCATCATCACCTCTGAGTACTGAATTATGAATTATTTTTGTTTGGTTGTTTTTAGGACCCTATGTGTTGCTTGGCATGTGTCGTCTGGTTATGAGAGAGAATATGCTTTTGTTTTGTTTTTTTTTTCAGTAGTAACAGGGACGTCCCTGGTGGTCCAACGGTTAAGAATCCACCTTGCAGTTCAGGGGACTCGGGTTCAGTCCCTGGTCGGGGAACTAAGGTCCCATATGCCAAGGAGCAACTAAGCCCACGAGCCACAGCTAGAGAGTCCACGCCCCTCAACAAAAGAGCCGAGGGCCACACTAAGACTCAACGCAGCCAAGTAAATAAATAAATATTTTTAAAGACCATTAATTCATTCACAGAATTGTTTTATATATATAGGTGTGTATGTATCTCAACAGCAGCAGACAGGTGGGGATCTGGGAGATCAGGACGCTCACAGACAGGACAGAACTGGGGAACGAGACTCGGCAGCAGCCAGTCAGTCTGGCGCAGACAGCGCCGTGACCCAGCACCTCCTCTTTGCTGGGCTCTGGGGAACAAGGCAGTGGCCGTGGGAGGCGCAGTCCGCACCCTCAGAGAGCCCCGAGGACTGGGGAGGCGCCCGGAGAGGAGAGGCGTACAGATGGCCAGCTTGGCGAAAAAACAAAAAGGCAAGCACACGCACGTTCTGGAAGCTGCACAGCTGGGTGGCTGGCTGGGCAAAGATTCTACACTCTGGGCTTCTCTGGTGGCTCGGTGGTAAAGAATCCACCTGCCAATGCAGTGGGTTCAGTCCCTGACACCGGAGGATCCCACGTGCCACGGAGGAACTACTGAGTCTGTGTGCCCTTGAGCCCGAGCTGCGTGATAAGAGAAGTCGCCGCGATGAGAAGCCCACACACCGTGACGGAAAGTAGTCCCCAGTCTCCACAACTAGAGAAAAAGCCAGAAGGCCCAGCGCAGCCAAAACCAAATAAATACAATTTTTAAAAATTTTCTACATTCTCGTAGGCTCTGGGAGAAGAAGGCAGGGATAGCTGGTCCCTGGGAAAGTGCTTGGATCCACAGAGACCATTCATACTGGAGCAAGGGCATTCTCCTTCCTGGGAGGATAAGACTGAAGATGTTATGTCTCTGGGTTTCAGCCGAACATTTGACAGAGGTGCTCTGGCTGCCTCTCTGGGTGGGTTTCGACACCATGGGCTGAGGGGGTTTGAGAGACACAGACTCAAGAGAAGGCTCATGGACCAGATGCAGAGTTGTGACGAATGGGTCGACGACAAGCAGGAAGAAGGTCTTGAGATCTCACGCGTCTCCTCTCAGCTCCACCCTGTTCATCATTTTTTTTTTTTTTTTTTAGAAAAACTGAGAAATAGATGCTGGCTCAGGATCAAGGACTTAAGCAAGCAAACGTCTCTGGAAAAAAGAACTGGAGGCCCTTTGGGGTGGGGAGCCCCATCAGCGGGTATGTTTGAGCAGCCCCTGGAGGACACCTTCCATGAGCAGGAAGACCAGAGTCCTGGAAGAAAGGGTGTAGTGGGAGCCCTACCACGTTTTCCAACACCAAGCCCCTTCCCGTCTACGAGAGCCCTTTGGAGCAACCACCTTCAAGCCCGCCATCTTGGCAAATGTGACGTGCTTACCACTGAGCAGTTGGGTTCTGGGTGGCACGGGGTCCCTGCCGTCAGTCATACCTGGGTTCCCATCCGAGCTGCACCTGTCCAGGCGTGTGCCCTTGAGACAAAGCACGCCAGCCCCCCTCCAGGGTCAGTCGCACCCCCCCAAGTCCTCTTGTCTGCGCTGTGTCCCCACCTTGCCCACCCCACGAGGCCACCCCATTCTCAGCACCCTCTTTCCTCTGAACCACCCCCAGCAGCCCCCCACCCTCCGGGCCCTCGTTACAGCCCCCCACCCTTCGGGTCCTCGTTGGCTGTTCTGTAAACCACGATGCTCAGTTTCTTTTTCTTCTCCTTGGCTTCCAGTCTTTGCAGGAAGACCAGGGGCTCTTTGCAGACGAGAGCCCAGCTGCTGCTTCTGGGGATGACCCGGGGCCCCGTCTTGCTTGAGACACACCCTTGGGGAGTGCGTGCTGTTGTCTCAAAGGCAGGTGCTGCCCGGGAGTTTGGGGTCATCCCAACAGAAGAGCTCACGGCACTTTCTGAGTGACACAGTGGCCCGTAACTCCAGCTTGGATTGGCCAAGACTGTCACCAGGGAGAAGGGGAAAGTCTAAGGAGTCTGTGGTTTGCACACAGGCAGAGCTCTGCCTTCTGTTTCACAGCCTCTTTGCTTGCTGCTTGCCCATCCCCCTTCTCAGGGCGTTCTACTCCTGGTTACCCCGGAGGTCCCTCCACCCAGGCAAGGTCAGAACTCCACCTTCCGTCCATCCCGAGCACAGGGTGGCTCTCCTCGGTAGTGCTTGTTCATGGTTTCCATGCGTTTGGGTGATGCTTTATCACCAACTGTTTTCCTCGCCCTGGAGCTGTGTCCCCAGCACTTAGCCAGCTGCCTGTCACACAGCAATCAATCAATAAAGGCTGGTCCAGTAATTGAATGAACGCTCTCCGGTTCCAGCCAATATACGTGACCCTCCCACCAGTGTCTCTCCAAGCTGTCCTGTTAGAGGATCACTTGGGGAGGGGTGCTGGCCTGGCTCACACCCCCCATTTATCCTGGAAGCCAGAGGGCAGGGGAGGACCCCCTGGGAGAGCCCCAGGTCAGTCCTGGCAGTAACAGACAGGCCGATCGGCAAAAAGTCGGGGAGGAGCCGCTGCGGGTTTTTCTCAGCTTGGTTCTGTTCAATTCCCATCCTGCAGTGCCATCTCCAGGGCACCAGGGCACTCTGAGATGATCAGAGGTGCGGCCAGCTTGGCCGGAACCGCACAATCACCCTCATAATCAGAGCATTTGATCCGAGGAAGGTCAGAGCTCTGGAGAAGGACTTGCTCAATGCTGCTGTACAGTGGTGACACCCACCGCCTGTCCCCTACTCCACAAGCGGGAGAGAGCGCGGGGCCAAGGCAGGAGCTGCCCTGGACCAGGGCTTATCCCAGGGCCACGTGCTTGGCAACCAACCCAGGATCATGCAAAGTACAGATTCCTTGGCAGTGGCCTGGGGTGGGGCCTGGGAGTCTGCATTTCTAGCAGATGGCCAATGCTGGTGCTGCTGGCCTGACACAGCAGTCCATCTTGACGTTTAAACTGTGGTGCAAGGGCTCTAACATCAGCATCTCTGGCAGGGTTTTGCTGCTCACGATGCTGTCCCCATCTGGGCGGCAGCAGCAGCACCTAGGAGTCTGTTACAAATACAGAGCCTCAGGCCCCACCCCAGACTCTCTGGACCAGAATCTGTATTTAAACCAGATCCACAGGGGATTCACAGACACGGTAAAGTCTGAGATGCTCCGCTCAAGAACCCTGGTCCTTAAGACCAACTGCATGTTGAAACCATCCGCCGAGCTTTTAAAAAATGACCTTGATGTAATCTGTGTTGGCTACAACCTGCATATCAGGGATTTTTTTTTTTCAACTCTCCAGGTGATTCTAACAGAAAACAAAGTCCAACTGCTTTTCTTCCTATTAGAATAGTTGATCAATATTTTATTAAATTTTGCTAATAGTTTTCTTAACACCTACAGGAAATTTTTTCTCCGGGGAAGATACAGAAATAGCCAACAAGCACAGAAAACATGCTCGGCATCAGTAAGCTAGGGCCACCTACTAGGGCGATATCCTTGTGTTGGCGGGCGGTAAGAGGCGCCGGTGAGCACGGGCAGGGACCGGGACCCTCGCACGCTGCCAGTGGAACGTAGAGTGACGTGGTGCCGACAGCCTGTCAGTTCCTCCAAAAGTTAAAACGGAGCTACCATATGACCCCGCAGTTCCACTCCTAGCTGTTTACCCCAAAGAATTGAAAACGGAGAATCAGATGTTTGTTCATGCAAGCTCATTGCCGCATTACTGACAATAGCCCAAAAGTAGACACAACCCAAGTGTCTACCAGCAGATGAATGGATAAACTATATGTGGCCTAGCCACACAATGGAATATTAATCACCCATAGAAGGGAATGGAGTGGCGTGATGCACGCCACACTATGGATGACCTTGCAAACATTATGAGCCAAGCTAGAGAGGCCAGACAGGAAAGAAAGCCGTGCAGGAGCCCTATTACATGATATATCTGGACTAGGCAGATTCAGAGAGGCAGACATGTTTTCCTGTGTCTTCAAAAAGCTGAGTTCTTGGACCCTCTTCTTCCAGTCTATTGCAAAGTGGTCAGGGTCCTTCTTCATCAGCTACAACACCTCAGTTTCATCAAGAAAATTCCTCATGTCTTCCAGTTCTTAAAAGGAGAATAATCTGTCCTAAAGACTTTGCACATTTTTTAGTTTACTCCTGGGAAGTTTCGTCTTCCATTGTAAAAGGGATCCTCTGTTTTTTTCGTTTATTTATTTAATTGGAGGCTCATTGCTTTACAATGCTGGTGGTTTGTGCCCTGCATCAGCATGAATCAGCCATAAGCGTACGGATCTTCTATTTTCTAAGGAGGTGTTATTTGTATATAGAGCTGCTATTGATTTTCTTTTCTGCTGTATACCCACCCTTCTATTTTCAATATTGATTGATTGATTGATTTGGCTGCGTTGGGTCTTGCAGCATGCAAACTCTTAGTTGCGGCATGTCAGATGTAGTTCCCCAACCAGGGGTTGAACCCCGGCCCCCCGCACTTGGGAGCACGGAGTCTGAGCCACCGGACCCCCAGGGAAGTCCCCCTACCCATGTATGGTAGTTTCCCAACGGCCATGAGAAAACTGGTAGTTCTCTAAAACCGGGTGTAAGGTAGAGCTGACGTCATATACAAAACAGTCTTCTGTGAGTTCTACATGTGCTGAAGGGCCAGACTTGAGTCTTCTTCCCACTGAGTTTTATAAAATATTAACAGATGACAGGCCTACAGAAACCATTTCTGGATGCCATTAGAAGGTCAGGTTGCTAAAGAGGTTTCTAAAGACTTATTTCCGATTTCTGTGCTTTCTTGCCATGGACCAGGAAACACTGGGCAGACCACGAGTGGGCCACAGACAACATTTTGAGTGTCGTTGCTTTATTTTTTTTTTAATTGGGGTATAGCCAGTTAACAATATTGTGGTAGCTGCAGGTGAACAGCGAAGGGACTTGGCCATATATATGCATATACCCGTTCTTTCCCAAATCCCCCGCCCATCTAGGCTGGCATAGAACATCGAGCAGGGTTCCCTGTGCTATACAGGAGGTCTTTGTTGGTTATCCATTTAAAATCTAGCAGTGTGTACACGACCTTCCCAAACTCCCTAACTCTCCTTCCTCCCTGCAGCCATAAGTTCATTTTCTAAATCTGTGAGTCTCTTTCCATTTTGTAAGTTCATTTGTAACCTTTCTTTTTAGATTCCACTTACAAGGGATGTCCTACGATATTTCTCCTTCTCTGTCTGACTTCCTTCACTCAGTATGACTGAGTGTTATTGTTTTAGAGCTTGTCTCTAACTGCATTAAATGTTAGAATTCCAACCCTATACCCTGTAATACGTTCTCACGTGTTCAGTTACCAAACTCCGTTTATTACTGCATGATCAGACTGCTTCTGCAAAGTACAGGAACCTGGATTATTAAGTGTGTGTGTGTAGTAGACTTTTTATTTCTAAAACCAGAAAAAAAATGAAGAATACAGGACATTCCAGAGATAGATATACTAATATATCTTGATATTGAAATTGTTCCTGGATTTTCTCCAGATTTGAGGGAGTGAAACACTGCCAGAGGAAACTGAGCCAAAAATAAAGTTTAAAAATTCTGAGCAAATTACGGTTTGGTGACGAGGGACCGTGGAGTCTTTAAAAACAGAGGCTTCAGAGAAGCTGTCTGCCGTGACAGTGAACTAGCGTCACGGGCAGCACGCGTGGCCTTGTGGCTCCCGCAGCAGCAGAACTGCCTCCACGTCTGGGGCCCTGAAATTAACACGCTGGCCCCGTGTCTTGCAAGACCTTCACGGCAGTACTCAGGACGAGCGGTATCTGGGATGCCGCCAGTTCCTCCGCTCTGCTGGCAGGGGGACAAGTCATGCGCGGCAGGGACACCGAGTCTTCCTGTTGGATCCTGGGGACCGCCGGGCACAGTTGGGCCTCCCCACCCTGCTGGCGGGCGGTGAGACTTGTGGATCCCCTGCAGTTAGCCTCCCCAAGAGTCTTGTTTTAAAATCAACCATCGGTGCCACTGAGGAAGGCGAGGCTGCCAAAGCGTGTGTGTTCTTTCCGAGATGAGGTGTGATGTAAACACATTTTGTTTTTTTTTTTTTTAAATATTTATGTATTTGACCACACCAGGTCTTAGTTGCAGCATACGGAATCTTCAGTTGCAGCATCTGGGATCTAGTTCCCTGTCCAGGGATCAAACCCAGGCGCCCTGCATTGGGACCACAGAGTCTTAGCCACTGGACCACCAGGGAAGCCCCAGACACGCGTATTTTAATAAGGACTCCTCACGATTCCCTGGGGGACTCCACAGTTGACTGAAACCTCACACTTGCTGCCTCTTTAACCCATAACAAGTTTGGGCTATGGGGGCGAGGGCTGTCATCAGTGGAAAAAACGATCCCATCTGCAGCCTGAGTCCTGGTTCTCCTTTCTGGAGCCTCTATTTGCTGATCTTTAAAATGGGTCCAAGGGTTGCTGGGAGGACCACATTGATGGCTACATGGCTGTTGCAAGCAGCAGTTAGGAAGCCTGGGGATACTTGCATTAAACTCATAGGTTCCTCTTGGGGGCTTCATGAACGCTTCCTGCAGGCTCAGCCCCAGCTGGAGGCTGCAAAGGCAGCTGTGAGTGAGACACACTAGACTCCCAGAAGTGGATGAGACAGACAGTGAACCGAAATCTGAGTGATAAGAGCTGCGAGGGCACTAAAACAGGGTCATGAACCCAAGGGCTGTGCCCTGCTTAAGCAGGGCAGTGCTCCAGAGGCCTCCAGAGAAGACGGCTCAGCCACAGCTGGGTCAGGAGGCTCTGATCCTGAAGCCCCTTCCCTGTGGCTGGAGCCAAGGGCGGTAGAACAGATGGAGGGGCCTGGATCACTCAGTCCCAGCCCGGCTCCACCCTCTAACCCTAGGCAAGTCACTTCGCCTGGAAGCATCATTTTCTCAATCCCTATTAAGAGCTAAGATCACCTGTGTGTAGTGACTTTTTTAAAATAATTAAATATTTTTAAAGTATTTATTTATTTGGCTGTGCCGGGCCTTAGTTGTAGCAAGTTCCCAGAACAAGGACAAACCCAGGCCTCCTGCATGAGGAGCACAGAGCTTTAGCCACTGAACCATCAAGGACATCCCTTTGTGTAGTGATTTTTAAAACAGGAGTCCAAAACTCTTTGACACTTCTTCGGCCAAGAGGTCGGTCTCCATCACCTCTCCTTGAAGCTGGGCAGGTTTCCAGTTGCTCCGACCGACCATGTTGGTGATGCCAACCAGTATGACTGTGACTTCCATGGATATGTCTTAAAATAGGCCCTTTCCACCTGGCTCCTTTGGGCACCTTGCTTTTGCAAGAAGTCCACTTTCCCTGAGACCACCACGCGAAGGAAGCCACAGATGGGCAGCCCCATCTGAGCCTCCAGCTGACGGCCGGCATCACCTGCCGACCTGGACATCCAGCCCCATCCAGCCATCAGCTGCCCATACCTCCCCACCATCTCCTCCTGGTCACTGCCCAAGACCTGCCCCCACCACCCCCAAGCGAGAACTGCCGGGCTGAGCCATCAGATTGTGAGTCAGACATGAAGGTTGTCTTACACTAGTAAGCTCAAGGGTCATCTGTCCCCTGGTTTTAGTGATGGGAGCACCTCTCTCTCTGCCCTCACTTCTGAAACCTCTCTTGCTCACCAGCTCCTACCACCGTGTCTTTTTTCTGTTCCTCAAACACACATGCAGCGGTTCTGGCCTCGGGTGTTTCCATGAGCCATCCTCTCTCTCCCTGGAAATTCCCCTCCCTTCCCCCATCTTCCATGGCCGTCTCCTTATCTCGTAAGGTCTCTGTTCAAACAGCCAGCCCTCAAAGGGCTCCTCGGGTCACCTGATCTAGATTAGGTCTCAGATCAGCAGCTCCTGTCACATCCACAGAGGCTTCTGAAACCCTTGAGCAGCGTCTGCTAGTTTTCTGTTTGTTGACTGTGTCCTCTGCCAGACAGTCCTCGAGAGGAAAGCCCTCCCCCACTTTGATCACCCGTGTATCCCCCTGCTCCTTGCAGAAAGTCTAGCACAACTTAAGCAGGGATCCATGTGGATTAAATAGATGAATATACAAGAAGGACACAGCCACGTCAGAGAACAGCAAGGAGAAGTGACGAGGGTGGCAAGTTCCGGGTCAGAAAGGCAGCTGGTTGGGGTTCCAGGGGTTTGAGATGACACAGGCAGGACGAGAGGGGCCCAGGCCTTTTAAAACATTGGATATTTTCACAACAAGAAAATTAGGTACAACGTGACCTGACTAGGGGGTGGGGGTGGGGGGGGGAGATGGTACACGTAACATACAATTTACTTGCCTCAACTGTTTTTAAGTATACATTCTGCGTGTGCATGCTCAGGTGTGACCCCATGGACTGTAGCCCTCCAGGCCCCTCTGTCCATGGGATTCTCCAGGCAGGAATACTGGAGTGGGTAGCCATTTCCTCCTCCAGGGGATTTTCCCCAGCCAGGGATCAAACCGGACTCTCCTGTGTCTCCTGCATGGCAGGCGGATTCTTGACCACTGAGCCACCAGTTCAGTTCAGTCGCGCAGTCGTGTCCGACTCTGCGATCCCGTGGACTGCAGCAGGCCAGGCCTCCCTGTTCATCACCAGCTCCCAGAGTTTACTCAAACTCATGTCCATTGAGTCGGTGATGCCACCAGGAAAGCCCCTTAAGTGTACAGTTCGGTGGCATTAAGGACGTTCACACTGCTCCCCTCCCCAGCCCGTGTCCGTGAATCTGCCTATTCTAGAGACCTGGCGGACGTGGAATCATAAAGCCCGTGTCATTGTGAGTCTGGATTATTCCCCCCGGCCCACCCATGTTAGCACATACTGTGACTCACACACACACACACACACACACACACACACACACACACACACACACACACCACACACACACACACACACACACACACACACACACACCACACACACACACACACACACACACACACACCACACACACACACACACACACCACACACACACACACACACACACACACACACACACACACACACACACACGATACGCATTCTGCTCTGTTGCTTCTTAAGGTGGAACACCAGTCCCACTGCGTGCACACACCACATTCAGTTCACCGTTCACCAGCACGGGCGGACGGGCGTGTCCAAGGCTCTCTTCAGGGCCAGGTGAACCCTGCCCCGGGGTGGAGCTAGTGCGGGCCGAGGACACAGCCAGGGAAGGCCAGCAGTTCACCCGCACGACCACCCGCCTGTGCCCCGCCGTACAGGCGAGGCGCCGGCCCAAGTCACAAGGCCGGGAGCGGCCGGGGCAGCACCGGGCGGGGAGGGGCCCCGGAGCCCAGCCCACCTTTCCCGGCCGCCGGCCGCCCCTTCCCGGCCGCGCGCCCCGCCCGCCCCGCCCGGCAGCGCGCAGGCGCGGGAGGAGCCTCGCGGCGGAGCGCGGGGCGCATGCGCGGGAGGCGCCCAGCACGGACGGCTCCGCTCCCCGCCGGGGTGTGAGTCCGCGATCCGGGCTTTTGGTCCCGCCCGGAGTTCTGTTTATAAACACACGGCGCTGGCCACAGGCGAGGGGCGAACCCTAAAGGTGGTGGGGTCAGAGGTCAGCGGGCGCGCCGGCTAGGAGACCCATCCGTTTGGCTTCTCAGGCCGCTGGCCGTGCGGTGTGGCCGGCCCAGCTGCCCTACCGGGGTCTGGGACGGCCCGGGGGGAGGGGGGCGCCACGTGGTGCGCACGTGGTCCTGCCTGGCGCCGCAGCCGCCCTTCCCCCACAGCGCGGGCGGCCCCGGCGCCCCCTAGCGGCGGGCGGGGTTTGGGCGCCGCGCTGCAGTTGCGCCTGCGCACAATGCGTCACGGCGCGCCTTCCGGTGTGCGCCGTGGTCGGGCCACGCCCGTTACGTCGTCGTGGGGCCGGCGGCCGCCGGGACGCACGTGTGGGGCTGGCGGGGTCTCAGGGCCCCGCCCCGGCCTGCCGGCTCTGACCTAAAAGCAGACGTCGGGCCGCTGGGTTGTGATAACTCTGGGAGAGAGTGTGTGCCGGCTGGACGCTGCCCGGCATCAGTTTAGGTTCCCCAGAGCCCGGTGCCTGTAGGTGCGGTGTAAATGCTCGGTCAAATCAATAAACGGAGGGCGAGTTAATCATTAACTATTCAGGAAATGCTGATTCAGATTTTTTTTTTGTTACTTCGCCTACTTTTTGTAAGTTTTATTTATGGGATAGTGCGTAAAAAGCTTGGGCTTCCCTTGGTGGCTCTATGGTAAAGAATCCGCCTGCCAATGCAGGAGACTCAGGTTCGATCCCTGGGTCAAACGGCAACCCATTCCAGTATTCTTGCCTGGAGAATGCTATGGACAGAGGAGCCTGGCGGGCTGCAAGTCCATGGGGTCACAAAGAGTTGAGCACGGCTGAGCGACTAAACCACAGCACGCAACAGTTTGGCTCAGGGTTAGCACTGAGGGCTTCCCTGGTGGCTCAGACGGTTACGAATCTGCTTGCAATGCAGGAGCCCTGGGTTCAGTCCCTGGGTCAGGAAGATTCCCTGGAGAAGAAAGTGGCAAGCCACTTCAGTGTTCTTTCCTGGAGAATTCCATGGGCAGAGGACCCTGGTGGGCTACAGTCCATGAGGTCACAAACAGTTGGACGCGGCGGGGCTACTGACACTTAGCCCTGAGCCTATGGTAGTTACTGTTATGGCTGTTGCCTTTTATTTTTTGTCCTTTTGAGTTTATTCTGTTAAGTGTAAAAAATTTGAGCTGTGCCTTAACCAAGATTAAAAAGACTCTCCCCCTTTTCTGCCATTTTATCCTAAAGACTCATAATTGCCACTGCTGGTTGCTCTGTACAATTGTTTCTCAGAAGTTTACCCCGCTTCGTGTTTTTAAAATACCAGAGTACGTGCCGGGACACTGCCCCACGTCCTAAGGAAGATGGATCCCACCTTGGTAAGGGGAAAGCTAAAAGTGGTTACTTACAAAGGAAATCAGGAAGCACTTACCCTAAAGGTCAGGCCGATGGCACCTGTGTAACAGCTGGCAGGCGAAGAGTGAATACTTACAAACATTTATTATAAACTTTACTAATACAATGCGTGTGCAGTGCCCTTTCGCAGACAGGCAGCTTTTAGGCAACAGACATTGTTTTCCCACAGTTTGGTGTGGTGTGTGCGTGCTCCGTTGCATCCCTCTCTTTGGGACCCCATGAACTGTAGCCCACCAGGCTCCTCTGTGCGTGGAATTTTCCGGGCAAGAATACTGGAGTAGGTTTCCGTTTCCTTCTCCAGGGGATCTTCCCGCCCCCGGGATCAAACCCTCTTCTCGTGCATCCCTTGCATGGGCAGGCGGATTCTTCACCACTTGTGCCTCCTGCAAATCTGAGATGGGTCCTTGTTTCCTCCGAAGCCTCCCCGCTTGGCCGGGGGAGGTGAGCGTCTTCCTGTCCTCACGTGCTCGTCCCTCTGTGCGTGTCTGCATTCTGACCTCCTCTTCCAAGGACACCAGTCTCACAGGGCTACTCTGGTGACCTCGCTCTGCCTTACCTCTGCAGAGGCCTCATCTGCAGAGAAGGTCATGCTGTGAGGTGCTGGGGGTTAGGGCGTCCACATGAATTCAGAGGGGACACAGTTCAGCCATCACAAACCCCCAGTTTACCCAGATGAGGACGCTGAAGTAGAGAAAGGCCACATCACTTGCATGAAACCATGTAGCTAATAAGGAACAAGCCAGGGCTCTCGCCCAGGGAGCCTTACTCCCTGCTGTTGGACTGAACATACATATGCCCCCCGCCCTGCCCCCCATCCCCAGGTTCTTTTGCTGAAACACTAATCAGCCAGGTCACGAGGGTCCTCACGGATGGGGTTGGCCCCCTTATAGGAAGAGACGCAAGAGCGGTATTTCTCACCCTCCTCCCACCCCCGCCCACGTGAGGAGGAGGAGAGAAAGCAGCCGTCGACGAAGCAGGGGGCAGGTTCTCACCAGACAGCTGATAAACTGACACCTCGGCGGGGCACCCTCACCTCCACACCGTCAGAGATAAACGGCTGTTGTCTAAGCCACCCAGTCCGTGATATTTTTGTTACAGCAGCGGAGATGACGTAAGACGCTCCCACCGTCAACCCCTGCTCTAGCGCCTCGGAGAACTTGCCGTGAAACGCTGCTGTGACACCGAAGGGCCGCGGTTGACCATGTCGTTGCTTCCCACCTGCAGACACACTCAGGGCCGGGCACCCGGCCTGCATTCCCAAGGGTGCTCCCGTGCTGACGGGGGCTTGGCAGTCGTCAGACGAATGAAGGGAAAGGGTCCAGGGCAGGGACACCTCCCAGGACAGCCTTCTTCTACCCGCCTCCACCCCACCCCGTTCACCCCGGGAACAAACGCAGCCCCAGGAAGCGCCCAGTCCTGTGGGCTCCAGGCGGGCAGTGGTTTCCAGGCCTGGGTGGGCCAGGTTGCTCTCCTTCCTATTTAACGGCCCCCTCCCCACACCGAGCCTGGTCCCCTTCCTCCCACGTCGCAAGCCCACCTCCCTCATGTGGTCACAGGAGGCCCCGCTCAGCCTGCCCACAGCCTGGCCGAGCCTGGCCAGGCATCACATCCCTATCCCCAGGCCTGGAGGCGGAGTCATCAGGCCGCCTCCTGGAGTCGGCCCCTCTCCACCCCTACCTCCTGTTTTCTGCCGGGTTTCACAGGAGAAGGGCTTCTGTGATGGTTCAGTTGGTAATGAATCTGCCTGCAATGTGGGACACCTCGGTTCGATCCCTGGGTCAGGAAGATCCCCTGGAGGAGGGCATGGCAACCCACTCCAGTGTACTTGCCTGGAGAATCCACGGACAGAGGAGCCTGGGGGCTACAGTCCATGGGGCCACATAGAAGCAACTTTCACAGAAAAAACCGGGTCTGCAGCCCCAGCGCTTGGCGAGGCCCGGATGCTGCTTCCTGGGCCACCCCGTGCGCAGGCCGCGCCCCCAGCCGCAGCCCAGTGAACAATAGGCCGGGGCCCTGGAGCCTGCACAGTGGTCTGTTGAAACCTCAGGGTGGGTCCCTATTTATCTCTCCCTTTAGTGCCTCCGAGGCCAGAAAAGGAGTCAAACAAAACCTCTTTTCTAAGCCGAAAGAACTTTCTAGAGAGCGAGAGGAAGAGCTAAGCCAAGTCTCCCAGCCCCTCTCACCAATGTAACATGAGTTGCCTACCTGGGCCTCCCAAACTCACCGACGGGAACAGAAGTGCCCTGGAGAGAGGTCCAGACTGCAACCTGTTGGCCTGGTGACCCCAGAAGGCCACAGCAGGAGAGCCAGCAAGGGATCCTGGCCTGCGTGCACACCACCCCCACCACCAGCCACCACCTTGATTTATTTTAAAAACCAACACGACCCAATTAAATGACGTTTTTGTTTGTTTGTTTGTTTTTTTAAGTAGACACACACTTGGAGGGTGGGAGAGAGAAACAGACAGCCCATCTCCTTTCTTTCTCCAACGTCACCTTGAATCTCAGCCCCTTTGTCTGCTTTCTCCTGCTGCTGCCAGCTGCCTGAACCAGCAGTGAGAATGACCCTGATGAATGAGGGGTGATGCGGCTGCCTCACTCTGTAAGCAGAAGTTGGGCTTCTCTCTGTGAACAGGGCTCGGCCCAGCCCAGATACCAGCAGGCCTTCGCTCCCCCCAGAACCAGGCCTGTTGTCTCTGGTCCCGTGTCCGGACTGTCCTGCTAGAGAGAGATGACCTTTTCATCCAGACACTGGGGCACTTTTTCAGGCAGGAGGGGCAACAGTCCTGGATGTTTATGCCTCTCAGCACAGGCACGTTCTTTTTCATTAAAATTTAATTCAAAAACAAAAAACAAAAAACTGGCTCAGAGGGCATTGGCGTGTCGTCCGTTTAGATTTGAGGGCAGAAGTCTGTCCAGAAGCAGTGCAGAGCGTTAGCCTGGAAAACCAGATGAATGAAGAGACAGCAGTTGGTGGAAAGGGCCTCCTCCTTGGCCTCGCCACACACGGCAGGGGCGTGATTCCCGGCACAGATTCTGGCCTGCCTGGGCCGCAGCCTCGCTTTGCGTTAGGCCCCACCTTGAACACGACCTTGGGCTCTGAGCACAGGCCTTCCTCCTTCCATCCTGAGCCTGTGCTAAGTCCGGGGTCCCATCAAGCAGGTGTCATTTCCCTGTTTTACAGCCAAGAACAGCAAGGCTGCCTCGGGCCAAGCGGGGGCCCAGCTCCAGTCGCAGGAAGAGACCACTTAGCACAGATGTAGGAGCGAAGCCCAGGGCCACCACGCTCCTTCCCCTGAACTTGGCCACTTGAACAATTTTAAGAGAACCCACTTCGGGGCAGTGGGGACAGGTGGCTTCATGTGCCGCTGCCCAGGAGACCAGGGGGACAGAGTTTCACGTGATACCATCCATGCAGGGCTTCCACCCCAGAGAGCAGATGCTCTTCTCGCAAAGAGAAACCCGAGTCAAATCCTGCCCCCGGACTTAGGCTCGGCGAATCCCACCCTTTCCGCAGGGCGTAACCAAGCTAAACAACTGGAGTTCACACCCTGTCACGTGTGCGTGTCCAGCCTGGCCCGTGCCATGATCACATTGCAGGGGAAATTGCCAGCCTGGCAGTTAGAAAGTATCTCTGGAGCTTCGCTATGGTGAGGGTTGTTGTTGTTTTATTTTTTTAATTAAAAAAATAATAATAGCACTGTCCTAGGAGAGATGATTATAATGATAGCTCTAGAGGTTACAAAGGAGCCATCACACCAGAGAAGCTGGGAAAATGTAGGCTACAGCTGAAGCCCAATCACTGTGATTCCAGGAAGCCCTAAGGTCTTTGATGGCCAATCCAAAATAAAAGGATGCTTCTAATAATTCCAGTTTTGTGTTTTGCTCTATGGTTTGCAGCACAAAGCAATGCACAGGGACCCACCCCCAAAATCCAGAGACCTTCCTCCCACCCCCTTCCCAGCACAGGTTTTTATTTTTCCCAAACTGGAGATTGGCAGGAAGCCACACCTTCGAGCTGAATAGAGAGCTAACAGTGAGGAAAGGCCGGCTTAGGTTCTCAGCTCGCCCAGTCCCCTGCTGTGACCGTCCTTCCAGAGCGCCAGTTTATACTGTTCTGCAAAGAGTAACTGATCAGCGTCTGTGCTGTGCAGTTACTTAAAGTGACGTCCACTAAGGATTTCTAATAACACCCCGTAAGGTGAAGTGGATGAAGCAAGATAGGAGATCAGGCTTGTGCATGTTCTGCAGAAAATGTACCCAGCTCTGAAAAGTCATCGGCGGTGAAGTCATGCGTGTGATTAGTTTTCTGTTTGATACATATTTTCCTAATTTTCTACATCGAGTGAACAGACGTTTCGAGTTGCATCGTGGCGTGTAGTTTCTTCAGTGAAATTTAACAGAAACTGGGCAACTCTCTCCTAGTCTTTTTCTCCCATATGGGGCCTTTTTCTGATGATTGACTTTCGTGGTCCATTTACGGTCCTTTTATTTAATTCTTGCTGTGGCCGCTGGTTGCTTGGTAACAATCATTGTTACTGATTGCCTTTTCCTCATCGGTGCTCTGTGGCAGTGCTGCATTGCGCAGCAAATCGGTGTGAAATGATTTCAAACCAGGGCAATGAAGGGAACTATCTGACCTCAATTATCACACTCTCCACCTTAGGAGACGTGGCTACCCTGCCAACTTCTCAAAACGTTACATTTAATAAATGTACTAGAAAGAACTATGGCTTAAAGACCCGTGGTTCCTGGTCCCACGCCCAGCTGTGAAAAATCTCTCCCTGAGATGCTGCTGGTCTCCAGGATGCTGTCCCCTCTCCTGCTGCAGCAAATGTGTTCACGGTGCCTACCTAGCAGCCCCCTCCCCAGTATTCTCTATTTCCTTCCACGAGAACCCAGGTTTTTGTCCTGAAACCATCTTTCTATCCACTTCAGGAGAGCCAGGGCCCAGCTCCTAAGTGAGACTCACAGCTGGGCCAAGAAGAGCGCGCTGGTCACAGAGCCCTCACTGGGAAGTGGTTTAGACAGAAGCGTGTGCAGTCTTTTTGGCCAGTAAGACACGAGGCGGGGTGGGCTGGGGTAGAGAGGTCCTGAGAGACGAGTGCTCCTAGGAAGGAGATGCGGGAAACAAAAATGGTCTCCACACCCTGGCTTGGGAAGATGGGGCGTCTGGGGGCCTCATGTAGACCTGCAGCCACCTCGAAATCAGGAGAGTCGATCTGTCAAGGACGAAGGAGGCCAGCGCTGGGAGAACCTGAGCCCTGGTGGCATCAGAGTCCACCAGTTACTCCAGGGCCGCCCTTTCTCCTGAGTTCTCTTCGGTAAGGTCGGAACCCTCCTCCATGCTGGAGCCGTTTTTTCCATTATTTGCAGTCAGAACCTCCTGTCTGAGTGGGCGCTGACACTGAAGGTTTGCCTGACGGGCACCCCCTGCTCCCCGCTCATGGGGTAGCCCAGGCCTCCTAGACCATCCCCAGCACTCACCGTCCCGCCTGCGATCCTGGGGCAGAGACCACGAGTGTCCTGCTTCACTGTCCCGAGTGCCCCTGTTTCAGATGATCAGTTACACATTTGTTGTTATAAACTGAGTTGTGTCCCTGAGAAATCCACCTGCTGAAACCCTACCCCTTGTAACTGGAAGTGGGACCTTCTTTGGAAATCGAGTCAGGATAGATGTGAGAGTGTTAGTCCCTCAGTCATGTTTGACTCTTTGCAACTCCATGGATTGTAACCTGCCAGGCTCCTCTGTCCTTGGAATTCTCCGGGCCAGAATCCTGGAGTGGGTTGCCATTTCCTTTTCCAGAGGATCTTCCCGACCCAGGGATCGAACCTAGGTCTCCTGCATTGCAGGCAGAATCTTTACTATCAGAGCCACCAGGGAAGCCCCTTATCGGGGCAGAGTCGGGTGGGACTCAAGTCCAGTGTGATCAGTGTCCTTATAAAGGGGAAGTTGGAGACAGACAGGCCACAGGGAGAGTCCCGTGGGAAGACTGGATATATGCTGCCACGAGCCAAGGATTGACCTACCAGGAAGGGAGCGGGGCGGGGTTGGGGGTCGGGGTTGGGACAGACAGACCCTCCCCGGAGCCTTCAGGGGAGCGCGGCCCTGCTGACTCCTTGATCTCAGACCCCAGGGTGCACAGGAATAGATTTCTGTTGAAGTTGCTACTTTGGTGGTACTTTGTGACAGCGGCCCTAACAAGCCCACGCGGATCCCACTGCAGGAGTGTCTGAGGGGGAAGGGGCCACTTCTGGTCTCAGGTGACTGGCAGCGGTGGCCCTGTAGAGGCTGTGGAGGAAGGGTGGAGTGTCAGCAGGCGGGAACACTGCATGGGGAGAGGGCCCCAAAGATGCAGAGAAACACTGAGCTAAAAGCACATTCACAGGCGACCCCCGTTGCCTCATCTGACTGCAGTGAGATCCGGGCAAAGGATCTGCCCAGCTCAAGGGCGTCAGGCTCCTCCGAGAGGGAGGATCCTTCCACCCCAGGTGGCCACAGAAGAAGTGGTCTGGCATCTCGTACACTGAGGTGCCCACTCCAGTGCCCGCAGATACACCAGTGAAACGACAGAGCACTCAGACACAGACCCGTGTGCATTGATGTCGTTCAGTCGCTAAGTCATGTCCAGCTCTTTGCGACCCCATGGACTGCAGCACGCCAGGTTCCTCTGTCCTCCACCATCTCCCAGAGTTTGCTCAGATTCGTGTCCAGTGATAGCCGATGCCATCCGACCATCTCGTCCTCTGCCATCCCCTTCTCCCGCCCTCAGTCTTTCCCAGCTTCAGGGTCTTTTCCAGTGAGGCAGCTCTTCGCATCTGGTGCCCAAAGGATTGGAGCTTCCGCTTCAGTGTCAGGCCTTCCTTCCAGTGGGTGTTCGGGTGGGTTTCCTTTGGGATGGACTGGAACACGTAACCGATGGCATTGGTGGCAGTACAGAGACATGGTTTTCAACCAGTGGTGCTAAGAAAGTTAGGTATTCACGTGGGAAAGAAAGAAATGGAACCCCTACCTCCCGTTACACACAACAGTCAGCTCTAGATGGAGTTAAGGATTAAATGTAAAAGGCAAAGCTACAGAGTTTGAAAAAGACATTTGGGAGACTGTCTTCATGACTTCGGGACAGGGAATGATTTCATAACAAGTTATTGAACAGAGACTTATCAATACATTTTTAGAGAGTGTCTCAATTAACATCTGGCTTCCCTGGTGACTCAGCAGTAAAGAATCCGCCTGCCAGTGCAGGAGACGTGGCTTCAATCCCTGGGTCAGGAAGAGCCCCTGGAGCAGGAAATGGCAACCCACTCCAGTATTCTTGCCTGAGGAATCCCATGGACAGAGGAGCCTGGTGGGCTACAGTCCATGGGATCGAAAGGAGTTGGACACGACTGAGCGACCAACACACACATCACCACCATGCAAAGTTGTTAGAGCTTAAAATTGATCAAGGGTTCAGAATACAGCTTACAATTATCGCTATCATCCACATTGCTTCATTAAGTTTTTGTCCCAACCTTGCGTATATTATAAATGTAAATTTTTCAAAAATGACGCATTGCTGAATTCTGAGCGAGGGAGAATTTTTCAGTGAAACGTATGCAGATATTTTTTCCTGATTGTCCAAGCAAAATATATACTAATATGATAGTTCTTCTGAATATGGTTCTGATTCAGATGTGAATATTAGATGAACAGAAAGACAAAAACCTTAGTGATTGATTCTGATATGAAAAGTGAAAATGAAACTCACGGTGCTGGAGAATGCCCCACTGCTTTTACAGAAGAGTGGATTGAAGACATTTCAGTAAAATTAGAGGACTTCACGGTGTCAGGTGTAAGTACTGAATGTAATAGCCCCCAAAGGGTTAGTGAAATAACAGAATTAATTTGGGGCCAGCCAAAATAAAGTTCACCGGCCACATGTGTTAGTTTCTGCAAAAATGCCCTCGTCACTAATGAGTTATCTCATTAAAAGCATTTATCATAAATAAAAGCAACGATAAATTAAAATGAAGAAGTTGTTCATCAAAGGATGATTGCAAAGAGAAAGTGGAGGTGAGAAGGCCAGTCTCAGAGCAGTGGAAGATACCTGGACCAAATATAACCAGTTTTCAAAATATTTAAAGAACTTCACACTGATAAGGAAAAACAGACAACCCAACAGAAAAAAAAAAAAAACAGGCAAAAGACTGAAGCTGGCACATCACCAAAAGGTCAAATCCAGAGGACCACAAACTCGTGAGAAAGGCGTCCCCCTCGCTGGGAGTTATCTGAGTGCCCGTTAAAATCCTGAGACATCTTTTTACCTTCCAGCCTCGCAAAGCCCTTAAAGTCTGTGGTGGCAACGACACTGAGCCCCGGGGGTCTAAGACAGCACAGATGCCAGCACAGATGGGTCCAGTGACAGGAAAACTGTGACAGCCTCTTGAAACCTTGACCTTTGCACGTGCAGTGACTCACAGACCTATTCTGGAGGTGCAACCTCGAGAAGCGGCTCTCAGACTTGAGCAGACATCAGAATCCCCAGGGGGCGTCAGGGCCCCACCTCCAGAGTCTGAGTCAGTGGGTGTGGGATGGGACCCCAGAGCCTGCATCGCTAACAGGTTCCCTCCCAGGAAACGCAAACACTGCTGCCACGGGGACCACACTTTGAGAACCGCCTGGAGAAATGTGTGCTCGGTGCCGCAGGACACGCGTGTAGGAGCTGCCCTGAGAGTCGTCACTAAGACTGTCCACCAGCAGCTGCGTGAATAAAGTGTGCAGTGAGTGAAAGTCGTTCAGTCGTGCCCAACTCTTTGTGACCCCTACAGACTGTAGCCCCCAGGCTTCTCTGTCCATGAGATTTCCCAGGTAAGAATACTGGAATGGGTTGCCATTTCCTCCTCCAGAGGATCTTCCCAACCCAGGGATCGAACCCGTGTCTCTTAAGTCTCCTGCATTGGCAGGAACCTGCATTGGTAAGGTTCTTTACCACGGAGCCACCCATGTGCAGTACAGTTCAAATCACAAAATGTTGAAAAGTAAAAAAAAATCAAGTCCTGTTACTCAGGGTGGCATGGGTATGTGATAAAGCTATGGAAAAGCAAGAAAACTGCATCGAAGTCGGTGCCATGGTTTCCTCCAGGGGAAAGAGAAAGTGATGTGACCAGGGAAGGGTGCCAGTTATTCAGTCATCAGCCCGGACCCGGCTTTGTGGGCCTGGAACCTGCGTTCCCGCTTCTGTCCAGACGGCTGCCCCCTGGCAGGATCATCCAGTAGGTGGCGCTAGACCAGGGCGGAAAGAGGATGGGAAGAAGGGGCTCGTCTGCACCCCGCTTGGGGTCTACACCTGCTCCTTAGTCCCATAAACTGTGGCAGCAGCGCCTCCCTGCCACCACATCCTGGGTTCATTCGGGCAGCAGCAGCTTCTCGTCTGCCACTCTTCTGACGCCCACAGAGACAACTCATACGGCCCCTGGGGACCCCCGGCACAGCCAGCCCCCTTGCCCCCAGCACCGCCACCAAATGATCCATCTCGTTCAGTCACGACCTCCAAGAGCTGGGGCTCCCTCTGGACCCTTTCAGGTTACACCGAGAAAACCGCTTTGTGCCTGGTTCACGGTCCTTCCCATCAAGTTCTTCCTGTTAACGTAACTCAGCGGCTCTTGTCTTCATGCATGTCGGCTCGTCATCCCCTCCAGGATGGAGGCTGCGTGCTGTGCAGTGAGGGGCCACAGGCGGACGGGAGCTGCATCTCCCCTTTCTCTGAGCCGTCTTCGGGGCTGGCCAGCCATCCAGATCGTGCAGGGCTGAGAAGTCAGTCACCCGGGGCGCAGGGTGTCGGGCCTGAGATTGAGAAAGTGTCAGCAGTGAGCTGGTCATCCTGTGACTTCACCCAACACGTTAACCCGAGTTACGTCTTACGGCTGCACTTGGCTCCAAGAAAGGATGGGAAATGCAGGTTTAGCTGGGCTCATCATTACCATCTAGGAAAAAGCAGAGTTGTGTTACTTAGGGAGAAGGGCAGAATGGACTAAGGGAGGCTGCCGGTGGTTCTGCCCTTTTAACTCCAGACTGAGCACCACGCCCCCGAGGGCACTGTCTGAGACACAGCTGTGCCAGAGTGGTGGCCTGAAGCCGGGTCCTCTGGCCGTGGCCTCCCTTAGGACGCGATGCCTCTTCCGCTTCCTTTCTGGCAGCTTAGAAGGGAGGATCGTGCCTGTCCTTCTGGCTCTTTCAACCCTGAGTCCGAAGGGCTGGCAGTACTTCTTGCCACCACATCACACGTGGTGTTTTACGTAAGTTCTATTTTCCTTTCTGCATTCACAGTCACTCTATCTGAACAGGACTCCGGGTTTTCAGTTCTTCCTTTTGAGAGGGGTTTAGGAATCTTGGTCTTGTCTTTCTTTTAATCTTGTATTTACTTGGTGCTCTTCTCAGACATTAATTATCATTGCATCCTGGTTTATTCTGTATATCCTTCAGTACCTGCATTTACTGGGCTTCCCTGGTGGCTCAGTGGTAAAGAATCCGCCTGCCAGTGCAGGAGATGAGGGTTCAATCCCTGGGTCAGCAAGATCCCCTGGAGAAAGAAAAGTGAAAGTGAAAGTCGCTCAGTCGAGTCTGACTCTTTGTGACCCCATGGACTATACAGTTCATGGAATTCTCCAGGCCAGAGTACTGGAGCAGGTAGCTGTTCCCTTCTCCAGGGGATCTTCCCAACCCAGGGATCAATCCCAGGTCTCCCATTTTGCAGGCAGATTCTTTACCAGATGAGCCACCAGAGAAGAACACGCCTGGACAAGGGAATGATAACTCACTCCAGTATTCTCGCCTGGGAAATCTGGAGGAGCCCGGTGGAGTCACGGGGTCCCAAAGAGTCAGACCTGGCCGGACGGCTGAGCACGCACGAACCCACACCTGTGTTTCTTGCTCTTAGCTTGGGAGGAAAACCCTTGCCAGGGAGGATTTTCAAAGCCAGTCAGTCACTGCTGACTCACTTGAATTTCAACAGCCCGCTGCTTGTTCTTTATGACAACAATAAACATACAAAGAGGGAGGCAGTATCGTGTCTTGAAGATTTAATCTCTGATTAACTGAAACTTCGCAAGGCTCTTAGCCCACTTGGTCTTCCCCCTGATGCCTGAGTCGGTTCAGCCCAGCAGGGGCAGGGTGATGGTTAGGACTCGGCCGGCCAGGGGCTGTGTGCCCTGCACGATCCCCGTGTGTTCGCCCCACGCCGCCGTCGAAGGTGGCGAGTCCGCACGGTCCCTGCCAAGCGGGAGGCTGGTCTCCTCTGCTCTCCATCGGCCCAGCGTGTTCAGTGCAGCCGCACTCCTTGCCCACGGCCGAGAGCCGGGCTGGAAGACAGGGCTTCTCAAATTCCCTTTTTTTCTCTCCGATACAGACTTCCCTCTAGATGTGGGAAGCTCCATTTTTCCTTTTCTCTGGCTTCAAAACAGGAATTAGGGGCTTCCTTGCCAGCTCCGTGGTAGGGATTCTGCCTGCCAACGGAGGGGCCGTGAGTTCAACCCCTGGTCGGGAAACCAGGATCCCACCTACCCTGGGGAAACTAAACCTGCCAGCTGCAACTAGAGAGAAGCCTGCGTGCTGCAGTGAAGCCCCCACACGCCGGAACTCAGGCCCGACGCAGCCGAACGAGTAAATGAATATTAAGAAGTCGCCCCCGTCCAGTGCCCTTTGACACCACGGAGCCATCCAAGGTGCACCTTGTGCAGTGAAAGGTGCTGAGGGGTCCCTGACATACAGATGACCCTTGGAAGGAAACAGAATCCGAAGGACGGGCGTTTAAGCCAGGTTTGCAACAAGCCAGGACCAGAGCCAGGCCTCTCCTTGGCTGGGGAGGGCTCCTTGGGGGCCTCCGAGGTCAGCTGGGAACCTGGCCTGCGGGGAGAAGGGGGTCCAGGCGTGGGAAGCTGGCCGGGCAGTCGCCCTCCTCAGGAAGGTGCCACTGCCTCATCCTCCGGTCCTTGTCCCCGCACTTCCCAGACACCAGCCCACTTGTCACTCGAGGGCAAGAGAGTGGGCACGGAAGAAGGTGCCCATGAGCTGCATGAAAAGGTTGCTCGCCAACTTGACTTCAAAACAGACTCTCAGAGACAGGGGAGGAATGAATGAGGACCTCGGGATTAGCAGATACACACTACTGTCTATAAAACAGATAAACAGCCAGGATCAGCTACATTCAATGAGTACGATAGTCTAGTAAGGCGCAACAGTGAATCCCTGTGCCCCGGGCCTGAGACTAACACACTGCACCAGAATCCTGGCGTGGGCAGCCTTTCCCTTCTCCAGGGGATCTTCCCGACCCAGGGATCGAACCCAGGTCTCCTGTATTGCAGGCAGATTCTTTACCATCTGAGCCCCAAGGGAACCCCAAGAATCCTGGCATGGGCAGCCTTTCCCTTCTCCAGGGGATCTTCCCGACCCAAGGATCGAACCCAGGTCTCCTGTATTGCAGGCAGATTCTTTACCATCTGAGCCCCAAGGGAACCCCAAGAATCCTGGAGTGGGCAGCCTTTCCCTTCTTGGGAAGGGCATCTTCCCAACCCAGGGATCAAAACCAGGTCTCCCGCATTGTGGGCAGATTCTTTACCATCTGAGCCCCAAGGGAACCCCAAGAATCCTGGCGTGGGTAGCCTATCCCTTCTCCAGGGGATCTTCCTGACCCAGGAATTGAACTGGGGTCTCTTGCATTGCAGGCGGATTCTTTACCAACTGAGCTATCAGGGAAGCCCTAACTAGGGAAGCCCATTGTAAATCAACTCTACGTCAATTAAAAACAAAACAAAACGGGATGACTTGACAGTGGGGTTTTTTGTTATTTCTGTTTTGTTTGCATACTTTTGGTCTTTGGGGGGAGTTTTGGTACAGACCTGAAGGGTAACTGATGTTCTAAGTACTTTGTTAGAAATTCTCTTTACTACAGCGTTTCTTTCTCTTCCCAGCTACACAACATTGAAATTGGATGATAAACACTCACGTGAGGACCTGAATGTTGTTGAAAGTTGCCTTTTTTGACCTAGGATTGAAAGTCTGACTTTCCATATTATCTCATCAGATCCCAAACAACCTTACTTACCACCTTTAAAAAAAGATATTTATGTATTTTTTTAAAATTTATCTGGCTGAGCCGGGGCGTAGTTGTGGGACACAGGATCTCCAATTTTCCTTCCGCCTACTGCCTTTTTTTTTTTTAATCACTGACGTTCCCCAAAAAAGACTGCCGTGTACTGTCCAGGTCACCAGTGGGGGTGCCGCTCCAGGAATTCCTACCACGTCCCTAGTAAGGAAGAGGGGATAATGTGGAAATTCTCTTCGGTCTCTGGCAGGAAAAGGCCAGTTTCCTGGGAGGAATCAGTTTGTTTTTATCTTCTGAACAGTGACTCTTGTAACCGAACCTGTTTCCTTCTTTGCTGGCGCTGTTCAGAAGCTCAGAATTAAAACCAGCATTTATCTTTACCAACTGTCTCAGACTTTAAGGTTTCTACTTTGTGCGCTGACTCTATCTGTGGCTTAATCTTGTTCGTTTCCATCACTGTTTCCCTGTTTTCCAGTTTCTCCACTTTTTTTTTTTTTTAGTTCAGATGAACGTAGACTCCATGAGATGCAGTCAGTAAAAGTGGGAAACAGAGTCTGGGAAACTTTAATGAACAAATGACCCAGTTTTTAAAAATAAATTGCAAAGGGGGGAAAAGGAGGTGGAGGGGAAACAGAGATTAAGAGATTCCTCACTCGCCGCCGCTGCTGCTGCTGCTGCTGCTAAGTCGCTTCAGTCATGCCCGACTCTGTGCGACCCCATAGATGGCAGCCCACCAGGCTCCCCCGTCCCTGGGATTCACCAGGCAAGAACACTGGAGTGGGTTGCCATTTCCTTCTCCAATACATGAAAGTGAAAAGTGAAAGGGAAGTCACTCAGTCGTGCCCGACTCTTATCGACACCATGGACTGCAGCCTACCAGGCTCCTCTGCCCATGGGATTTTCCAGGAGAGAGTACTCGTTGCTGGGAACATCCAATTCAGCAGTCACTTGGGAAAATGGTCTGTTAATTTCTCTAAATATACATTCAGCGTGTGACCCAGCAGTTCCATCCCTAGGAGAGAAATGCAAGCACATGCCAACAAGTTGTGCATGAATGTTTATGACAGAAGCATTCATAAAACCCAACCTGGAGACACCCCGTGTGTCTGTCACATAGGAACTGATTATTTTCACAGTGGTATATTCACTCAGTGGGCTTCCCAGGTGGCTCAGTAGTGGTAAAGGATCCATCTGACAATGCAGGAGACGGAAGAGACTCGGGTTTGATCCCTAGGTCGGGAAGATCCCCTGGAGGAGGAAATGGCAACCCACTGCGGTATTCTTGCCTGGAAAATCAGTCCCATGGACAGAGGAGCCTGGTGGGCTACAGTCCATGGGGTCTCAAAAGAGTCTGACACGACTTAGCAACTAAAACAGCAACAACAATAAATTACTCCTTAGTTGAAGTAAATTGTCCTTCCGTAAGTTTATTTAAAGATGAAAGTAAAAAGAGGCGAGAACACTGGCCGGGAATCGTATGCTGTTAAGCCAGGATTCGGCTTCTTTTGGAGGTGACAGTGTTGTGGTAATTTCTTAATCTTTTGTCTACATTTGTGTTGTTTATTTTGTTTTTGTTTATTTATTGGTGACGCTGGGTCTTAGTCATGGCCCTCAAGATCTTCGCCTTCATTGCTGCCTGCGGGATCCTTTAATTGTGGTGTTCAAACGCTTAGTTACAGCACATGGCCTCTGGTTCCCTGACCAGGGCCCCTGTGTTGTGAGCGTGGAATCTTAGCTTACTGGACCAGCAGGGAAGTCCTGTAGTGATATTTTTGAAACCAACTCTTATCTTCTGGGGATACACACTGAATTATAGGAAATGATATAATGCCTAAGACTGGCTTCAAAATAGTAGAGGATTTGGGCGGCTTGTGGATGAAGTGGATGAAACGAGGCTGAGTGCACACAGATCGGGCTGGAGCTGGGTTTGGGGCACATGGAGGTTTGCTTTATTATTCTGTCCTCTTTTGTCTGTGTGTTCAACGTTCCGGTAAGTGAAAGTTTTAAAAGAGGGGCTTAAGAGTCCTTGAGAACAGGCCGGAGCCAGCGAGCCCCTGACGACATCCGCTTGGAATGAGGAGGTGGACCAGCTATTGTTTGTCTGCCCGGCGGCCCCGCCCCCTGCACTAACAGGAACCAGACCCGCTCCCCGGATGGGCCAGCCCTGCAGGGTGGGCTGCATGCCTGACTTCCAGGCGCGGCCCCGCCTGGCGCCTGCCCGCCTTGGGCCCAGGCCTGGGCACAGACCCTGCACTAAGCCCTTCAGTGGCTTTCTCCTGGGGATTCCAGCCTCCTTCGGAATGATGCAAGAACCGGAAAAGTTTGGAACCGGTTAATCCCTGTGCAGGCAATCCTGGGAGACCAGCCTGGGGGTTTTTGCAGCTAACTCCCCAGGGCCCCTCTGCCTCCAGCCCTTTCTGAAACCCAGATCTCGGCTCTCTGCAGTTCTGTGATCACCCTAGCACTGTGCCAGTACGTACCCTTTTTGTTGAAGTTGGCCAGAGGGGATTTCCATGGCTGAAAACCAAAGCGCCGAACGAAGGAAACAGCAAGCTCACCAGATCATTGGTGTGCCCTTTTCAACCTCTCTGTACCCCTCAGCTGACCCTTTGAACGTGAAAACTCCCACACAGTGGTCTGATAAACAAAGAGGAGGGAATGTACTTGATACAGAGACACCAGGTTGATAGCAACATGCCCCTGCTCCACTAACACACAAACCCAGAAGTGAAGTGAAGTGAAAGTCGCTCAGTCGTGTCCGACTCTTTGTGACCGCGTGGACTGAACAGTCCATGGACTTCTCCAGGCCAGAATACTGGAGTGGGCAGCCTTTCCCTTCTCCAGATGATCTTCCCAACCCAGGGATCGAACCCAGGTCTCCTGCGTTACAGGCGGATTCTTTACCAGCTGAGCCACAAACTCAGAGCATTGTCATAATTAAGACAGAAGCATCTATTGGGACAAAAAAGGTTACACTGGTCTCTAACAGCCCCATCTCACAGGAATATAATATGAGCCACAAATGTGAATTTTAAAAATTAAAATTTTTAACTTTCTAGTGATTGCATTTGGGGCCGCTAAGAGTCGGACACGACTGAGCGACTTCACTTTCACTTTCATGCATTGGAGAAGGAAATGGCAACCCACTCCAGCGTTCTTGCCTGGAGAATCCCAGGGACGGAGGAGCCTGGTGGGCTGCCGTCTATGGGGTCGCACAGAGTCGGACACGACTGACGTGACTTAGCAGCAGCAGCAGCAGTAATTGCATTAAAATGGCAAAAAGAAATAAGTGAAATTAATTTGGGTAGTGCATTTTATTTAGCCCAATGTATCCAACATATTACCATCTCAAAGTATAGCCAATATAAGTATGTGAAATACTAATAATACCATTTTGGTTCTTTTTTTTTTTTTTTTTCCTATAATCAGTATAGTTTTGTGTATGTGCTCAGTCACAAAGTCTGACTCTTTGCAACCCCATGGACTGTAGCCTCCCTGCCAGGCTCCTCTCTCCATGAGATTTCCCAGGCAAGAATACCAGAGTGGGTTGCCATTTCCTTCTCCAGGGGATCTTCCTGACCCAGGGATTGAACCTGCGTCTCCTGCTTGGCTGGCAGAATCCTTACCACTGAGCCAAAAGAAAAGCCCTAATATAGATTTACAAAACACTAACACTTTGCTTAAAGAAAAAAAAAAAAAACTAGGCCTTTGAAATCAGGTGTAGTGTGTTTTACACAGACGGCATGTCCCGCTTTGGCTGCGTTATGTGTTCGGTGCTCAAAAGCTGTAAATTATAAAGGGGCTGTACATCATCCTTGGGGGTTTCTGCGTATGTTCTGGGTCGAGCGTCCTTAAAACGACCAGCTCTGTTCTCACGATGGTACCAGAGGCTCCACTGAGGGCTCAGCCCCCGCGGCTCAGCAGTCCCAGGCGGGTTCTGTCTGAGGTGGGGACATTCCCCCAGGATGATACCACCGACTGGGCTGCTGGGAGGGCCGACTCTAGGCGGCAGCTTTAAAGATCTGATGTGACCTGTCCACCAAGTACAGAGGGGGCTTGCAGGGCCCAGCGGACATCTCTCCAGAAGAGCAGGCCCCTGAGCTGTTGAGCGAGTTGAGCCGTTCCTGGTGGAGACACCACGAAAACCCTCGCAGAGAGAAGAGACAGAGCTGCTCGGTGACCACTTGGAATGACTCCCGTGTCCAGTCCTGCATGCATGGAGCTTACGCTGGTCTATGACACATTGGACTGAATAGTCAAAGCTACTGTTTTTCCAGCAGCAGCCATGTACGGATGTGAGAGTTGAACCGTGAAGAACGCTTAGCGTCGAAGAACTGATGCTTTCAAATTGTGGTGCTGGAGAAGACTCTTGAGAGTCCCCTGGCCAATCCTAAAGGAAATCAGTCCTGAATATTCATTGGAAGGACTGATGCTGAAGCTGAAGCTCCAATACTTTGGCCACTTGATGCAAAGAACTGACTCATTGGAACAGACCCTGCTGCTGGGAAAGATTGAAGGCAGGAGGAGAAGGGGACGACAGAGGATGAGATGGTTGGATGGCATCACCGACTCAGTGGACATGATTTTGAGCAAGTTCCAGGAGTTGGTGATGACAGGCAGGCCTGGCTGCTGCAGTCCACGGGGTCGCAAAGAATCAGACGTGACTGAACAACTGAACAGCAGCAGCAACAATGTGACACGTTACTCCCGACCACGGAAGAAAAACGCTCAACGAGCTGAAGAATGAACTCTTCTTAGAGACATCAGAGAAGTGAGGCCACAGGCAAACCGCCACCCCAGGTTGGAGGGACAGACGGAAGAAGGTGCTGATCACAGCGCAGTAGAGCAGAGGCCAGAGAACAGGAAAGGCAGCGGCCCAGGGCCGGGCCGGCAGGCCGCACGCTCCTGGGGGCCTGTCCTGGGGGCCCCGACACGACCAGGAGTTTTACCACCGAAGCTCTGCCGGCTTTTCACAGTAAAGACCCTGAGCTTCCTTCGTTCCCAGGAGAACAGGAATTGTGTTCTTCCTGTTCTCTGCAAGGCCTGCCAGCTGAGCAGGTTCTGGGGGCTTCTGCGGAGCTAGCCCTTGGGCTAAGAGCCTTGCTTTCCCGACTTCCAAGTCTGTTCTTACAAAACACTCTGCATTTCTTGAGGTCGCAGGAGCGACTCTCTCGGGGTCCCCGCAACAGCCCTCAGCCCATTTCACAGCAGAGGAAACTGAGGTCCAGAGGCCAAATAACTTATCTGGGGGCACAGAGCTGGCTAATAGTGGGGCTGGCTCGTCCTTCCCCTGGCACCGTCATGCTTCTTTGTCTTAATTTTTTTAATATCTATTTTTATAATAAAGATATTATAAAAATTAAGAAATTAAAAGTTAAATAAAAATTAATTTTAATTAAATTTTAAATTAAGAAATTAAAAAAAATTTTTTTTAAGTTTATTTATCTGTTTTTTGGGGGGGCTTCCCTTGTGGCTCAGCTGGTAAAAAATCCACCTGCAATGCAGGAGACCTGGGTTTGATCCCTGGGTTGGGAAGATCCCCTGGAGGAGGGAATGGCTACGCACTCCAGTATTCTGGTGTGGAGAATTCCATGGGCTGTTTAGTCCACCCGGTCACATGGAGTCGGACAGGACTGCGAGACTTTCGCTTTCACTCTATTTCATTTGGCTGCACCAAGGCTTCGTTACAGCAGCATGTGGGGTCTTTACTTGCGGCACGTGGGATCTAGTTCCCTGACCAGGAACGGAGCCGGGGCCCCTGCGTTGGGAGCTCGGAGTCGTAGCCACTGCACCGACAGCGAAGTCCCAGGCCACGTTGTCTCAACATAGCAAATCCTCCAGGCTCCAGTGAGCTTCCAGAAAACACAGCCCCACTACGTCTCACGAGGGGCCCTAAGCCGAAAGCACCCCGCCGGGTCACCCCTAAATCCCTGCCCCACGGACACGGTGAGATGGTACACATTGACGGTTTTAGCCGCTACGTTTTGGAGCCGTTCGATATTACACAGCAGTGGATGAGTTTTTTTTCCCCGAGTGCCAACACCCATGTGCTCTGTCGAGAGTAGTTTTCACCCCAGCTTTGTTTGGACAGCTTTCCTCCAGGGTTGAAGTCGGACCTATCTTTTCCTGAATTGGTGCTCCAGAAACGTGGATGGACAGGTGCTAAACTACAGGGTGGCCAGAGGAGGCTGTAAAAGAAAATCAAGCCAGGCTGCTGTAAGTGAGCTGAGGACACAGAGGCCCTGTCTCTGGTTTGGGGGCCTCAAGTGGGTGAGGAAGTGTTTCGTGGAGGATTGTCCTGGCTGCCTCTGTCCTTTGTCGTGATACAAAGCTGCAGTCCCTCTCTCGGCGGTGGTCAGAGGCCCATCACCGTGGGATGTTCACCACCACCCCAGGGACTCGGTGAACAGACAGGAAGCAGCACGGGGGATGCGGGGAGGGTCCGAGAAGGAAGTGGCACTGAGCAGACAGGAAGAGGAAGGGGCGCGGAGAGCACAGAGCGTGGTCTGGCTTCCCCGGCCATTCGGCAGATGCTGCAGCGAGCCCCAGGCCCCAGAGGCTGTGAGTGTGGACCGGACGCTATCAGACTCCGAGGCGCCTAAGCCCCACTCGCCTGCCTGGAGACTCAGCCAGGACTGAGGGGGACCCTGTCTTCTGATGGGGCCTCCCTGCCGCTGCCTTGCCCTCAGCCCCCCCGGAACAGCAGTCCTTGAGTCCCTTTAGCAAGAGGGTGAGCCCACCGGTGCTCCCCGGGGTGGGGGTGGGGGTGGGGTCTCATTGTCCGGCTGCTCTGTGTGCGCAGCGTTGCTGTGATTGCCTGACTCCGGAGGAGGACGGCAGGAGAGGGCAGAGGCAGTCCAGCGACAGCCCCACCCCCAGAGCAGCAAGGTCCAGGACTTACTTTGTGCGTCTGCACGGATCACACAGAAGCCGTTAGCCACGTGGGTCTCCAGAGCCAGCACGTAAATGTGGCTCAGGCCGCCTGTCACAGCGAAGGGCTTCATTCCATTTCATCTTCATTAGGGGATAAGTGTAGATGGCCAGATGTGAGTGGTGGCTTCTAAATTGGACAGCATTGCCCTTAACAGACCCTTGTTTTGGGTCTATAATGATACCGTCTCTTTAGATGTGTGTGTGTGTGTGTGTGTGTATTTTAAAATATTTTTTTATTTGGCTGCATCAGGCCTTAGTTGAGAGTTACTCAGGATCTTACCTTGGAACGTGAGGACTCTGTAGTTGTGGTGAGCAGGTTTAGCTGCTCCATAGCATATGGGATCTTCGTTCCCTGGCTAGGGATTGAACCCATGCCCCCTGCATTGCAAGGCAAGATTTTTTTACCACTAGACTAGCTCAGCTGGTGAAGAATCTGCCTGCAATGCAGGAGGCCCCTGTTCCATTCTCGGGTCAGGAAGATCCCCAGAGAAGGGACAGGCTACCCACTCCAGTCTTGTGGCTCAGCTGGTAAAGAATCCACCTGCAGTGCGAGAGACCTGGGTTGGATCCCTGGGTTGGGAAGATCCCCCGGAGAAGGGAAAGGCCCCACTCCAGTATTCTGGCCTGGAGAAGTCCATGGACTGTATGGTCCATGGGGTTGCAAAGAGTCAGACACAACTGAGCGACTGTCACTCCCTAGAGCACCAGGGTGGTCCCTGGATACATATTTTTTCACTGTTTGTTTATTTGGCTATGCCGGCTCTTGGTTGCCGCACGCAAGACCTTCGCTGCGTCACTCAGAATCTTCCGCTGCGGCGTTCCAGCTCTCTAGTTGCAGCCCGCTGACTTAGTTGCTCTGTGGCTTGTGGCATCTTCATTCCCTGACCAAGGATCAAACTCGAGTCCCCCGCAGTGTAAAGCAGATTCTTAACCACTGGACCACCAGGGAAGTCCTGATATCTCCATTTTTTAATTAAGGTAGATGTACCTGTAGAGTAAGATTCACTCTCTATTTTCGTGCACCGTTGTGCTTTTGACAAGCACGTGGAGTCACATAATCGCCACCACAATCAGCACCACTCCCCTCGCCGAGATTCCCACATGTCGTTTTGTGGTCAGCCTCTCCCCAGACCTCCAGCCCCTGGAACCACTCATCTGTTTCTGTCTCCACAGTTTTGCTTTTGTTCCCAGAACGTCCTCCAGTGAAAGCATACGCTCTGCACTCGGGGTCCTCCGAGGTGTCCTGTTATGCAAACCCTGCTCCTTTCCTAGTACTGCATCCACTGTGTTCCATCATATGTTCATTACCCCTTCCCCAGGTGGGGTGCATTGGGGTTGTTGGGTTGTTGAAGTTTGGGGTGTCAGGAATAAAGCCACTGTAGACCATCATGAACAATTTTTGTGCCCACCCAAGTTTTCACTTCACTTGGATAAATACCTAGTCATGGGATTGCAGGCCATTTGGTAAATCAGTCGAACTAGATAAGAAAGTGCCAGACTTTTCCACAGTGGCAGTACTATCTTGAATTCTCCAAGCCCTGTGGAAGAATGCTAGAAGTTCTCATCCATTTTAATATTTAATAGGTGAACTTAAAACGGATGAGATTAAAACCAGTGTGGTTTTTTAACCAGTGTGGTTTTAATCTGCTCCCTAACAATGAATGGTGCTGAGCATCCTCTCCTGGGCTTGTCACACTTGTATCTTTAGTGAAAGATCTGTTCACATGTTTTTAGATTTACTTTTTATTGATTATCTTTGGCTGCACTGAGTCTTCAGTGTTGCGTGCAGGCTCTCTCTAGTTGCAGAAGCGGGGGCTACTCTCTAGGTGCAGTTCACGGGCTTCTCACTGCGGAGGCTTCTCCTGTGGCTCACAGGCTCACAGCATGTGGAATCTTCCCAGAGCAGGGACTGAACTCATGTCCCCCTGGGTTGACAGGAGGATTCTTAACCATTGGACCAGCAGGGAAGTCCATGGTTTTCATTTTAATGGGTTGTTTCTGCGGACACTCAGTCGCCTCTTTTTAACTGGGCCTTCACCGTCACCCCCAAAACAGTGTATGTTTCTTGTCGATGGTTTAGTGTCTTGGTGTTAATTCTGTCCTGTTTTGTTCCTGTGACCAGGCTCAGGGCCTTGCGCCCATGGCTTGCACTGAGAGCCTGGGTGTCGCAGGCTCAGTGGCTGTCCAGGTTCTCCCTTGCAAGCCTTTTCTTTTTCCTTTTTCAAGTGAAGGCGTCATGAAGCAACTTTCGCAGGCCCCGTAGACCCAGAGGGAGTGTGAGAAGAGTTCACTTTCTCCAATTCTGGATTTTTAATGCCTTTTTATTGCCCCTGTTCTGGCCCCTCTCTATGTCAAAGCTGTCAGTGTATCTGAAGGCTCCCCATTTAAGGAGAAAAGAACTGCAAGGTTAAACGGGAGTCTGGGACTGCAAGGTCATCGTGAGTCAGCCCTGTACGCTCCTGCCATTATCACAGACAGGTTGCTGCTCTTCAGGAAAAGAACTGTCTATGACTGTCCGTCTGCACGGAAGTCTTCACATTTAACGTTATTGGGCCTGAGGGGCCCTCGTGTATCACAGACTTGTCCTTAAAGAGTGGGAAGTCGCCCCAGATGAGCCAGAGGAAAGAACTTGGGAGGTTGTATATAGAACTTTTTATTAAAAAGAAAAGTGGTAAAATACATAAAATTTACCATCTTAACTATTTTTAAAAATATTTTATTTGGCTGTGCCAGGCCTTAATTGTGGTAAGAAGGGTCTTTGTGGCGGCCCGTGAGATCGAGTTCCCTGACCAGAGGTCAGACCCAGCGCCACCGCGCCCCCCCCAACCCCGAATTAGCCACTGGGCCACCAGGGAAGTCCCCTAACAATCTTAGGTGTAAAGTTCGGTAGAGTCCATTCACAGCGTTGTGCAGCCATCACCTCCAGAGCTTTTTCATCTTGAAGAACTGAAGCTCTGTCCCCACTGAACACTAACTCCCCATTCACTCCCTGTCCCCCGGCGACGTGCCCGCCCGTCCCCCGTCTGTCTCTGTGAACTTGACTCTGCCAGGGACCTCGGGCAGCGCTTGTCTCTCTGTGACTGTGCGATTTCCCTTGGTGTCTTTGTCCCCAGGGTACATCCGTTGTCATGGGTGTCAGAACTTCCTTTTGTTTTTAAGGCTGAAAAATGTCCCATTGGACAGGTCGGCGGGCCTCTGGCTTCTCACGGCACTCCGAATAACGCTGCTGTGAACGTGAGAGCACAAATCCCGTCTCAGGACCCTGCTTTCAGTGCTTGTGGGCACAGATCTGAAGTGGACCTGCTGAGTCAGACGAGCGTGTGTTTTCTGCCCCACTGTCTCCCAGAGGGGCCGCGATGTTTTCCATTCCCACCGCCAGCATGCCTGGAAGCGTCTCTGTCTGAGATAAACGCCACTCGACGCCCTCAGTGTCTCTCCACCTCCCAGATGCAGCCTCTCGCCTGGCCTCCTGGTTTCCTAACCGGCCTCCCAGTCACGCTGGCCCCTCTGCAACTCAGGCTTCGCACGACAGCCAGTGATCCTATTTCGAATTTGTGGTCCGCGTGTTGCCCTTCTGCTCACCACCCTTCAGTGGTTCCCACTGCTCTGGGATCAGACCCAAGTTACATGACTGCTGATCTGGGCTCTTCCCTTTCCCAGCTACCTGTCAGTCCCTAGAAAGCACCTTGCCCCCTTTCCTTAGCTCACGCTGTCCCTTGGCTGGAATGCCATCCCCAGCTCTCACCCCACCCCCCCAACAGCCTTGGATTTCAGCACATCGTGGCTCAGAGAAGGGTCCCAGATCCCACGACCTTGTCCTGGTTCCACGGACAAGTACCATCTCTTGTTGCAGCTTCTTGTAAAAGCGTCTTACTTGCCCTGAACCGCAAGCACTGATTCTGTTTGTTCTGTGTTTTCAATCACATGATGGTTGGGTTAAAACCTCCTGCAGCCCCAGACTAGACAGTGGCTAAGCAGACAAGCGTCCTATCCTGGGGAGGGGGGAGGGCAGGGGGCTGGGCCCATCTCCCTACATATGTCACCTTGCAACAAGGCCTCACACTTGAGACTGCTGTAATTTTGTATTTGTTAGAATGTTACTTGATTTCTTCCTGCATTTCCCACTACACTGTAAGCTCTACTAGGAAGGGTCTGTTTTCTCCCCACCTCAATAATTATTAAATGATGACAGCGCGCAAACACTGGAGGGCCCTGACTGATTCAGGAACGGGCATGAAGCACTTCTGAAGGATGCCTGAAGTAGCCGGATCTGCCTTTTCACTGAAGACCCCCCTGCAGGCATCTGTCTCCCTGCCCCACCCCCGCCCCGCATTAGACTGTAACGGATGTAAGGACCTAGGCGCCTGGCCTGCGTCCTGGGTCACTCGTGTAGCTACTTGTTGAGTGAATGGATGACTCCGAATTGGAACACAGGGCATCAGGGGTCGCCAGCACCTTCAAGCAAACTCCAGTTACAGCGCGAGACCCCTCAGTCTTGGTGCTTAAGTAGGATCGCACTTTGGGGTGTCGGGTGGAGCCTCTAGAGCCCAGGAGGCTGCTGACGTCAGTGGTCCCTTTCTGCAGCGAGTGACCCAGGATCGAAACTTTCCAGTGCGGCTTCTTCGGGGGGGGGGGGGGGGGAGTGAGGGCGGGGGTTCCCCTCCCGCGTCCCGGGGCCGGAGGAGGCGGCTTCCCACGGCCGGGCGCGGCGGCGGCGGCAGCGGCGGCCAGGGTCCACCCCCGGGCGGGCGCGGCGGGCTAGGCGCGGCGAGCGGACACGTCCCCCTGGCGGCCCCGCGCGCGCCGCGCCCGGCGGCTCCGCTCCGAGCGCTCCGGGCCGGGATCCCGCGGCCGCCGCGCCCGGAGCCCCGCCCCACGCGCCGCGCCGCCGCCGGAGGCCGCCCGGAGCTGCGCGAACATGGCCGAGGTCGGCGAGGACGGCGGGGCCCGCGCCCTGCTGGCGCTGCGCTCGGCGCCCTGCAGCCCGGTGCTGTGCGCCGCCGCCTTCCCGCCCGCCGCGCCCGCCGCCGCTCCGTCGCCGCCGCCGCCGCCCGCCCAGCCCCCGCCACCCCCACCGCCGCCGCCGGGCGCGATCGCCGGGGGCGCGGGGGGCGCGGCGGGCGAGGCCCTGGTGGCCGCGGCCGCCGCCTCGGTGCGCCGGAGCCCCGGGCCCGCGCTAGCGCGCCTGGAGGGCCGCGAGTTCGAGTTCCTCATGCGGCAGCCCAGCGTCACCATCGGCCGCAACTCGTCGCAGGGCTCGGTGGACCTGAGCATGGGCCTGTCCAGCTTCATCTCGCGGCGCCACCTGCAGCTCAGCTTCCAGGAGCCGCACTTCTACCTGCGCTGCCTCGGCAAGAACGGCGTCTTCGTGGACGGGGCCTTCCAGCGGCGCGGCGCGCCAGCCCTGCAGCTGCCCAAGCAGTGAGTGCCGCGGCCTCCGCCCCGAGGACGGCCCTCCGACCCCTGACGGTCGCCCTTGCCCCTGGGCTTGGGGTCGCCGCCCCCCGCGCCCCATCCCTGCCCGCGTTGGACAGGAGTCACCTCCTGACCCCAGCCTACCTTGGGCCGGGGGCAGCCCCCACCCCCCATCCCGGGCCGGGCCTCAGGGTCGCCCTTGCCCCTCTTCCCAGCAGAGCGTGGGGTCTCCCCGTCTCCTCCCGATCTGGACACGGGGTCACTCTTGACCCCTGCCCTGACGGCGCCCAGGGCGTCGAGGGTCGCCCTTGCCCTCCCCCACAACCTGGACACCAGGGACCCTCTATCCCCGCCCCTTGTCTGGATTGCGGTGGCTCTCAAATGGACTGGCTGGAAGGGTTGCGCCAGGCAGTCTGCGGGGTCCCCAGGGTGGAGGGGGGGGGACCCGGGAAGGTCAGGCCCCTTCAGGGGACAAGAGGTGAGTGGGCTGGGGTGGGGACAGGAAGTGTCCTCTCCTCTGTGTATCTGAGGATGCGGGCCAGGGGTCCCCATGACTCGGGCATCCAGGGCACAGTCGGGGTTCCTGGGCAGGAGGGTACGTCCCAGCGAGGAGGCAGGGAGAGGGGGACCCGCCACGCTTGGGGGACAGGCGGCCGATGCCCCGTGGGACTTCAGCAACACCCTCGTGTTCCCTGGCCCTTCCGGTTCCCAGCCTGCCTACCGCCCTACCCCGGAGGTCCTTGCTTTCTCCCGTCTGCGGTCAGGTCGCTGTGCAGGTAGTCATGCCGCGCTGGGCACTTTCTTTTTCTCTGTAGCAGTTGCTTCCCACTCCTCACCAGTGTTCTGCTTCTGCAGTGGACCTGTGTTCCAGAGTTGTCTCTGACTAATTACTCTCGCTTTTATAAGCACTCTGGGTCCACAGGATTTTTTGGTGGGGTGAGTCCCAGGGCCCAAAGCCTGTTTCTGTAACCTTCTCCCCTTTCTAAGATCTCAGCGCGTTTGGTTGTTAAGTATTGTACTGAGTAATTTTTCAGCATCAGCAAGGACTTACTGGTGTTTAGGGCCTGGGGAGTGTGGGGGGTGGAAGGTGAAGGCGTAGACAAACTTTGTTTTCCAAACATGAAAGCTGTGTGTTTCTGTAAAGCCAGGACTTGATGAATAACAGAATTGTCTTATCCAGTGGTTGCTGTCTCTCTGTTGTGTCTTTTCCACAACCTACACACTCCCCATCCAGGCCATTAGATGCGTGCTGGGGCCAGCCCCTCGCCTGGTGAGAAAGTGACAGGCAAGCAGTGCCTTTCCCCTCCCTGCCCTGTAGCCCTCGGAGGCCCAGTCTGCTAGGGCTTCTTTGTATAAATTCAGGTTCTGGAAGGGCGTCCGCCCAGCAGTCTTGTTTTCAGAGCTCCCTGCCCAGCTGCTGAGTGGGTGCAGCCCTGGCGAGGCGAGGCTCACCGAATCGTGAATGCACCAGTATTTTCTCTAAGTCAAGGGGAAGAAATTTCAGCCGGAGGAGTCCTCGGTTCACGCGCTGAATAGGCGAGTCCCCGGCCCATTGTTTGTGAAACGTGACTGGTGATCACGCTGCCTCCCTGGCCCTTGGAGCCAGCAGCCCGCACGGCTACCCCTCTCCGTCCGGGACCCTGCCCACAGCGCTCGTCGGGCTGTGTTCAGATTCACGCGCCAGGGCGATGGAGAATCCACACAGCACGACGGGCATGCTGGTGGAGAGACCCCTCGTGGACATCCGAGTCGGCCTTCCTGGGAGAGGGCAGTTGTTTCTCAGACCGTCCAGGCCTGTGGACAGACGTGTTGGAGCCTGCCTGGTTGGATGTTGTTTTTATTTGAGGAAGCTCAGCCTAGGTGGTCATGTCCATGGGACAGAGGGGCTGTTGAGAGCTGCTCTTTCGAGTTGGGGCAGGGGCTTCGGCTCAGCACGTGGAGAAGCGATCAGGCAGGGTTACTGAGCCCAGAGGAAGGAAGTTGGCTGTGCGCACTGGGTGTCACCTCGGGATGGGAAGTTTGCTGCTGACTGTCAAAGAATGGCAGCAGCGAAGTCCGTTTCCTCTCAGGCCTCAGTGGCCGGTGTCGCCACGAGCGCACGAAGCTGTGGTGTTTCTCCGTCGTACTTTGAGAGAGTGCTTACCCTAGTGGGCGCTGCATTGCCCGCTTATGGTGGGCGCTGCCCGAGACCTGGGGCTCTTTGTGCGGGTCGTCCTGCTGGGCGCTCCCGTGTGCCACCCTGCACACACACGCACCCCCTCCCGCACACACACGTGCCCCCACACACACACACAAGCACCCCTGCACACCACCACCCCCGCCCCGCACACACACGCACCCCTGCACACCACCACCCCTGCCCCACACACACACGCACCCCTGCGCACACACATGCACCCCCCCGCACACACACACACACCCGCCCCCCCACACACACGCACCCTTGCACACCACCACCCCCGCCCCGCACACACACGCACCCCTGCGCACACATGCCCCCCCTTGCACACACACGTGCCCCCGCACACACACACACACCCCCCTCCTGCACACACATGCACCCCCACACACACACACGCACCCCCCCCACACACACACCCTTGCACACCACCACCCCCCGCCCCGCACACACATGCACCCCTGCAGACACATACCCCACACACACACACACACGCACCCCGGCACACACATGCCCCCCCACACACACACGCACCCGGGCATACACACGCGCCCCCCCCACACACACACATGCATCCCTGCACACCACCACCCCCCCCCCCCGCCCCGCACACACATGCCACCCCACACAGCTCCCCGGGCCGTCCCTTCTGTCCCTCCCCCGACTCAGGGACGCACGAGGTGGCGAGGAAACCCAGAATATACCCACCTTTGTGACTACGAGTAGGTTTTTCCAAAACTAAAATGAAACACTTTTGAAATTACTGGCAGGAAAAGAAAACTGCTTGTGACAGCCCTGGGGGCCGACCCTGCTGGGTGACCGTGAGAACTGGGGGGGCGATGCTGTCAGTCCCGCTGCGGCCCCTCCCCTGCAGATCTCCGGGGCCCCCCGGGTCCCCAGGCCTGGGCGCGGCGCCCGTCAGCTTCACGTGGAGACAGGCCCGCCAGCACTCGGTGTGTAAAAAGCGCGGTGTTTACAGGCTTGTTTGTCGATGAGGAATCAGTGACCGAGCCTGCAGCTCCCCCCGGTGCGGGGGGAAGAGCGTCCCGAGGCTCTGGGTTTCTGAGGCTGGTGGTCGCCGGGCCTCTCCTGGGCCCTGCGGGCGGGCGTGGTTCCTGTGTGTGGCTGGAGGTCGTCAGGCCAGCAGATCTGCAGTTTGCATCAGATGGAACCTGTGAACTAAAGGAGGGGGACCCCGCACGGCCTCGGGCTTGCTCTCTCGTCTCCCCTTTCCAACCGTCTTTCCCAAAAGCGTCATAAAATAAGCATGTGAACATGTGGACGTGAGTTTTTACAGTAAAAGCAAGACTTTGCTTGTGGTGGCTTCCGCAGGCGGTGACACTAATGGGATTCTTTTTACTTTTCTGCGCGTCCCAAGTTTTCTGTGATGAGCATAGGTCTTTTTTTCCTTCTTTTGAAGACTTTTCATTGCAGAAAGTTTCAAGCGTAATGACAGTGGTTCCCGGTGCCGTCGCCCAGCTCCCACGGCTGCCACGCTATGGCCAAGCTTGTTTTATCTGCATCCCCCCGCCCCCCACGCGTCGCAACTGTCCGAGCACTCCGTCTGTAAATATTTCAACAAAAGATAAAGATTCCTTTTTCAAAAAACCTAACCACAGTGTCGTTATCACACGTAAAAAATTAATAACAATCTCTTACTATAATCAAATTTCCAATGAGTGTTTGGATTTCCCTTCCCTTCTCTTTCTTTTCTCACAGTGAGTTCCTTCGAATCAGGAACCAAATCAGGTCCAGACGCTGTGATTGGCTGGCGTGTCTCTCACATCTCTTTCAAACTGCAGGCTCGTCTCATCCCCCCTCCCCTCTCTCCCTTTTTTTGTCCCTGATGAAGAAACAGGGTCATTGGTCCCGTACACTTTCCCACGGTCTCTCTTCCCAGATTGCATTCCCGTGGTGTCTACTGCGTCCTCTCCCTTGGCGTTCTGTAAATCAGTTTTCGGACCTGGAGCTTTGGTCAGACTCGGGTCCAATGCCTTTTTTTTTTTTGGCCAAGCCTGCCCCGCGGGCAGAGGCCGGGCAGGCACGTGCCTGTCCCCGTGGCGGGCTTCTGATGGGCGCTGCCCGCGCCCCTCGGCCCGTTGTCCCCAGTCCTCCCATCGTTGATGGTGGCCGCCGGCACGTGTCCCGGGCCATGCTGACGCAGTCTGCCCTCCGAAAGGCGTGTCGTGAACGGAGATGTTACGGATCATGGCCTCTGCAGGCATCCCGTGATAAAAATTAATTGTAACCACCAAAGCATTTAACTACATAAATAATTGTTCAGGCGCTATGAAAACATACAGGCTTCCCTGCTGGCGCCTGTGGTAAGGAGCCTACCTGCCAACGCAGGAGACACAAGAGACGCAGGTTCGGTCCCAGGGTTGGAAAGGTCCCCTGGAGAAGGAAACGGCAACCCGCTCCAGTACCCTCGCCTGGAAAATCCCATGAAGAGAGGGGCCTGGCAGGCTGCCGTCCATGGGGTCACAAAGAGTCGGACACAACTGAGCTTGCGCACTGTGGACCCATACAGGACATGCTTGTTGCTGTTCCAGCTGGTCACTGGAAGAATATTGAATTTGTTACTAACCATCTTAGGGTAGTCACCAGGTTGAAATATATTGAAATTAATGGGAAAATGCCCAAGACTTGGTGAGGACTGCAGGTGTGGGTGGAAGGCCTCAGGGCCCAGCATCCCCAGGGAGAGCAGCTGGCTCCTGTCCTCCCTACCCTCCTCCCTGTCCCCCACCCCCACCCTCAGCCCGCCGAGTGCCGCGGGGGCCCCCCAGACGCGGTCTCTCCATCCTGGGCGGCAGGTCGGGAGCAGGCCTGCATGCAGAGCTGGGGGCGCCTTTGGGGCAGGGAGGGCGTCAGGTCCCAGGGGTGAAGAGGTGAGACTTCGTGGTGCTGGCTGTGTTTCCGTGTGGAGAGGAGAGCGGTGGGCAGGGAGCAGGGCCACGTGCGGCCGTGTGTGGAGCCAGGGGCCCATAGAGCCCCGTGGACACGGTCATCAGGCCTGACCCCTGAGGACTGGGTGCGGGGGGCCGGGGGGCCGGAGAGAAAGAGATGCAGCCGAAAGGCCTCCTAAAGGAGGCGTGCTCTCATCTGGTGATGGAGCCGGCCAGGCGGCGTGTGTCTAGAAGCTCCGGGCACGGTGCCCACGTGGAATGAAACTCAGGGGAGGTTGGAGGGGCGTGCCGTGGAAGAAACGGAGCTTTGGAGTCCAGCTAGTCGGATCTGGATGGTGTAGTTGAAATACGAAATGTGGCATTTTCTCTAAGTAGGAGCTTTGTTGTGTGTTTCTTACTGTGTGCTCAGTCACATCAGTCATGTCCGACTCTTTGTGACCCCATGGACCGTGCCCTCCCGGCTCCTCTGTCCATCGGATTCTCCAGGCAGGAATACTGGAGCAGGTTGCCGTGCCTTCCTCCAGGGCGTCTTCCCGACCCAGGGATCAAGCCCACATCTCCTGCATCTTCTGCTTTGCAGGTGGACTCCGTACCTGTTGAGCCGTCGGTTGGCAATTATTGTGTTATCACATATGCCAGTTCAAAGAATGTGTCTTGTTAAAAACTTACTTTAAAAACATTTGTAGGCGTGTATTAATAGCAAAGTGAGAGTTCGTGCATTGAGTCTATGTTCCAGTATTGAATTCACATTGGCTGTTTTGGACTCTTCTCCTGTGTAAAAAAGTTTCTATAGTTCTTAAAAAAATCAATCTATGGTAAGGATGGTTTTTATTATGCAGTATGTGTTGAATTTATAATAAACTTATGAAAGTCTTCATCGTTGATGAAGGAATGGAATTGGTAGGTGCTAAAAGAGCATTGAGAAGAGTTTTAGTGGCGTTCATAGTACTTTTGAAAAAGACACGGCTCTGTTCACAATTACGTGCTGGCGTGAAAGGAAAGCATTTGATGTGTAGATACGGTAATTTACCCTGTGCTGTTTCTGCATCTTGCGAATGTCAGGGGATAAACTTGCTAAGTTAATGACAACTCGAATTACAGCAGTGCCTCATTTCCATAATTACCCTGCATTTAAAGCATTTCATATTAAAATGAGAGGGTTATATAAAATGCATTTACTTTGATTTCCTGGAAAATAGGCCCTCGCATTTGTGACTTGTTATGAGATTTTCTAGTTCATTCTCGTGGCTTCTGTGGCTTCTCACGAGTTTCTAGTTTTCTGGTAAAAAATGTTGCTGGTAGATCTAAAAAGAAAGAGAAATGTAGCCTGCCTGTGTGCACGCGTTTCACGGCCCCGGAGAGGGAGGCTCTGCACCATGGCCCGGTGCACCTGGCCTCGCGCTGGCTCAGTGGCCGCCGGCCCGCGGCTGCACCCTGGGGCCTGGCGGGCTCTGCCTGGGTGCGGGGCGAGCCCGTGGGGGGCTCGCTTTGCTTAGCCCTGAGGGCTCCGCGTCCGTTCCTGAGGCTCCTCTCCCCTAAGAGCCAGCTCAGGTGTGGGTATTTGTTGGCGGTGACTCCGTTAGAAAGGAGTTAGGAAGGAACTCTCGTCCTTAGTCACTGGGGACGTGTTTAACTGTTTGTTTACCGGGGAGCCCAGAGAGCTCTTGTTTATATGGGGTGTGTCTGTTACAGTTGCCACATTGGAAATTGCCCTGAGAAAAGAAGGTTTATGTATTTATTAATCTATTTAAAAATAGCAATAAGAGGCCTATTTCAAAAATAACTTTCTATGAGAAAATAGCTCCGTCTCCCCAAACAAAAGAAACTGGGATGGGTGTTCATTTCTTGGTAAGCGTCCTTTAAGTCTGCCCTGATTGATGCAAGACCTGACTCTCCCCGGCCGGCCTCTGCTTACCGTGTTGTGATACGTTGCTTCAGCTAAGTTTCCTGGGAAAGGGAGGAGAGTTTTCTAGTCTTTGGGCAAGTTGTGGGAGTTCTCCCATGCCTCTCCAGGCTGGACAGCAGTGGTTTCTTGAAAGTTGACTGCAGGATGCCATCTGCAACCTCATCCCTGGACTTTAAAACCGAACATTAAAACCCGTTGCCCTCTCTTGTGTTTTGAAAAAATCTTTACCCATGGGTGATTTTGTAGCCTCATGCTTTGG